>NC_069502.1:148942003-149314503 GCF_027579735.1 Bombina bombina | reverse complement strand
TTCTCAACCCTTTCAATCTGGCTTTCGCCCCCCCAAAAAATGCCATTACTAAGGTGACAAATGACCTGCTTACTGCCAATTTGAATAGTCATTACCCCATGCTTATCCTTTTAGACCCCTCTGCAGCCTTTGGCAATGTTGATCATCCATTGCTGCTCCAGACCCTTCATCCCTTCTGTATTTTTGACACCGTTCTACTGTAGCGCTCTTCCTACCTTTCTAACATAACTTCAGTGTATCATTCTCTGTCTCCTCTTCCTTCTCTATACCCCTTGGGGTACCTCAAGGCTCAGTTTTAGACACCCTTCTTTTCTAAGTCTACACATCATCTCTAGGCTAACTAATCAAGTACTGTGGGTTTCATTATCATATTTATTCTGATGACACCCAAATCTACCTTTCTGCACCAGATATTTCCTCTTGCCTGCTGACTTGAGTCACCAGCTGCCTAGCTAATATCTCCTCCTGGATGGCCTCTCACTACCTAAAGCTCAACTACTCTAAAACTG
The DNA here is from genome assembly GCF_027579735.1 of Bombina bombina. Lineage (NCBI taxonomy): Eukaryota > Metazoa > Chordata > Amphibia > Anura > Bombinatoridae > Bombina > Bombina bombina. Next base: position 149,313,994 of record NC_069502.1, on the reverse strand, counting down.
AACTCCTTCTATTTTGTCCCTCTACCAATATCTCCATTGCCCAAATCTCCCTTACTGTGCACAACTTTGTCATCACCTCTACCCCTCAGGCACACTAACTTGGGGTAATACTTGACTCTGAACTTTCTTTTGCTCCCACATTGTCCTTAGCTAACTCCTGCCACTTCCACCTTAAAAATATCTCTAAAATCTGTTGCTTCCTCATTCAAGACACAAATAAGGTTCATATACACTCTCTTATCATTTCCCGCCTTGACTACTGCAATTCTGTCTTCTCTGCTCTCAGAAGCTACTGCCTGTCCCCACTGCAATCCATTATGCCTCTGCCAGGCTTATTTTCCTTAAGCGTTGCTCCTCATCTGCTGCACCTCTTTGCCAACACTTCCACTGGCTTCCCTTAGCCTCAAGAATAAAATTCAAAATTTTGACCCTAACATACATGCCCGCACCACCACTGCACCTCCCTATATACATATATATTAAAAAAACTCTACAAGTGTGTGTTTGAGTGTCTAATGTGCTGTGATATACAGTATAATATTCAATTGCATTGTTCCCATTGGGACCTCATGAGTGCATCACAGAACATCTACTATTGACTATAATAGTATTGGTAACATTATTTTGGGTTTCTCTTTTCTTGGTTGCACACTTGTCTGTGTTGAATTTCTTTCCATTGATGCCACAAAAAGAATTGAAGTGAAATCCCCTTGATTGATGGTAGATTTTGTTTATTCAGTACTTAAAGAAATAGAACAAAGAAAAATTATGACAACTATAGATTTAGATAATTTATTCTTTTACACATCAATGTATTCACTTCAGCACAAGTATCCAGGGTTTTTGTTAAAAAAAAATATCAAATTTTAAGCAAATCCTTTTAGCCTAGCTAAAGCCTCAGAGAAAACTATTTAATAATAGCCGAGAACAACATTTATCAAACCATAAACTATTTTAGTTAAATCTCCTGTAACAATGTATTCTCACTAGAATTCTTTAAAATAATTGCAATAATTGGTCATTTGAAATTGATTATTTGTGATGCAGATTTTTCTTCCATCTCGCACATACAAAAAAGTGACATTTTATCTTTTATATCAGATCATATTTCTAGATCTTTCATAACAGGTAACCTTCATACTGAAATGGCGCTCGGATACATTTCACTACATCACATTAAGGCCCCAAAAGATAAAAATATTATTAAAATAATTTACATGCAAAAGTTGGACTCTACAATTTTCCAATTACAACTTTGTCCAGGAGCTCAAAGCATCAATTTTTTATTATTTTAACTGAGAGAAATAAATGGGACTTTCTTCTCTTTGACAACCTCCCCTGTATACATTTTCTTGATGTCCAAGAACCACTCCTTGCAATGCTTCAAGAGAAGGAGCCTCCTAACTAAATTGCAGCCACAACTCCTTCTTGTATGATTGTATTGCCTATCTGCCCTTCCAATCAACCCTTCATTGTGCTGGAGGTACATTTGTATCAGTGCCATGTTATGTTTAAAGGGACAGTCAATGCAAAAAATGTTATTGTTTATAAAGATAGATAACACCTTTACTATCCATTCCCAAGCTTTGCACGTGGTTATATTAATTTACTTTATAACCTTAAAACCTCAAAAATTCTGCCTGTTTCTAAGACAGCCCCCTGATCACATGCTTTTTTATTAGCTTTTCACAACAGTGAAGTGCTAGTTCATGTGAGCCATATAGATAACATTGCTCACGCTCGTGGGTTGTGCACAACACTAATTGGCTTAAATGCAAGTCAATAGATAATGAATAAAAAGTCATGTGATCAGGGGGCTGTCAGAAGAGGCTTAGATACAAGGTAATCACAGAGGTAAAAAGTATATTAATATAAAAATGTTTTCAGTGCAAAACTGGGAATGGGTAATAAAGGGATTATCTATCTTTTTAAACAATAAACATTTTTGAGTTGATTTCCCCTTTAAGGTAGAACTGTTATTTTTTTTCCTGCACTTTGTTGTTCCTATAACAGGTTTGTAACTTCTGGAAGAATAATTTTTTAAAACCTATATACATAAAAATAATTTTAAAAAATATGTACGAGAGAAACTGGAGCTTTATTCCCAAAAAGCCACAACCACACAGTTGTGGTTTATAGAATGTGCATATTTTGTGCTTTTCGGTGGAAGACATAATAAATTAAATGTGTTGCCTTAATCATGCTTTCAAAATTATCATCCAATTACTCCAACATAATTTTGTATTTTTTTTTATATATATAAATTTTAGTTGGATTTAGCTACATGGGAAATGTGGGCACAACTTTCCAGTTGCCATCTTGGGAATTCAGTTTATCGACAGCTTCATAAACTGCCTCTTAATCTCACATATTGACAAAGCAGTTAAGAACAAAACCTGCCAATTGTTCTATTTTACTAATGCATAATCAACTAATAAAACCTATTTATTTATTTATTTATTTATTTATTTATTTATTAAGGAGGAATAGGAAAGTAATAATCAAATACAAAAAGTCTCATAATTCCCATCCAGTAAATAGTACTCACAAGAATGAGTATTATATCAGAAGTTAAAAACATAAGGTAAAAACTTTCGGCTAGATTATGAGTTTTTGTCGGTAAGGCTTGCTGGGCTAACGCTCCTTTTTTTCTTACCGCTCCCTTAAGCCAACGCTAGTATTACGAGTTTTCTGCAAGCCGGCGTTAGCTTCAGAAAAGTGAGTGTTGAGCAAAATTTAGCTCCACATCTCACCTCGATACCAGCGTTGCTTACGGTAGCAGTAAGCTGGCAAAACATGCTTGTGCACGATTTCCCCATAGGAAACAATGGGGCTGAGCTGGCTGAAAAAAAACTAACACCTGCAAAAAAGCAGCGTTGAGCTGCTAACGCAGCCCCATTGTTTCCTATGGGAAAATAAAAAATATGTCTACACCTAACACCCTAACATGAACCTCAAGTCTAAACACCCCTAATCTTACACTTATTAACCCCTAATCTGCCACCCCTGACATCGTCGCCACCTGCATTATACTATTAACCCCTAATCTGCCGCTCCGGACACCGCCGCAACCTACATTATACTTATAAACCCCTAATCTGCTGCCCCCAACATCGCCGACACCTACATTATATTTATTAACCCCTAATCTGCCCCCTCAATGTCGCCTCAACTATATTAAATTAATTAACCCCTAATCTGCCGCCGCCAACGTTGCCGCCACTATAATAAAGTTATTAACCCCTAAACCTAAGTCTAACCCTAACCCCCCCCTAACTTAAATATAATTTAAATTAAACGAAATTAATTTAACATAATTAACTAAATTATTCCTATTTAAAACTAAATACTTACCGATAAAATAAACCCTAAGCTAGCTACAATATAACTAATAGTTACATTGTATCTAGCTTATGATTTATTTTTATTTTACAGGCAACTTTGTATTTATTTTAACTAGGTACAATAGTTATTAAATAGTTATTAACTATTTAATAACTACCTAGCTAAAATAAGTACAAAATTACCTGTAAAATAAATCCTAACCTAAGTTACAATTACACCTAACACTACACTATCATTAAACTAATTACCTAAATTACCTGCAATTACTTACAATAAAATTACTAACTAATTGCACCTAATCTAATCCCCCTAATAAAATAAAAAAGCCCTACAAAATAATAACATTTCCCTACCCTATACTAAATTACAAATAGCCCTTAAAAGGGCCTTTTGTGGGGCATTGCCCCAAAGTAATCAGCTCTTTTACCTGTAAAAAAAAATACAATAACGCCCCAACATTACAACCCACCACCCACACACCCCTAATCTAAAACCCACCCAATCCCCCCTTAAAAAAACCTAACACTAACCCCCTGAAGATCACCCTACCTTGAGCCGTCTTCACCCAGCCGGGCACAAGTGGTCCTCCATACGGCAGAAGTCTTCATCCGATCGGGGCAGAAGAGGTCCTCCAGACGGCAGAAGGCTTCATCCAGGCGGCATCTTCTATCTTCATCCTTCCGGAGCGGAGCAGGTCCATCTTCAATCCAGCCGACGCGGAGCATCCTCTTCAAACGAAGTCCTAACGAAGAATGAAGGTTCCTTTAAATGACGTCATCCAAGATGGAGTCCCTTGAATTCCAATTGGCTGATAGAATCCTATCAGCCAATCAGAATTAAGGTAGAAAAAATCCTATTGGATGATGCTATCAGCCAATCGGATTGATAGGATTGACCTTGCATTCTATTGGCTGATTGTTTTTTTTCATAATTTAGTTTATTTAATTTAATTGTAATTAATTGTAGGTAGTGTAGGTAATTAGTTTAATGATAGTGTAGTGTTGGGTGTAATTGTAACTTAGGTTAGGATTTATTTTACAGGTAATTTTGTACTTATTTTAACTAGGTAGTTATTAAATAGTTAATAACTATTTAATAACTATTGTACCTAGTTAAAATAAATACAAACTTGCCTGTAAAATAAAAATACACACTAAACTAGATACAATGTAACTATTAGTTATATTGTAGCTAGCTTAGGGTTTATTTTATCGGTAAGTATTTAGTTTTAAATAGGAATAATTTATTTAATTATGTTAAATAAATTTCATTAAATTTAAATTATATTTAAGTTAGGAGGGGTTAGACTTAGGGTTAGGGGTTAATACATTTATTAAAGTGGTGGCGATGTCCGGTCGGCAGATTAGGGGTTAATAATTGTAGGTAGGAAGCGGCAGCGTTGGGGGTGGCAGATTAGGGGTTAATAAATATAATGTAGGTGTCGGTGATGTTAGGGGCAGCAGATTAGGGGTTCATAGGTATAATGTAGGTGGTGGTAATGTCCGGTCAGCAGATTAGGGGTTAAAATATTTATTTTAGTGTTTGCGATGTGGGGGGGCCTCTGTTTAGGGGTTAATAGGTAGTTTATGGGTGTTAGTGTACTTGTAAGCACTTTAGTTAAGAGCTTTATGTTCCGGCGTTAGCCCATAAAACTCTTAAAGGGACAGTCAAGTCCAAAAAAAACTTTCATGTTTCAAATAGGGCATGTCATTTTAAACAACTTTCCAATTTACGTTTATCACCAATTTTGCTTTGTTCTTTTGGTATTCTTAATTGAAAGCTAGACCTAGGAAGGCTCATATGATAATTTCTAAGCCCTTGAAGGCCGCCTCTAATCACATGCTTTTGTATTTGCTTTTCACAGCAGGGGAGAGCTAGTTCAGGTAAACCCTATAGATAACATTGTGAGCACGCCCGTGGGTTGTGGCAGACACTGCACTAATTGGCTAAAATGAAAGTCAATAGATAATAAATAAAATGTCATGTGATCAGGGGGCTGTCAGAAGATGCTTAGATACAAGGTAATCACAGAGGTAAAAAGTATATTAATATAACTGTGTTGTTTATGCAAAACTGGGGAATGGGTAATAAAGGGATTATCTATCTTTTAAAACAACAAAAATTCTGGTGTTTACTGTCCCTTTAACTACTGACTTATAAATGCGGTAGGAGTCTGGACAGGAGAGGGTCTACCGCTCACTTCTTCCAAGACTCGTAATACCATCGTTAGGCAAATCCCATTAAAAATATAGGATACGCAAATGACGTAAGGGGATTTGCGGTAACCTCGAGTCGCGGAAGAAAAGTGAGCGGTACACCTGTACCTGTCAGACTCGTAATACCAGCGGGCATTAAAAAGCAGCGTTGGGTCCTCTCAACGCTGCTTTTTAAGGCTAACGCCAAACTCATAATCTAGGCGTTTGTAATTACAAGATTTTTTGTCTGCAGTCTTGCAATGATTGATCATATTGTGATTTTTGTAATACATGCTGTTTGCTGCAATTGTTTTATAATAGCCAAACTCCCCCAATGACTTTCCCTATTCAGAGGAACTTATCCAGACTTGTTACTGCAGTATAATATTTTTTACAAAATATACATTGTTTTGTTCTTCCTTAACTTATCTAATGAGGCCTATTAGGGACAGATATATGGCAAATTAAAGGGATACTAAATGCAATTTTTTTCTTTAATGATTCAGATAGAGCATGCAATTTTAAGCAACTTTCTAATTTACTCCTATTATAAATTTGTATTTGTTATCTTGCTATCTTTATTTGAAAAGCAGGAATGTAAAGCTTTGAAGCTCTATCAGCCAATCGGAATTAAGGTAGAAAAAATCCTATTGGCTGATGCAATCAGCCAATAGGATTGAACTTCAATCCTATTGGCCGATCCAATCGGCCAAAAGGATTGAGCTTGCATTCTATTGGCCAATAGGATTTTTTCTACCTTAATTCCGATTGGCTGATAGAATTCTATCAGCCAATCGGAATCTAAGGGACGCCATCTTGGATGACGTCACTTAAAGAGATATTAATTACGAAGAAGCCGTCGTTTGAAGAGGATGCTCCGCATTGGATGTCTTGAAGATGGACCCGCTCGGCGCCTGAAGGATGAAGATAGAAGATGCCGTCTGGATGAAGTCTTCTGCTCGTCTGGAGGACCACTTTTGCTGGCTTCGGTGAGGACATCTTGCCGCTTGGATGAAGACTCCTCCCGTTAAGTGAATCTTCAGAGGTTAGTGTTAGGATTTTTTTTAAGGGTTTATTGGGTGAGTTTATTTTTTAGGTTAGGGCTTTGGGCCTGCAATAGAGCTAAATGCCCTTTTAAGGGCAATGCCCATCCAAATGCCCTTTTCAGGGCAATGGGGAGCTTAGTTTTTTTTAGTTAGGCTTTTATTTGGGGGGTTGGTTGTGTGGGTGGTGGGTTTTACTGTTGGGGGTGTTTGTATTTTTTTTTACAGGAAAAGGAGCTGATTTCTTTGGGGCAATGCCCGCAAAAAGTCCTTTTAAAGGGCTATTGGTAGTTTAGTTTAGGCTAGGTTTTTTTTTTATTTTGGGAGGGCTTTTATTATTTTGATATGGCTATTAGATTAGGTGTAATTAGTTTAAAAATCTGTAATTAGTTTTTTTATTTTCTGTAATTTAGTGGGGGGGGTTGTGATTTAGCTAATTTAATTTAATTGATTTAATTGTATTTAATTTAGGTAATTTATTTAATTATAGTTTAGTGTTAGGTGTTATTGTAACTTAGGTTAGGTTTTATTTTATAGGTCAATTTGTATTTGTTTTAGCTAGGTAGTTATTAAATAGTTAATAACTATTTAGTAACTATTCTACCTAGTTAAAATAAATACAAACTTGCCTGTAAAATAAAAATAAACCCTAAGCTAGCTACAATGTAACTATTAGTTATATTGTAGCTAGCTTAGGGTTTATTTTATAGGTAAGTATTTAGTTTTAAATAGGAATAATGTAGTTAATGATAGTAATTTTTTTTAGATTTATTTAAATTATATTTCAATTAGGGGGTGTTAGGGTTAGACTTAGGTTTAGGAGTTAATAAATTTAATATAGTGGCGGCGATGTTGGGGGTGGCAGATTAGTGGTTAATAAGTGTAGGTAGGTTTGTGGTGACATTGGGGGCGGGAGATTAGGGGTTAATAAATATAATGTAGGTGGCGGCAATGTTGGGGGCAGAAGATTAGGGCGTCATAAGTATAATGTAGGTGGCGGCGATGTCCGGAGCGCGCAGATTAGGGGTTAATAAGTATACTGTAGGTGTCGGCGATGTCGGGAGCGGCAGATTAGGGGTTAATAAGTGTAAGATTAGGGGTGTTTAGACTCGGGGTTCATGTTAGGGTGTTAGGTGTAAACATAAAATGTGTTTTCCCATAGGAATCAATGGGGCTGCGTTATTGAGTTTAACGCTGCTTTTTGGCAGGTGTTAGACTATTTTTCAGCTGGCTCTCCCCATCTATGGGGAAATCGTGCACGAGCACGTACGACCAGCTCACCGCTGACTTAAGCAGCGCTGGTATTGGAGTGCGGTAAGGAGCACAATTTTGCTCTACGCTCACTTCTTGCCTTTTAACGCCGGGTTTATAAAAACCTGTAATACCAGCACTGCAGGTAAGTGAGCGGTGAGACAAAACTGCTCGTTAGCACCGCACAGCTCCTAAAGCAAAACTCGTAATCTTGCCATTAGTCTGCATGTCAATTAGTTGACTAATCAGAATTAGTCCTTTCTTAGCCCAATCATAAAAGGCGTATGTTTCTATACCACTTGTGAATTTTGGATTTCCCCTTAGAGGAAGGTATTGTGATATTTTGTAGTCTATCTGGAGAATTTGGCATACTTTCTTCCAAGCTAGAGTTATGTTATGGACTGCATATTGAAAGTTTATTCTTTCAGAAGGCTTTGTCAATGGATAATGTAACAGGGCTCTGAGAGATAAGGGGGAGATTGCAACTTCTTCACTTTGATAGTTGGTTAAATGTTCTGTAGTTGAATAACCAGTTTAACGCTATTTTAGCTAAACAAACCCAGTTATAGAGTTTTAAATTTGGAAGAGCAAGCCCCCCATCAGCTCTCAGGTGTGATAAATTCTTAAGTGCTATGCAAGGCTTTCCTTTGCCCCGCATAAATTGTGTGCAATGGGAGTTCAATTTTTGAAGATCTTTTGAAGGGATAAAAACCGGGATGTTCTGCATAAGAAATAAAATTTAAGGAAATAGCATCATCTTAATAAGGGATACTTTTGCAGAAAGGGATAGTGGTAATTCGGCCCAATTTTTTAAGCAATTGCTACATTTCTGCCATATAGATGCATAATTCAGGCTATAGCAATCCGCAGGGTTCTTTGATAAAATTATCCCAAGATATTTAATTTTCCACAATGCCAGAAAATGCTATTCTTTTTTTTTAATAATCCACAAGATTTCTGACTTATTTAGATTAATTTTATAACCTGAAAATTTACTAAATTCACCAATAATGTCAAGGAAGAGCAGTATATTTCTTCTGGATATATAGAAGAGGATGTCATCCGCATACATGGATAGGATAATTTTTTTGTCGCCCAATAAAATCCCCTTCTAATCTATCCATGCAGAAGATTGCCAGGGGTTCCAGTGATTATTAAAAAGTAATGGTGACAACAGACAGCCCTGTCTAGATCCTTTCTGAAGTTTTAAACCAGGAGAACTCAAACCATTCAGATTTATATAGGAGATAGGATCTTAATAAATTAGTTTAATATAGTTAATAATGTTTCCTACTATCCTGAAGCTATTCAAGGCCGTGAAAAGATGATCCCATGAAATGCAGTCAAATTGCCTTTTTGGCATCGACCGTCAGCAGGGCAAAATCCAGGCCTTTATACAGTTTATTTTCCTTACCCATTAACAACTGTTCTATTAGGAACATGACAGTTCTAATATTTTTCTGGGAGGTCCTACCTGGCATAAATCCAGTTTGATCTGAAAGTATTATTCCTCTTATGATTCCCTTGAGTCTTTTTGCCATAATACTTGCTACAATTTTATAATCAACATTAAGTAAAGAGATTGGGTGATATGAATCCATAGACTCTGTATAGTTATCTTTTTTATGTATTAATGTAATATTTGCTGCCACAAAACATTTCAAAGGTTTAATATTATTGATAAAATATCTATTATATCATTTTGCAATATATGGGTGACATGCTCCTGTAATATCTTATAAAATTCAATTGGGATTAAATCTGGGCCAGGGGCTTTACCATTCAAGGAATTCTTTATAGCTTGTTATAATTCTTCATTTGATATCTCCTTGTTTAATATTTCTAGCTGATCCCCACTAATCTTGGGAGTAATAATATTATTCCAAAAATTAGTTTTTGCCTCTTGATCAATCTTATTAACTGAGTATAATGCTTGGAAGAAAGTATGAAATTGGGATCATATATCTTTGGGGGAGTTATATCTTTTATCATTAACTTTAATAGCTCCAATAAAATTATTCCTCCTTCTGCTTTTAACTAGATTAGCTAATGATTTGGCTAACTTCAGTGAGAATCTGTTAAATCTAGCATTATTGTTGGTATCAGATTTTAATAATTGTTGATTTAAGAAGGCTTCTCTCTCTAATTTTGCTTTTTGATAATCAGACCAGTTTGGCTTATTCGGATTTCCTAAATATCTTGCATACTTATTTTTTAGCTGATTGGCCAGTTGATTTTCCCTTTTGCCTAAGACCTTTTTCCTTGCAATCATATAGGCCTTAATTTGTCCTCTAAAGAAGGCCTTGGCTGTCGCCCAAAAAATTTATATTTTTGATAGATAATTCTTATTAAAGTGGAGGAATTCCCTCCATTTAGCTTGCAACCAGTTTCTAAATTTAATATTGGAAATAAGAAATGAAGGAAAATAAAACCCTGCCATTTTATTCTGTTTAGAGGTTAATTGACTAATAGATAGCGAGATAATTGCATGATCTGATATCAGGATATTGGCGATGTTTGTTGAAATCTCAGTACCCAGGAGGGATTCACTAATCAATAACATATCGACTTGGACTCACATGTAAAAGCTCTGACATCTGGGTGCTGTAATTTCCAGACATCTTTTAATTTAAGGCTTTTAGCAAAGTTACCTAGGCCTTTAGCTTCTCTTAGATATCTATTGGTTGGGGAAACTATGAAACAATTGAGATATGGGTTAAACACACTCTTCAAATCACCTCCCACTCGGCTAGATTACGAGTTTTGCGTTATGAGGGGTGCGGTACTAACTTGCACGTTATTCTCACCGCTCACTTACCTACAGCGCTGGTATTACAGATTTTCCTAAACCCGGTGTTAAAAGACAAGAAGTGAGCGTAGAGCAAAATTGTGCTCCATACCGCACTCCAATACTAGCGCTGCTTAAGTCAGCGGTGAGCTGGTTGTACGTGTTCGTGCACGATTTCCCCATAGACATCAATGGGGAGAGCCGGCTGAGAAAAAGTCTAACACCTGCAATAAAGCAGCATAAAGCTCAGTAACGCAGCCCCATTGATTCCTATGGGGATACTAAATTTATGTTTACACCTAACACCCTAACATGAACCCAGAGTCTAAACACCCCTAATCTTACACTTATTAACCCCTAATCTGCCACCCCCGACATCACCGACACCTACATTATACTTATTAACCCCTAATCTGCCGCTCCAGACATCGCCGCAACTATAATAAACATATTAACCCCTAAACCGCCACACTCCTGCATCGCAAACACTAGTTAAATATTATTAACCCCTAATCTGCTGCCCCTAACATCGCTGCCACCTACCTACATTTATTAACCCCTAATCTGCCGCCCCCAACGTCGCCGCCACTATACTAAAGTTATTAACCCCTAAACCCTAAATCTAACCCTAACCCCCCCTAACTTAAATATAAGTAAAATAAATCTAAATAAAACTTACTATTAATAACTAAATAATTTCTATTTAAAACTAAATACTACCTGTAAAAAAACTCTAAGCTAGTTACAATATAACTAATAGTTACATTGTAGCTAGCTTAGGGTTTATTTTTATTTTACAGGCAAGTTTGTATTTATTTTAACTAGGTAAAATAGTTACTATATAGTTATTAACTATTTAATAACTACCTAGCTAAAATAAATACAAATTGACCTGTAAAATAAAACCTAACCTGTCTTACACTAACACCTAACCTAACCCTACAATTAAAAAAAATCCATAAATTAAATACAATTAACTAAATTCAATACAATTAGCTAAATTACAACAACAAAAAAAACACTAAATTACAGAAAATAAAAAACAAATTACAAGATCTTTAAACTAAATACACCTAATCTAATAGCCCTATCAAAATAAAAAATGCCCACCCAAAATTAAAAAAAACCTAGCCTAAACTAAACTACCAATAGCCCTTAAAAAGGCCTTTTGCAGGGCATTGCCCCAAAGAAATCAGCTCTTTTACCTGTAAAAAAAATACAAACAACCACACCAACAGTAAAACCCACCACCCACACAACCAACCCCCCAAATAAAAGCCTAACTGAAAAAACCTAAGCTCCCCATTGCCCTGAAAAGGGCATTTGTATGGGCATTGCCCTTAAAAGGGCATTTAGCTCTATTGCAGCCCAACCCGTAATCTAAAAATAAAACCCATCCAATACACCCTTAAAAATCCTAACACTAACCCCCGAAGATCCACTTACAGTTTTGAAGAGCCGACATCCATTCTCAACTAAGCCAGGAGAAGTCCTCAACGAAGCCGGGAGAAGTCTTCACCCAGACGGCATCTTCTATCTTCATCCTTCTAACGTGGAGCAGCTCCATCTTCAAGACATCCGGAGCGGAGCATCCTCTTCAATCGACGGCTTCTTCTACATTGAAGGTTCCTTTAAATGATGTCATCCAAGATGGTGTCAATTAGATTCCGATTAGCTGATAGAATACTATCAGTCAATCGGAATTAAGGTTGAAAAAATCCTATTGGCTGATGCAATCAGCGAATAGGATTGAACTTCAATCCTATTGGCTGATCCAATCAGCCAATAGGATTGAGCTTGCATTCTATTGGCTGTTCCAATCAGCCAATAGAATGAGAGCTCATTCCTATTGGTCTGGAGGACCCCTTCTGCCGGCTTCATTGAGGACTTCTTGCCGCTTGGATGAAGACTTCTCCCGGCTTCGTTGAGGATGGATGTTGGTTCTTCAAAACTGTAAGTGGATCTTCAGGGGTTAGTGTTGGGATTTTTTAGGGTGTATTGGGTGGGTTTTATTTTTAGATTAGGGGTTTGGGCTGCAATAGAGCTAAATGCCCTTTTAAGGGCAATGCCCATCCAAATGCCCTTTTCAGGGCATTGGGGAGCTTAGGTTTTTTTATTTAGGATTTTATTTGGGGGGGTTGCTTGTGTGGGTGGTGGGTTTTACTGTTGGGGTGGTTGCTTATATTTTTTTTACAGGTAAAAGAGCTTATTTCTTTGGGGCCCTTTAAAGGGCTATTGGTAGTTTAGTTTGGGCTAGGTTTTTTTTTTATTTTGATAGGGCTATTAGATTAGGTGTAATTAATTTAAAGATCTTGTAATTTGTTTTTTATTTTCTGTAATTTAGTGTTTGTTTGTTTTTTTGTAATTTAGCTAATTGTATTTAATTTAGGGAATTTATTTAAATGTAGGGTTAGGTTAGGTTTTATTGTAAGGCAGGATGGGTTTTATTTTACAGGTAAATTTTTATTTATTTTAGCTAGGTAGTTATTAAATAGTTAATAACTATTTAGTAACTATTCTACCTAGTTAAAATAAATACAAACTTGCCTGTAAAATAAAAATAAACCCTAAGCTAGATACAATGTAACTATTAGTTATAAATGAGAGAAGTAGTCCCAGATATAGAGTCACATTCAAAAGGATGGTAACACTCAAAGCCAGGACATCAGTGATGTGTGATAGGAACCACATGTACCAAGACTGTAAACGGTAATAACACACCCCCTTCAATCAGGAATATAATTCATATATGCGCCCCAGTCTTTTCAGGCATCCACTATTGCGGAATAAGGTGAAATTCAAAACTCACCCTTCTGCCTTAATGAGTCGCTGTGGTCCGTGTCCGGTGGTGGGGAATATTTCAGAGGCGTGCTCCTAAATGGGGATAAACAACGGCTGAACTGCCGGTTCCCCTGCAAGGATTTGCTGTACTCCGGATCCCCTACAATACCAGACTTCCGGAACTCCGTAGCGTAGCGTGTGACGTCATCGGGGGCCTGTGAAGCCGGGGGTGTGTAACGATCAGCCAATCAGGTTCCCAGAGAGCTCGAAAAATGAAAACCACTGGTCCACTTGATTTCGCTTGTGTGTGAGGAACTGAAGAAAAACTGCTGCCAAATGAGGGACTCCTTGTGATCCCAAAGAGAACAAAATATGAAAGGATGAAGCAGTAGTCTTCCAAGTATGAATAAAAAGTCCAATCTTTATTTCATAGTTAAAACATCACAGCAAGGGGTAAGAAGGTGCAGGCTGGTTGACTAGTTTCGGCTGTGTGCCGTAATCATAATCCAATTGCTGTGATGTTTTAACTATGAAATAAAGATTGGACTTTTTATTCATACTTGGAAGACTACTGCTTCATCCTTTCATATTTTGTAACTATTAGTTATATTGTAGCTAGCTTAGGGTTTATTTTACAGGTAAGTATTTAGTTGTAAATAGGAATTATTTAGTTATTAATAGTAAGTTTTATGTAGATTTATCTTAATTATATTTAAGTTAGGGGGGGTTAGGGTTAGACTTAGGGTTAGGGGAGTTTGCGATGCGGGAGTGAGGCGGTTTAGGGGTTAATATTTTTATTCTAGTGGCGGGGATGTCGGGTGCGGCAGATTAGGGGTTAATAAATTTATGTAGGTGGCGTCGACATTGGGGGCAGCAGATTAGGGGTTAATAATATTCAACTAGTGTTTGAGATGCGGGAGTATGGCGGTTTAGGGGTTAATATGTTTATTCTAGTGGCAGCGATGTCGGGAGTGGCAGATTAGGGGTTAATAATTTAATTTTAGTGTTTGTGATGCGGGAGGGCCTCGGTTTAGGGGTTAATAGGTAGTTTATGGGTGTTAGTGTACTTTTTAGCACTTTAGTTATGAGTTTTATGCTAGAGCTTTGTAGTGTTAAACTCATAACTACTGACTTTAGAATGCGTTACGAATCTTGACGGGATAGGGTGTACCGCTCACTTTTTGGCCTCCCAGGACAAGCTTGTAATACCGGGGCTATTGCAATCCCATTGAAAAAAGACTATACGCAATTTGCGCAATTTGCCAAAAAAGTGTGCGGTGCCCCTAAATCTGCAAGACTCGTAATACCAGCGGTAGTGAAAAAGCAGCGTTATAACCTGATAACACTGCTTTTTCACTATAATGGAAAACTCGTAATCTAGCCGACTATTAATTCTGAATCCTTAAAATCTATTAGTTTAGTAAATAAATTCTTCCAAAATGCAGGACAGAATTTGTTCCGGGTGTATACATTACAAATAGTCAAATTACGATCTTGTATGGATAAGTTCAGAATTAAGAATCTACCCTCTTTATCTAGCACTTGAGCTTTGATCTCATAATCTAACTTTTTATTAAACACACAAGCCACCCCCCTCCCCTTTCCTTCCAAAGGACGGGACTGCTATTACCTCACCGATCCAGCCCATCTTTAATTTAGCTGCTTCGTATTCATTCAGATGTGTCTCTTGTAGGAGTGCTATATCCGGAGAAAATGTTTTGAGCTTATATATTATTCTCTTTCTATTAATCGTGGATGTTAATCCCCCCACATTCCAGGATAGGATTTTCACTGAGTTTTTCATTTACACTGAAAACTTTCTTCTAACCCTTAAAAAATATAAGAAGTATCTTAGATTATGGAGAGGGTGTGGGGGGGAGCGGGGTATGTGAGGGAAAAAAAAAAGGAGAAGAAACACATATAATTAAAACCAAAAGACATAAGACAAAAAGCATGTAACAAACATGGTATAACAGCTTGTTATTCTCTGGAATAGAACAGCTCTTATTATACTACAGAATTGGTTGCCGCTTAGCATTTTTTATGTATTGTTTGGCGTCTTCAGTATTATCTATTAATATTACCTCAGAGTTATGCCAAAGTTTAAGTCTGGCCGGGTAAATTATGGTTGCTTATATCCCTAACTCAATCATCTGTGTACATAGAGGAGAGATCTCCCTTCTTTTGTTTAAAGTTTCTGCAGAAAAATCCTGAAAAATAAGAATTTGTTTGTTGTGCAGTTCAAATTGGTTAGATTTACGATATAAGGTGAGAAATTTATGCTTATCCTGAAAATTCAGAAATCTTGCTGTAATCGGTCTTTTTGGGACAAAAGAAGCTTCTTTTGATTTAACTGGCCTGACTCTGTGGACTCTTTCAATACTTAATGGGAGCTGCTCTAATGGAAACCCCAGAGCTTTAGGTATTATAAGGGAGATTAACTCCATAATATTTGTATATTCCTGAGATTCTGGGATGCCTACAAACGTTAAGTTGTTCCTTCTAGACCTATCTTCTAGGTCATCTATTCGCATTTGAAAAGTCTGAATTAATTTAGCTTGTGAGTCAAGGGAGGATTGTTGGCTAAATTAAAGATCAAATATGTCAGAAATTTTGGTTTCAATCTCAGAGAGTCTGTTTGAAAATTGTTTAACTTCGTTAGATAAACAAACTATCTCCTTTTTTATATTATCAAATTGTGGCAGAGAAATGTCAGAAATTTGTTTCACCAGACTCTCTGTATCAATCTGCTGACCTATGTTAAGATTCTTATACACTTGTTCTAAATCTGATGTTCCTATACTATTACGGGGCTTTCTATCTTTCAGTTGTTTGGGCGGCATATTCTCGATGGTATTTTTACTGCCAATTAGAAATCTGTCCATCGACTAACTATAGAGATATAAAGGAGATTGGGTGAGAAAAAAAAAAAAGGAATTTGGGGATAGTGCCCCTTGGAATCAACTTAAAGCACACAGTGTAAGAAGACAAGGCAACTTAAGTGGCCTTGTGGGAAATTGTGTATGGTGATAGGGTAGAAAAAATTACACACACTATTAAATCAGGTGGCTCTATCAGTCTAGTGAAGAAAAGCTGTGACGTGTAGACGAAGAAGTAGGTGACCGAGAGTTTATTGAAATAAGATCTCATTTAGTCTCTTAATACCTCGCCTGCTTCAAAATTATTACTTTTGCCCGTAATCAAACTTATCCTAGCTTATGTATGTTCTCTTTACTCCCTTCTCTTACCTCCTATTCTTTCCTTTTCACCTTACTCTGATTACTTTCTCCTCTTTTGGCCTTTTATAGGTCTTCCTAAATTGCTATCTTTATAACTTTGTAAAGTAGAACATTTATTCAGTTACCTTCTATGTATATTCAGATGTCTTAGCGTATGTCTAAAAGATAAGACAACTTAGAATCCGATTATAAGTCATATGGTTACAGGTCTTATCCAACTATAGTAATAGCCTTCTGGATTTATATCCAAAGTCTCCTTGAACCTTTTATGTTTCCAGATTTTAACCAGCTAACATGACATTCTTTAGGTCTATACCCGATCTCTTCAGGAGATCTATTCCTAGGACTTACTATATTTGAGAGGAAGATGCTTCTTTGATGTCAGTTAATTAATGGCAGTTCTAGATAGAAGCTTCCATCTTTTTAATCTATGGGATATAGCCTGTATATTATTTGTATTATCTATATAAATCTGTAAAACTTTATGTAGCTGCTTTCTGACTACCAATGAAGGTCCAAAAAAAATACAAGTTAAGATATCTTTAAATTATATAAAAAATCAATTGAGCCAAAACCGTTTGATTCTTTATATTTTCTAGGTGTTCCTCATTTGTTATAAACCTATAAATACTAGGCTTTATACAAGCGTTTCACAACGGATTACTCAAAGACTAGGTATATAGTGCTTGAAATCCCTGTCTAATTAAGTTTACCGATAACCTTTGTTTCTTGATAAGATACAATATCTATTAACCTACTAATGTGGAATATATGACAAAATATGTTAAATTGCAGAACTTATCCCCCAACAAAAACAACCCAATGTGTCAGAGCTCAGCTTCTCCTGTAACTTATTGTATTTTTACAAGAGTAGGTTTACCTTTAAGATCATCTAATTAACAACAGCTTTATCAGGGAAGTATCTTCAGGTACCTCTATATTCAAATCACTCAAATTCATAACAGGTTTGGTTATACCTAAGATAACAGGCTTAAAATAGTACTCCACTATAGTTGCTAGCAGTGTACATTCAATACAGAGTAGACCATGTCTTAATTTTGTCAAATTACCTGATTTTTTAAATTACAACTAGTTAACAGCTGGTATAGAGGAAATATATCCTTATTTCAGTATTTATTATATAGTGCAGACCAACCTCGCTATGGTACCATTATGTTAAAATGGTTTGACTGTAGCTAGGCTATAGGATTGAGTCTCCTGCTCCTCTACATGTATACATTCCATACAGCATTAAACAAAATCTCAATTTTGTAAGATATACTAATGTTAGGAGTAACTGCTACTCCCCTCAAAAACAATCCTGTTGATCCAAAAGGATTATAGCCTATGCAGAGTCTGTGTTATACATATAAATCTGTATGTCTGCATAACAATACATTATTGCTTCCAATGAGGTTACGAAGATAGTATTGTATATTACAATTTAGACCAAGTCATATGCCACCCGTATTAAATTGATAGTCATTCATAGCGACAAGTCCGGCAGCACTTGTTTTTTTCCCCCCTTTATGTTATAGTTCCAGGCAGCTTTTGTTAACAAGGGAGAAGAAAAGGAAAGAAAAACTCTTAGTAGTGTCTTTTGTTGCTGCGTGTGAGAGGGATACCAAAATAAAGTTGGATAGTTGGATAGTGAACAAAACTGATCCCCTATTCACCTCTTACGGGTAGTGCAATTTTTTTACATATATCTCTTTAAATTTTAGCAGTACCTTTGAACTGTATTTCCCTTCTATGAGGTGGCTTTTCCAGGTACCGTATAGTAAAGATAAATAATCAGAAAGGTACTTATCTGAATTCAGATTGTTCTTGTAGCGTATATACAGACCACAGTATGGTCGAGATGTCTGGGATTTCTTGTAGTCAGTATCCTGCAGTATCCCACAGTGTCCAGTATTTAGCTCGGTTCTTTAAATACCTTCAGCGTGGGTTTGGTAAGGGTGTTCTCCTATCCCGGGTAGCCCATTTTGGGATGAAGCAGTATGGCCTCTTCTCCCCAGCTCAGGCCGCCTGGGGTCTTAGGAGCATCTCCACAGCTTCTCTGCACAGAGCTTATTCTCCGTTCTTCCAGCGTGATGTAGCGTTGGTGATGCAGGCTGTAGCAATCACGTTTGGTAGTGGTGGTGCATAATTCTCCGCCAGGGAGTATGAAGAAAACAAGCTGTGGCCCCAGCGACTGGGCCGGATGGCTTAAGATGGCTTCCGCTGTCAACTGCTGGCTCTTCACAGCAGTAAGCCGGTGTAGGTGTCCGCTCCACACCTATGACAAAATTGATCGTAGTGGATGGTAGTGGCGGGTGTGTTGCTTAGACCCGGGACGCAAACTTTGCGCATCTGCCACTGCTCCTCCTACCTCCAGAAGCCCAAGAGATTGTGTCTGATATTTCTGATGATTTGATTTTTAGGTACAACTGTAGTCTGTGTCTGCCTCCTTCTGTACCCACATCTGTGCACGTATGCGACCTGTTACATGCACATGTGCTGATTTATTTGTGCTGCTTCTGTATGTGTATAAATATGTTCTAAAGTTTCAGTTTTTTAAGAATAAGATGTATAACTAATGTAAATACATTTTGTGAGCTAAATAATATATATAGCATTTTTGTAGGAAAAATTAATACATTTATATTTATGTCCAGATTATCAATCACCACCTTAGCAGAGGGATGCATAAACCCACAAAAATAAAAGCTGAAGAGCTACTATAAGAGAAACACATGCAAAAAAAAAATGTAAAAAGACTACTAAGTAATGATATAATAAAGTTATTATTTGTCTAAGATTTCTCCTAATAATAAATTTATAAGATAACAAGCTACTGTAAACCTCCTAACATTCCTCGTACCAAACCAGGAGCAAGGAGGTTTACAGAGAGTCAGGGAGACCCATTGGCAGAGTTATGGTTGCTTGGTGAGTGTGTTGGAACCAGGTGTTCCTTGGATGGAATTGGGCAGTTCAGACATTTAAAAGGAACCTTAAAATGCAACCACAACATCTTAACAACATTTTAACTTACAAATAGCAGCATTTATTTAAATGTGTACACATCCTTGTCCAATCCATGAGTTGCAAGTCAATCTCTGTCATAATCAGTGAAACAGCATCTATCTTGGTACTTGATCCTCTTTGAAAAATACCAGCATCACAAAAAAACACTTTCAAAACTGTACAGATAAGGGATAAAAATTAAAAAACAACCCACTAACTTCAGAACATTTAAAGAGAAACACATGAAAAAGAATGAGACAACCCTGTCAGCTTTCAAATAACAAGACACCATGAGACTAGATACTTTACAGGGGCAATGAAGACTTTATAAATTCTCCATGCTGGACGTAAGTGTAAGTGAATATTCCCCTCCACTCCTGTAGAATGTCCCAGAATGCCCATGACCAACCCCTCGAGACACATTTCTTTCCATCCAGCAAACTATTAACAAACGTTAACCTAACTATTTGTGCAAGGGTGTTTCCTACAAAACATTGGAAAAAGTAGTTGAAGAGAGGCTCAGGGAATTTTGAACATAATCTTAACTTTACAACCAGTTCCTTTGGTAACCTAACAAGTAAATCTAGGCCATTGACAATACTGCAAGATGGCGGATGGTTGGAAGCTTTGCCACTATATAATGTAATTAGTTTATTAAATAATCAAAATTTGTTTCCAATCCATTAAAAAATCCATGCAAAGTATCGGGCATAGCTTTTCAAAGGGTTTTAAATTAATGACCTTTGCAGTCCATTTTAAAGCTGTTTAAAACTCCAGTGATTGTGTGTGTGTGTGTGTACTGTGTTTTTATCTTGCGGATTCACACTGCTTAAACGCTGCAATACTTTGTAAGTCATCAGAAAATAATTTAACAGCTTTTTGCATGATTTTAGGGACCGAACTGAAATCATCCCATTGACACCCTCTGCTAGCGGCCGGTGGCCGCCGGTGAGCAGGGGGCGGCAATGCACATCGAATCCTGTCCACAAGACACTATATAAATCTACCCCTTAGTCTTTTTCAATTCATCAGCCTTAAAGGGACAGTCTACTTGAAAAATTTTATTGTTTAAAAATAGATAAACCCTTCATTACCCATTACTCAGTTTTGCATAACCAACACTGTTATATTAATATACTTTTTAAGTCTATCATTACCTGTATTTCAGTGGTTTTTACAATCTTGCATTTTAGCCAGTAGTGATTCTTGTATTACCATTCTCTCTCTCTCTCTCTCTCTCTCTCTCTCTCTCTCTCTCTCTCTCTGTCTCTCTCTCTCTCTCTCTCTCTCTCTCTCTCTCTATATATATATATATATATATATATATATATATATATATATATATATATATATATATATATATATATATATATATATATATATATATATATATCTCTTTATATATATATATATCTCTCTCTATATATATATATCTCTCTATATATCTCTATCTCTCTCTCTCTCTCGTATATATATACACACACACATATATTGCACAATTTAATTAACTTTGGAATTTCATATCAAATTTCGATGTCACAATTATTGTCCTTTCAATACAACTGGTCACTATTTTGCAATATTAATTAGAGAATAATTCCCTAGTGTCCCATGGCAAGTGACCACCGTATGCTGCTTTATATTTAAAAACAGGCACTCTGCATGTTGTGTGCTCTTGTGTGTGTGTGTATATGTTAGTACATTTGAAAAATAACACAAATAAAGCGCAGTGCACAATTATAACTGGCGAAATGAAAAAGTTATTTATGACACTGAAAAAAATTAAGGAAATATGTTCTTTGTAAAATGAGTTTCACCATTACTTGTTAATAATGAGACAAGAATATCTGCAATAAATAACCCAAGGAGATTAATGACCTCAAACAAATTTGACAAATAGTCTGCCAAGGTTAATGATCGATTGAGTCAGCCATAAACATATTCTGAGCGATCAACAGAGGCTGAAATTGTCATTCTCCCTGTGTGTTCATACTGCATTTAAATCACTGCAGTATGAAAATTAGAAATGGTCCCTCCCAACCTCCAAGGACCTGCAATGGTACAAGGGAGAATTGACATTTCTATCCTCCATCAGTGAGCTGTTTATCAGATCATTAAAGGGATACAAAGCCCCAATTTTTTTACGACTCAGATAGAGCATGCAATTTTAAGCAACTTTCTAATTTACTCCTATTATCAATTTTCATTTGTTCTCTTGCTATTTTTATTTGAAAAAGAAGGAATCTAAGGTAAGGAGCTGGCACATTTTTGGTTCAGCACCCTGGATAGCACTTGCTGATTTGTGAGTACATTTAGCCACAAATCAGCAAGCGCAACCCAGGTGCTGAACCAAATATGGGATGGCTCCTTAGCTTAGATTCCTTCTTTTTCAAATAAAGATAGCAAAAAAAAGAAGAAAATTTGATAATAGGAGTAAATTAGAAAGTTGCTTAAATTTGCATGCTCTATCTGAATCATGAAAGAAAAAAATTGGGTTTAGTATCCCTTTAATATGATGATGAGGAACGAAATCCCAATATTGTTATTAAAATACAGGAATGTTTCTCACGATTAAAAATAAAGTGATTGTTTACCAGGATGTCAAGACACATTAGGGATTGTGTTAGTTTTAAACTATAGCATTCCCAACAATGGGGTATATTCTAATTCTTTAAAAAAGTTTATCAAATGATTTATCTACAAAAAAATTCCATACACTTCAAGGGCTCCATTTATTAAACGCCTGTGGACAATGTTCATTCCCGGAATCCCGTCCACCTGGCTTTGCGGCTGTTTGTGCAATGATGCCCCCTGCTTGTGAAGCCAATAGCGTGTAAGTAGGGGCTGTCAATCATCCCCATCAGATCGGATAGGGATGATTTTACTCACACTTTAGGTGATGGATAGGCTAACTAGCTGAAGGGTTAAAACTGCAGCTACTTAAAGGAACAGTCTTGTCAAAATTAAACTTTCATGAATCAGATAGGGCATGTAATTTTAAACAACTTTCCACTTTACTTTTATCATCAAATTTGCTTTGTTCTCTTGATATTCTTAGTTGTAAGCTAAACCAAGGTAGGCTCATATGCTATTCTCTAAGTCCTTGAAGGCCGCCTCTTATCTGAATGCATTTGACAGTATTTCACAGCTAGATGGTCGTTAGTTCATGTGTGCCATATAGATAACATTGTGATCACGCAAGTGGAGTTACCTAGAAGTCAGCACTGATTGGCTAAAATGCAAGTCTGCCAAATGAGCTGAAAAAAGGGGGCAGTCTGCAGAGGCTACAAGGTAATCACAGAGGTAAAAAGTATATTAATATAACAGTGTTGGTTATGCAAAATTGGGAAATGGGTAAAAAAAGGGATTATCTATCTCTCTAAACAATAACATTTTTGGAGTAGACTGTCCCTTTAACCAGAATGCTGAAGCCCTGAAGCTACATCTGCAACTTCCTAAATGGGACCCTCAAGGTAAATTTAGCAAAAAAGGAAAATGTCCTCTAAACCTTTCCTTAAAGAATTAGACTATGATTTATGAAATACAGTCATAACTTAGTTGTGATTTTGGTGGCCGATTCCCTTCTGCCAATTTGTTTTTGGCAGGAAAAAGGATTTTTTTCTGCACTCACTACCTTCGTCAAATATTCAAATTAACCCGGGTGTCTCCTCCAGACAATGTAAACAAGAGAATCTAAGTATGAGGGCACTCACAGGATTTTATTCATCAAAGTTTATTCAACAATTAATTCATATTCCAATATTTTCCATCAGATAAATGTCAACATTTCGGCTTATAGTTCAAGCCTTTTTCAAGACAATCTACAATACAAATATTTATGTTACAATATTATCAAAAAACTATAAGTAAACGGCAATATTAATATGCCATATACCTTTAAATAAATACAGTATATACAAAAAGCACCTTACTAATACCCCACTATTTATATATCTAATAGCCCCTTATAACCAATGAAGGGAGAAAGAAGTTAAAATGTATTCGTGACCTCAGTATTCATAAAGCCTGTTAAAGATTCTCCAATGGACTTTTAATCTTAATTTATGTTAACAAATCACATGGAAACCACAAAATATAATAACCATGATAGAATGATACACAATTTTTAAAGAGCATCAAACAACATCCTGTTACATACCTTTCTTAGTTAGAAATAAACGCTAAGCGTGTATAACGCCATAGTGTAGCTGTATGTTCGCTAGGGAGCAGTTGAGGTCATTTAAATTGGCCGGTGAAATCCTATTGGACTACATCATATGACGCTCCAGAGGGAGTGAAATTGTGCCATATTACTTGCCAGGTATATGAGTTTGTAGCTATGTGCTCATTAAAGGGATACAACGTAGTGGAAACCTATATTAACTGTTGCGGTAATAATATGTAGCACATTTACAATACTGATAATTCCTGTTACAATATGCTTACTTGTATTAGACTTATCGATGACATTGACGATGGGACATAGCCACATCACAGTGCCATAATGCATGCCATAATGCATGCAGCCATATTTATAATTTTGAACATACTTGTCTTAAACATAATAATGGCTATGTTTCAAACATACTAGCATTGTTAATACACTCTGGAGTAAACAATAACAAACGCACATGTTAAAAAATAATATAAGCTCATCTTATTTTAAATTTAATGTCCTTAATTTAGCGAACCATATATGTTAGGCTGTACAAACCATACATCTAGGGTACTAAATCTGCATACATAGAAAATGGGTGTACAAATTTAGAAATGTATGTTTTAGAAGAATAATGAATAAACAATATAAGTGTTAAGACCGCTAGGTGCCAGGGTCTCTAATCTATATATCCATTGTGTCTCTCTCTAAAGGAGCTCCTCATTTCTGTTACCCCCTCTTCTAGGGGGAGGTATTCTGTCTATTATCATTGCTCTTAACATAGCCACTGTGTGTCCCATTGTTAAAAAATGCCTGGCCACTGGCTGATCACTTTTGCCTTCTTTCAATGCTGATCTTATAGCCTTTTTGTGATTAGCTAGTCTCACTTTAAAGGGGGTGCTCGATTTACCAATATAATACTTTCCACATGGGCAGGTAAGGAAATAAACAACATGATCCGAACTGCAGTTAGTCTGTGTCTAATATTATACTTCTTTGTTTTAAAGGGATGACTGAATGTGGTCCCTGAGTATAGTGTGTTACAAGTCTCACAATTACAGCATTTAAATATATATATATATTATCATACGTTGATTGGAGTAGCCGTGTTAGTCAAGAGATTTAGATCTCAAAATAACAAGAGTATTGCACTGAGCAATGATACTTTTTTATTGGACTAACTACACATTTATAAGTTGACAAGCTTTTGGAAGAATGTCCTTTTTCAAGTCTGAAGCAATACTGACCAATTTGATGAAATTTACAGATTATATCTGATTATATAAAACACAGGATGGCTAAAAAAGACAGAAAATGTTACAGAGGTCTGAGTGCAGGGGGAGGAGGCTGTGTCATAAAAATCATGAGGGGGGTTAAGGAGACAGAGGCAGACAGTGTCCAGTGAAGGATAACAGACAGGGGAAATATATGGTTATACACAGAGCATATACTGACATAAAGTTATATATATCAACATAGAATCAATATGTATAAAGATGTGAAATTAGGTATACAGGGGAATATAAGATAGTCAAAAAAGGAGAAAGGAAAGAAAGAAAAAAAAGGGAATAATAATAATGATCAAAGTGTGGACATAGGCTTACCTGTGTACCTATGCATAGAGAGTGTGGAATATACTATGTAATTGACTACAGTATATAAAAGTACATTACAAAATTTTTTGATAATGGGTTTAGAAATAGAAACCAGAGCCCACATTTAGTCCAGAATTTAGCAAGTTGAAGTGCATTATCATTTTCATTTCAAAGAAAAACCTTTGAAATGTACTATTGCAAGATACAAATGGTGTGATAAATCATTGAGATATGCAATGGTAAAATTCTTAGTGAAGAAGATGATAAAAAGTTCTACCACATTGAAGAATGTTTTTTTTAAGTTTAAAGTCCATTTAAAATACAATTAACTCATAGTAATTATATTTACTTTAGATTGTTTTGTCACCAGGTACTCCTGTGTTAGTAAAGCACTTCTCAGATGTCATTTCATGAGATTTCATGATTTTCTATGAGTAACAACTTCTATGGACTACAGGGTTCCGCAAATGTTTAGGCAGTGAGTGCATATGCATCACCACAGTCCCTTTAACCAAAGAATCAGTGGCGTCACATGAATGTCAGAAATCGGTCCGGAAGCAAGAAAGTAAAACCACTGCTTTAGATTATAACACCAGACTTTTTGTTGTTTAAAAAGATAGATCATCCCTTTATTACCCATTCCCCAGTTTTGCAAAACCAACACTGCTATATTAATACACTTTTTACTTCTGTGACTAACTTGTATCTAAGCATCTTCTGACCGCCCCTAATCACATGACTTTTAGTTATTATCTATTGACTTGCATTTTAGCCAATTAGTGCAGTGTCTGCCATCTATATGGCATGCTATTTATATGGCCTACATGAGCTTGTTCTCCCCTGCTGTGAAAAGTAAATAAAATAGAGGAGGCCTTCAAGGGCTTAAAATAAGAGGTACAATAGAATGAATTGAGATTATTAAAAGAACATTAAAATATATTTAACATATATGTACTAGTTTTGTATCCAGAGTTTACTCAATAACAGATCAGTAGTACAAGTTGACCAGGGGACATCTAGTTTCTACTCAGTTTATATCCTTGAAATACTGTTTGTATACAATGAGCTACCACATGTAGGTCCTAACCAGGTAGTCCACCCGGTGCAAGCATGTACTACTACATAAACTAAAAAAAAACTTTAAAAAAAATCACATTAGTAACACAATACATGAATTATTAAAAATATTACCAGCACGAGAATGGTACCTAATTAAGCAAAATAAAAAGTGCAAATGAAAGGTGCATGTTTATAACTGAGCTGAGCTGAGCTATTCCAACCTTGCTACTTGTATTATCATTATTACCTTGCATCCTTTGGTGAGCCTGTATAATATAGAAATAGACCTACAGTGTAGACTTAAATTCAAGTGATATAGGGAGTGAAATTATTTGTATTACATTGTTAAATAAATAAATGTGTGTGCGACTATTAATACATAGTAATATCTTTGGGACAAAGAGAATTACTAACAGAGAGGGAAAATCAATTTAAAGCAATTTGATATGACCATCATAGGACCCAGCTGAACTAATACTTATTCCCAAAATTCCATGGTAAGAATATTCCCTGCCTAAATGTATGCTAGGCTCAGTAGCAGACCTACTCAACAGAAGGCCCACGTGCAACATTGTTTGGGGCATCCCCCACAGATATCTGAGTAGAGATAGATAGATAGATAGATAGATAGATAGATAGATAGATAGATAGATAGATAGATAGATAGATAGAATAGCAACATGCACTAATAAAATGCTCCCCTGCAGTAGGATTGTACACATTCTGCAAACTCCTATTGTATAGACAGGCTGTTATGCAAACCCCCCCCACACACACACACACACACACAACACTTGGGCCCTGGTGTCACTGCAACTGCTGCACCAATGGTTAGGCTGCTTTTTGTCATTAGGTTTTGCTTTCATATAAGTATTTTTTGGTGCATATTAGAAATGTAGGAGGAAATAAATGAATATTAATTCACTGGTCAATTTCTTGACCTTTTATATACTGTACATGAATAAATACTACAACATATAATAAAAAATAGTGGTTTGAAAGTATCTTATAATCATGATTTATTGTGCAGTAAATTATAGGCATCCACCTATAATTATCATTTCATGCGGATAATTGAAAAGTAAAATCTCTAAATTAATATGTGTTCTATAAAAGTACGTTTTATTGCTCATATTCTATGCTGCTCTAGATGACATTATGCATCTCAAGATGTTTGCTTCCTTGTGTCAATGAATTTACTTGTCAGATATGAAGTTTTCTCTATAATGATAATATTATAGGTTATTATGGGCTATCATTACCTTAGATGTATTTTTGACAAATTTTAAATGCTCCTAACAGCCTTTAATTGCAAGCAGATGTGATATACTTCATGGATTCCCTCCAGTTGTCATTCTATGTTTCCTATTTCAGCAGTGATATCTTGGTAGATATTGCGTTAGTCAAACAAAAGAGAAAATGCCGGTCAACTAAACTGGCATAGAAACATTTTTTTCTAAATTCTTAAGATTCTGTGTTCCATTTATCAAGAAGTGATTGCTGCTTCGGAGATCCTTTGTTTCAGGCTCACCTGAAATAAAAGCTAAGAAGCAACCATCATAAGTGCACCAGACACAACATAAATACATTATAATAAAGAGTTACTCTCACATATACACTATCTTATACAAATTATTCATATAGATATATAAATATTCATATAAATATTATATACTTTCATAAGGGCTATATTGTATGCATATATATATGTGTGTGTGTGTGTGTGTGGCTTTGTATACATGTGTATTTATGTATTTATTGAAATATATATATATATATATATATATATATATATATATATATATATATATATAGAGAGAGAGAGAGAGAGAGAGAGAGAGAGAGAGAGAGAGAGAGAGAGAGAGAGAGAGTACATACATATATACAAATGTAACGTTCTTTTTATTTTTAAATATATATTTATATATATATATATATATTCTGTGTGTACTTAGTCTCTCTATGGGAAAAAGGAGAAACCAGATGTGGACTCCTTGCTCAGTGTGCTTAGAGGAATATGGCTACACCTCACTGACGAGGCCCAATGAAGTCCGATACGATCGTCTGGGGTTGCTGTGTTCCTTGTTCAGAAAGGAATTGCCTTGAATTTCGGCGCGGGACTGGCCATAATAGGCGGGATCAGACTGATATACTACAGGAAAGTTCTTCTCTGTGAAAAGCATATAGTTGTTCGTTACTGTGAGTGTGCTTCTCTCTGTATATATATATATATATATATATATATATATATATATATATAAATATATATATATATATATATATATATATATATATATATATACACACATGTGTGTGTGTTTCTTTTTTATCAGGGAGCTCCATTCAAGTCTATGAGGGGAAGTTACCGCAGTCGCAATATCCGAAGTCCTGAAGTTAGCATGCTTCTGGTTTTGCCTGTGCACATACCATTTACTTTGAACATGTAAAGTGCGCGCTAACCCGTGTTTGCATAATTCTTGTTCGGCTAAAGCATATCATGAATTATTTATCTTTGTGCACAATCTGCAGTTAGAAAAGCATAACTATTGATTCAAGGATTCAACAAAATAAAGAAAAAGTGCAGATAAAGAATAAGCTGCCTTGTCCTGAAACTAGATAGCAGGAGAGAAGGCAATAAAAGAAAACAACCCCCAACCTTAATCATGAATTATAAAATAGTTGAGACTGGCTCTGTTAGAAGAGAAATCTGAGATCATTCTATTCCATTAAACTTTCAGGACGGATCACATTCAATGCACTAAAATGAGTAGGGCTTAATTTTTTGGTATTGCACATGTATACTAGTGAGCAGGTCAATTTTGGACTGTTACTCTTTAGTGGCTTAGACTTAACAACTGATGAGCCTGTTCAAGAGACTTTGGTCCGAAATGCGATGCACTGGTACCTATGTTACATACGTAACAGTTTTATAGCCCCTTATAAGTTGTAGTGGCAGCCATATGATATAGTAAGGGTAATGCTGTAGTGGGCCTGTTGTTACCTAACACTACCTGGCTTATACTAAAGATGCACATTCAGCAGTTTTGTTCACTGCCGAATGCATAAGTAAGAGGCTGCTTTGGGTATTTGGCTCCTTTGGAATATTAGGTTTTGAAAAGAGCCGTATACAGAAAGCAGCCTGCTACGTCCACACTCAGCAGTGAAACTGCTGAATACACATCTCTATCTTATACTCACATGATAAGCACTACAGGTAAGATCCCTGTTAATGCTTTGCTTTTAGTGCACACTAGCTGTTTTTTATTGGTGGCTTTGCACTGTTACTTTGCATTTAGGCAATTCATCATGGGTATTCCAATTAATCAGAAAACACATTCTAGTAGATTTTGCATGATATCTGCATTTATTAAATTCATCAGTCTTGACCTGTTCAAAACTGATTATCCACAAACGACTCTGCATAAAAACAGGTAAGAGCAGCACCATCTTACGCGTTTCGACTGTCACTAGCCTTACTTATAGACGTGTGATGTACCTAATACCTGAACAGGTATTTAAATCCCAGGCTGCAACCTGATAGGTTAATCGACATTACACCACTTAAAGAGACATATACAGAATTGTTTCACATTTGGTGTGCAAAAACATGCCATCAACAGTATATTTATATAGCAATAAGAAATAAAATAGAATAGTAATAGACATAGAATAGAAAACTTCATATATAAGACCCTTAGTTTCACTAAATTTGGACATTGTATAAATTTAAAGGTACAAATAGAGATGAATGTCTGGATTGCATTTGAATAATAATGTATGGTGACAACAAAATTTTTTGTCTACAATTGTATACAGACAGTATATATCATTTTGTCATTTCTTAAGTGGATATAATACAAAGTCTAATGCCAGAAATTGATTATATCCATTTCAATGTTGAATCCTAGGGGGACACAAGTTCTGAGGATAAAAATCCAGTATGCTTCTCTCTTAACAATAAGGGTGTAAATATATCCACCCCTAGGGGGTCTCTTAATGGTTTCAATTATACACCACTTGAAGTGGTGAGTGATGCCTAATTGTTTATTAATGAAATGAGATGCCAAAGCAGAGCAATGTTTAGAGTTATCTATATCGTTTAGATGTTCCCGTGTTCCCTTGTCTCTCTAGTAGTGCGGCCTACATATTGTAATTTGCACACATCACACCAGGCTAAATAGATGGCAAATTGAAAACTAGTTATGACCTGGCATTTCTTGGCTGTTAAATTGTGAATATATGATTGTAATGAATGGATATTAAAAAAATGATAAATTGATAATTAGTGTTATGTCATAAATTGATATTAATGGTTCATACAGCATTCAAACATTTTAGGTAGTTTTTTTATTACATTAAAACAATTAGCTATTATGTTTTACTTTGGCAATGTGTATTTGTTTCAGCAAAGTTTTGTGAAAACCCCAACAAAAATGTCCACAAGTCCACAACAAAAAAATCCACTTGTCTTTGAGAAGCTGTTACTTTTGATAAATGACAAATAATCAAGATAAACAAAGTAAATAAAGCCAAGCCCTATAAAGAAATTCTTTATTAGTTGGGTGTGGATATAATTTTAGAAATGTACCAGTAAAGTCAACGGAAAGCATTCCTTAACCCCAAATTATAACGGGTTTGATCATAGTATAAATTATGTAAAATATTGGCCACTACCCAAAAGTTCAGAGGCCAATACACACCTGATTACTCTTCTGCCTGAATTATCTAATACAATAAATCATGATTAGTAATCCCGATCTAGCTTTTAATGGGGTTTAAAGATTCTAGAAACAATACCTTTACCACCTGTTCGTGGATAGACTGTATTAACAAAGTTTGCAATGTAAAATAATTTGCACAACCAAAGTCTCATCCCTCAAATTGTCAACTATCAGCTAATTCTAATGTAAAACTTCAGACTTTAATAAAACTACAACAGGCAGGAGTCATCTAAAGATTATAATTATTAAAATTAGCAAGAATCTGAAGCACCCAACACAAACAAAATTATAGTACACATACATACTGCAGACTCAAATGCAGTAGTTTTCATTTGTCCTATGGGTGGGTACCATGCCCATCTGTTAGTCTGGGTTGAAAAGAAGTAGGAAGGAGGCATTTAGAGAAAGATTTATTGATTTCTCATTTCTAAAGTTTCAACAGAGTGTGCAAACTCATTGGGGAAAATTTATTATTGTACGGACGGACATGATTTGATATAGCGTATCGTGTCTGCCGCACATCGATAAATGCCAACAGGGTATATCATTGCACCAGCAGTTCTTGTGAACTGCTGGTGCAATACCCCCCCCCCTGCAGATTTGCGGCCAATCAGCCGGCTAGCAGGGGGTGTCAATCAACCCGATCGTATTAAGGGCTATTGGTAGTTTAGTTTAGGCTAGGATTTTTTTTATTTGGGGGGGGCTTTTTTATTTTGATAGGGCTATTAGATTAGGTGTAATTAGTTTAAATATCTTTTTATTTTGTGTAATTTAGTGGGGGGGGTTTTGTAATTTAGGTAATTGTATTTAATTAATTTAATTTATTTAATTGTAGTGTAATGTTAGGTGTTAGTGTAAGACAGGTTAGGTTTTATTTTACAGGTAAATTTGTATTTATTTTAACTAGGTAGTTAGTAAATAGTTAATAACTATTTAGTAACTATTCTACCTAGTTAAAATAAATACAAACTTGCCTGTGAAATAAAAGTAAACCCTAAGATAGCTACAATGTAACTATTTATTATATTGTATCTAGCTTAGGGTTTATTTCACAGGTATTTAGTTTTAAATAGGAATTATTTAGGTAATGATAGTAGTTTTATTTAGATTTATTTTAATTATATTAAAGTTAGGGGGTGTTAGGGTTAGACTTAGGTTTAGGGGTTAATAAATTTAGTATAGTGGCGGTGACGTTGGGGACGGCAGATTGGGGTTAATAAATGTAGGTAGGTGGCGGCGATGTTAGGGGCGGCAGATTAGGGGTTCATAATATTTAACTAGTGTTTGCAAGGCGGGAGTGCAGTGTTTATTATAGTGGCGGCGATGTCCGGAGTGGCAGATTAGGGGTTAATAAGTATAATGTAGGTGTCGTGATGTCGGGGGTGGCAGATTATGGGTTAATAAGTGTAAGATTAGGGGTGTTTAGACTCAGGGTTCGTGTTAGGTGTAAACATAAATTTTGTTTCCCCATAGGAATCAATGGGTCTGCGTTTACGGAGCTTTATGCTGCTTGTTTGCAGGTGTTAGACTTTTTTTCAGCCAGCTCTCCCCATTGATGTCTATGGGGAAATTGTGCACGAGCAAGTAAAACCAGCTCACCGCGGCTTTCAGCAGCGCTGGTATTGGAGAACGGTATGGAGCTAAATTTTGCCCTACGCTCACTTCTTGCCTGTTAACGCCGGGTTTATGAAAACCTGTAATACCAGCGCTGTAGGGAAGTGATCGGTGACAATAACGTGCAAGTTAGCACTGCACCGCTATTACCACAAAACTCGTAATCTAGCCGATAGCAAGTAAAGGCAAGGCGATAGAGCAGTCCATATAGCCAAGCTAGGGGTCAATGCCAATAATCAGTCTAATCAGCAACACAACAGGTATGAGCAAGTTAATAGAGCAGTCCAGATAGCCAAGTCAGGGGTCAACACTAGTAATTAGTCCAATCAGCAAACATAGCAGGTAAAGGCAAGGCTTTTAGGGCAGTCCATATAGCCAAGCCAGGGGTCAATGCCAATGATTAGTCCAATCAGCAAACATAGGAGGCAATGGCAAGGCAATAGGGCAGTCCATATAGCCAAGCCAGGGGTCAATGCCAATAATAAGTCCAATCTGCAAACATAGCAGGTTAAGACAAGGCGATAGGGCAGTCTAAATAGCCAAGCAAGGGGTCAATGACAATAATCACTCCAATCAGCAAACATAGGCAGGGGTCAATGCCAGTAATTAGTCCAATCAGCAAACATAGCAGGTAAAGGCAAGGCGATAGAGCAGTCCATATAGCCAAACCAGGGGTTAGGAATCCAAAGACAAATAGGGTACAATGGATAACAGCAAACACAGAATGCCGAGAAACGCAGACACCAAGTGCAGCAATCTCCAAGCACTGATTAAAGGGAGTTGCAGGGTTTTATAGGGAATGAGTCCTCCTTTGAGAGTGGTTTAGTAGGATGAGATTCAATGCAAAGTATAGAACATTAGAAATAATTGCACCTGTATATTTATTAGCTTCCATTACCTGCCTTTACGCCACATAGGTTAGTAGAGCTTACGTTCCGTTTTTTCTTCAGCATG
The DNA here is from genome assembly GCF_027579735.1 of Bombina bombina. Taxonomy (NCBI): domain Eukaryota; kingdom Metazoa; phylum Chordata; class Amphibia; order Anura; family Bombinatoridae; genus Bombina; species Bombina bombina. Next base: position 149,280,247 of record NC_069502.1, on the reverse strand, counting down.
TTACTGTGTTTTAGGCCTCAAGCCTGGGGACTGGATTAGTGGTAACACAGGCAGTGATACATCAGATGACAGAGATGTTGAGAGGAGAGGACCTTCAGAAGGACATACTGACATTAGTGAAGCTTTCAGTCATAATTAGTATTTGAATACCTAACTATTAGAGAGTAATAATACAAACAAATCTGCTGGCTGTAGGTTATGGTTTTATATGCAAGAAAATCATAAAGGAACAATTTTATGTATATTTAATACTCCACAGTTGGTATAAAAAGTAACCAGGAACACTTTATGGGCTAGATTATGAGTGGTGCGCTAACTGTTGCACGCAAGCAAAAAGGGGTTTATATCGACTCGCGTCAAAAGTAGTGCACGTATTACAAGTTGAAAGTAAATGCATTCCCTCGACCACAACTGAATTTAACATGCTTTTTAGAAGAAAAAATGGAAAAGACCATTAAGAATACACCTGTAGAACTCACTGCAGTTACAGATTCAAATAATAATATATATGGATACTTATGGAACAGGGAGCTGTATCACTATCTGAAGTATTAAAACATAACTTGGTTAAAAATGGTTAAAACCTGGGATGTGCAATTAAAACAAACAACTAGAGAGATTAGAAATAGCACTCATGGAAAAGTGGACCTAGTGGGGGGTGGGGGGGGTGAACAAGTGGGGCTGCTGACTTTAGTAAACAATTGGATATGTCAGTGTGATTGGTGCAAACATCAAATTGTTACCATATAGATAAGTGGTAACTAATCCTCAGCTACTGGTGGCTGTATTGATTTAATACTTGTGGCCTTATTGCCTAGGATTAGATTTATACAGCCAAGTATCAGAAATGATTCCCAACCTGTTAAATATCGACTATGATTACGAGTTTTGCGTTATGAGGGGTGCGGTGCTAACTTACACGTTATTGTCACTGCTCACTTCCCTACAGCACTGGTATTACAGGTTTACAAAGACCCGGCGTTAAAAGGCAAGAAGTGAGCGTAGAGCAAAATTGAGCTCCATAACGCACTCCAATACCAGCGCTGCTGAAAGCTGCAGTGAGCTGGTTTTACGTGCTCGTGCACAATTTCCCAATAGACATCAATGGGGAGAGCCGGCTGAAAAAAAGTCTAACACCTGCAAAAAAGCAGCGTAAAGCTCTGTAACGCAGTCCCATTGATTCCTATGGGGAAACTAAATTTATGTTTACAACTAACACCCTAACATGAACCCGAGTCTAAACACCCCTAATCTTACACTTATTAACCCCTAATCTGCCGCCCCCGACATCGCCGACACATACATTATACTTATTAACCCTAATCTGCTTCCCCCAACATCGCCAACACCTACATTATACTTATTAACCCCTAATCTCCTGCCCCAATGTCGCTGCAACCTACCAACACTTATTAACCCCTAATCTGCAGCCCTCAATGTCGCTGCCACTATAATAAACATATTAACCCCTAAACCGCCTCACTCCCGCATCACAAACACTAGTTAAATATTATTAACCCCTAATCTGCCGCCCCTAACATTGCCGCCACCTACCTACATTTATTAACCCCTCATTTGATGCCCCAAACGTCGCCGCCACTATACTAAATTTATTAACCCCTAAACCTAAGTCTAACCCTAACCCTAACACCCACTAACTTAAATATATTTTAAATAAATCTAAATAAAAATTACTATCATTAACTAAATAATTCTGATTTAAAACTAAATACTTACCTATAAAATAAACCCTAAGCTAGCTACAATATAACTAATAGTTACATTGTATCTATCTTAGGTTTTATTTTTATTTCACAGGCAAGTTTTTATTTATTTTAACTAGGTAGAATAGTTAGTAAATAGTTATTAACTATTTACTAACTACCTAGTTAAAATAAATACAAATTTACCTGTAAAATAAACCTAACCTGAGTTACACTAACACCTAACCTTACACTACAATTAAATAAATTAAATACAATTACCTAAATTACAAAAACAAACAAACACTAAATTACACAAAATAAAAAAAGAAATTATCAGATATTTAAACTAATTGCACCTAATCTAATAGCCCTATAAAAATAAAAAAGCCTCCCAAAATAAAAAAAAAACATAGCCTAAACTAAACTACCAATAGCCCTTAAAAGGGCCTTTTGCAGGGCATTGCCCCAAAGAAACCAGCTCTTTTACCTTTAAAAAAAAATACAAACAACCCCCCAACAGTAAAACCCACCACCCACACAACCAAATCCCCAAATAAAATCCTAACTAAAAAAACCCTGAAAAGGGCATTTGGATGGGCATATAGGGCATTTAGCTCTTTTTCTGTGCCCAAAACTCCTAATCTAAAAATAAAACCCACCCAATAAACCCTTAAAAAACCTAACACTAACCCCTGAAGATCTACTTACAGTTTTGAAGACCGGACATCCATCCTCAACGAAGCTGGGAGAAGTCTTCATCCAAGCGGCAAGAAGTCCTCAGCAAAGCCGGGAGAAGTCTTCATCCAAGCCGGCAGAAGTGGTCCTCCAGACGGGCAGAAGTCTTCACCAGATGGCATCTTCTATCTTCATCCATTCTGCGCGGAGCGGCTCCATCATCAAGACATCCGGTGCGGAGCATCCTCTTCTTTCCACAGCTAACGACGAATGAAGGTTCCTTTAAGTGACGTCATCCAAGATTGGAACAGCCAATAGAATGCAAGCTCAATCCTATTGGCTGATTGGATCAGCCAATAAGATTGAAGCTCAATTCTACTGGCTGATTGCATCAGCCAATAGGATTTTTTCACCTTTAATTCCGATTGGCTGATAGAATTCTATCAGCCAATCGGAATTCAAGGGACACCATCTTGGATGATGTCACAACCTTCATTCGTCGTTAGCCATGGAAAGAAGAGGATGCTCCACGCCGGATGTCTTGAAGATGGAGCCGCTCTGCACCGAATGGATGAAGATAGAAGATGCCGTCTGGATGAAGACTTCTGCCCGTCTGGAGGACCACTTCTGCCGGCTTGGATGAAGACTTCTCCCGGCTTCGTTGAGGACTTCTTGCCGCTTGGATGAAGATTTCTCCCGGCTTCGTTGAGGATGGATGTCCAGTCTTCTAAACTGTAAGTGGATCTTCGGGGGTTAGTGTTAGTTTTTTTTAAGGGTTTATTGGGTGGGTTTTATTTTTAGATTAGGGGTTTTGAGCACAGAAAAAGAGCTAAATGCCCTTTTAAGGGCAATGCCCATCCAAATGCCCTTTTCAGGGCAATGGGGAGCTTAGGTTTTTTTTAGTTAGGATTTTATTTGGGGGGTTGGTTGTGTGGGTGGTGGGTTTTACTGCTGGGGGGTTGTATTTTTTTTACAGGAAAAAAGCTGGTTTCTTTGGGGCAATGCCCCGCAAAAGGCCCTTTTAAGGGCTATTGGTAGTTTAGTTTAGGCTAGGGGATTTTTTTTATTTTGGGGGGCTTTTTTTATGTTGATAGGGCTATTAGATTAGGTGTAATTAGTTTAAATATCTGATCATTTCTTTTTTTATTTTGTGTATTTAGTGTTTGTTTGTTTTTTGTAATTTAGTTAATTGGATTTAATTAATGTAATTTATTTAATTGCAGTGTAAGGTTAGGTGTTAGTGTAAGACAGGTTAGGTTTATTTTACAGGTAAATTTGTATTTATTTTAACTAGGTAGTTAGTAAATAGTTAATAACTATTTACTAACTAATGTACCTAGTTAAAATAAATACATACTTGCCTGTAAAATAAAAATAAACCCTAAGCTAGCTACAATGTAACTATTAGTTATATTGTAGCTAGCTTAGGGTTTATTTTACAGGTAAGTATTTAGTTTTAAATAGGAATTATTTAGTTATTAATATTAGTAGGTTTTGTTTAGATTTATTTTAATTATATTAAAGTTAGGGGGTGTTAGGGTTAGATTTAGGGTTAGGTTTAGGGGTTAATATGTTTATTATAGTGGCGGTGATGTCCGGAGCGCAAGACTAGGGGTTAATAAATGTAGGTAGGTGGCGGCGATGTTAGGGGTGGCAGATTAGTGGTTAATAATATTTAACTAGTGTTTGCGATGTGGGAGTGTGGCGGTTTAGGGGTTAATATGTTTATCATAGTGGTGACGATGTCGGGAACGGTAGATTAGGGGTTAATAATTTTATTTTAGTGTTTGCGATGCGGGAAGGCCTCGGTTTAGGGGTTAATAGGTAGTTTAAGGGTGTTAGTGTACTTTTTAGCACTTTAGTTATGAGTTTTATGCTACAGCTTTGCAGCGTAAAACTCATAACTACTGACTTTAGATTGAGTTACGAATCTTGCAATTTAGGCTGTACCGCTCACTTTTTGGCCTCCCAGAAAAAGCTTGTAATATCGGCGCTATGGAAGTCCCATTGAAAAAAGTTAATTTGCGTTACTGCCAAAAAAGTGTGTGGTACAACTTTTTTGACAAGACTCGTAATAGCAGTGGTAGTGAAAAACGCTGCTTTTTCACTCATAACGCAAAACTCGTAATCTAGCCGTATATCAGGAAATATGTAACTGGAAATGCAGCTCTCTATTAAGAGAAATTAATATACTATAGAAGGCTGTGTCAAACAAACATTAGTATTCCAGTATTTAGATGTATACAACCTAGTATCAGAGATGATTCACAAGCTAACAGTTGTGGATACTCTTCTCAATTAAGAGCAGTAATGTGTACTGTGAACAACTGTGGCAAAAAATCCCTGGTATTTCAGTTTATCGTAATTGTCGTAACATCTAACAGGAAATAAACATTAGTGGTATACGCTGTATTACTGATGTTACCAAGTATCATAGAATTATGGATACAAAACTGTCAAAATCAATACCAGCATACTTAGGCCTAGATTTAGAGTTTGGCGGTAGCCGTCAAAACCAGCGTTAGAGGCTCTTAACGCTGGTTTTAGGCTACCGCCGGTATTTGGAGTCAGTCAGGAAAGGGTCTAACGCTCACTTTCCAGCCGCGACTTTTCCATACCGCAGATCCCCTTACGTCAATTGCGTATCCTATCTTTTCAATGGGATCTTTCTAACTCCGGTATTTAGAGTCGTGGCTGAAGTGAGCGTTAGAAATCTAACGACAAAACTCCAGCCGCAGAAAAAAGTCAGTAGTTAAGAGCTTTCTGGGCTAACGCCGGTTTATAAAGCTCTTAACTACTGTGCTCTAAAGTACACTAACACCCATAAACTACCTATGTACCCTAACTCTAACGAAATAAATTAACTCTTATTAAATAAATTATTCCTATTTAAAGCTAAATACTTACCTGTAAAATAAACCCTAATATAGCTACAACATAAATTATAATTATATTATAGCTATTTTAGGATTAATATTTATTTTACAGGCAACTTTGTATTTATTTTAACCAGGTGCAATAGCTATTAAATAGTTAAGAACTATTTAATAGCTAAAATAGTTAAAATAATTACAAAATTACCTGTAAAATAAATCCTAACCTAAGTTACAATTAAACCTAACACTACACTATCTATAAATAAATTAAATAAACTACCTACAATTATCTACAATTAAACCTAACACTACACTATCAATAAATTATTTAAATAAGTAACAAAAAATAAAAAAATATTTACAAACATTAGAAAAATATTACAATTTTAAACTAATTACACCTACTCTAAGCCCCCTAATAAAATAACAAAGCCCCCCAAAATAAAAAATGCCCTACCCTATTCTAAATTAAAAAAGTTCAAAGCTCTTTTACCTTACCAGCCCTGAACAGGGCCCTTTGCGGGGCATGCCCCAAAGAATTCAGCTCTTTTGCATGTAAAAAAAACACATACAATACCCCCCCCCCCAACATTACAACCCACCACCCACATACCCCTAATCTAACCCAAACCCCCCTTAAATAAACCTAACACTAAGCCCCTGAAGATCTTCCTACCTTGTCTTCACCTCACCGGGTCCCGATCTGTCCAGAAGAGCCTCCGATGTCTTGATCCAAGCCCAAGCGGGGGACTGAAGAGTGACGTCCATCCTCGGGCTGAAGTCTGGATCCAAGCGGCGGCTGAAGAAATCCATCATCGGCTGAAGTCGGAAGTCCATCATCGGGATGAAGTCTTCTATCAAGCAGCATCTTCAATCTTCTTTCTTCTGGAGCAGAGCCATCTTCTTTCCAACCGACGCGGAACATCCTCTTCAACCAACGCCTACTCACCGAATGACGGTTCCTGTAAATGACGTCATCCAAGATGGCGTCCCTCGAATTCCGATTGGCTGATAGGATTCTATAAGCCAATCGGAATTAAGGTAGGAATATTCTGATTGGCTGATAGAATCAGCCAATCAGAATCAAGTTCAATCCGATTGGCTGATCCAATCAGCCAATCAGATTGAGCTCGCATTCTATTGGCTGTTCCGATAGAATGCGAGCTCAATCTGGATCAGCCAATCGGATTGAACTTGAATCTGATTGGCTGATTCCATCAGCCAATCAGAATATTCCTACCTTAATTCCGATTGGCTGATAGAATCCTATCAGCCAATCGGAATTTGAGGGACGCCATCTTGGATGACGTCATTTAAAGGAACCGTCATTCGGCGAGTAGGCGTCGGTTGAAGAGGATGTTCCGCGTCGGTTTGAAAGAAGATGGCTCCGCAGAAGAAAGAAGATTGAAGATGCGGCTTGATAGAAGACTTCATCCCGATGATGGACTTCCGACTTCAGCCGATGATGGATTTCTTCAGCCGCCGCTTGGATCCAGACTTCAGCCCGAGGATGGACGCCACTCTTCAGCCCCCCGCTTGGGCTTGGATCAAGACATCGGAGGCTCTTCTGGACAGATCGGGACCCGGTGAGGTTAAGACAAGGTAGGAAGATCTTCAGGGGCTTAGTGTTAGGTTTATTTAAGGGGGGTTTGGGTTAGATTAGGGGTATGTGGGTGGTGGGTTGTAATGTTGGGGGGGGTATTGTATGTGTTCAGGGCTGGTAAGGTAAAAGAGCTTTGAACTTTTTTAATTTAGAATAGGGTAGGGCATTTTTTATTTTGGGGGGCTTTGTTATTTTATTAGGGGGCTTAGAGTAGGTGTAATTAGTTTAAAATTGTTGCAATATTTTTCTAATGTTTGTAAATATTTTTTTAAACTTAGTTCTTTTTTATTTTTTGTACTTTAGTTAGTTTATTTCATTGTAGTTATTTGTAGATATTTTATTTAAATAATTCATTGTTAGGTTTAATTGTAGATAATTGTAGGTATTGTATTTAATTAATTTATTGATAGTGTAGTGTTAGGTTTAATTGTAGATAATTGTTGGTAGTTTATTTAATTTATTTATTGATAGTGTAGTGTTAGGTTTAATTGTAACTTAGGTTAGGATTTATTTTACAGGTAATTTTGTAATTATTTTAACTATTTTAGCTATTAAATAGTTCTTAACTATTTAATAGCTATTGTACCTGGTTAAAATAAATACAAAGTTGCCTGTAAAATAAATATAAATCCTAAAATAGCTATAATATAATTATAAATTATATTGTAGCTATATTAGGATTTATTTTACAGGTAAGTATTTAGCTTTAAATAGGAATAATTTATTTAATAAGAGTTAATTTATTTAGTTAGATTTAAATTCTATTTAACTTAGGGGGGTGTTAGTGTTAGGGTTAGACTTAGCTTTAGGGGTTAATACATTTATTAGAATAGCGGTGAGCTCCAGTCGGCAGATTAGGGGTTAATGTTTGAAGTTAGGTGTCAGCGATGTTAGGGAGGGCAGATTAGGGGTTAATACTATTTATTATAGGGTTAGTGAGGCGGATTAGGGGTTAATAACTTTATTATAATAGCGGTGCGGTCCGCTCGGCAGATTAGGGGTTAATTAGTGTAGGCAGGTGGAGGCGACGTTGTGGGGGGCAGATTAAGGGTTAATAAATATAATATAGGGGTCGGCGGTGTTAGGGGCAGCAGATTAGGGGTACATAGGGATAATGTAAGTAGCGGCGGTTTACGGAGCGGCAGATTAGGGGTTAAAAAAATATGCAGGGGTCAGCGATAGCGGGGGCGGCAGAATAGGGGTTAATAAGTGTAAGGTTAGGGGTGTTTAGACTCGGGGTACATGTTAGGGTGTTAGGTGCAGACGTAGGAAGTGTTTCCCCATAGACAACAATGGGGTTGCGTTAGGAGCTGAACGCGGCTTTTTTGCAGGTGTTAGTTTTTTTTCAGCTCAAACAGCCCCATTGTTTTCTATGGGGGAATCGTGCACGAGCACGTTTTTGAAGCTGGCCGCGTCTGTAAGCACCGCCGGTATCGAGAGTTGAAGTTGCGTTAAATATGCTCTACGCTCCTTTTTTGGAGCCTAACGCAGCCATTCTGTGAACTCTCAATACCAGCGGTATTTAAAAGGTGCGGCCAGAAAAAAGCCAGCGTTAGCTACGCACCCATTTGGCCGCAGAACTCTAAATCTAGGCGATAGTCTGTTGAATTTATCTGCTTTGTTCCCTATTAGTATAGGTTCAGTTACCACTTATCTATCTGGTAACAATTTAATGTTTGCAGCAATCACACTGACATATCCAATTGTTTACTAAAGTCAGCAGCCACACTTGTTCACCCCCCCCCCCCCCCACTAGGTCCACTTTTCCATAAATGCTATTTCTAATCTCTCTAGTTGTTTGTTTTAACCATTTTTATTTTAGCGTTCTTTATTAAAAGTTATGTTTTAATACTTCAGATAGTAATACATCTCCCTGTCCCATAAGTATCCATATATATTATTATTTGAATCTGTAACTGCAGTGAGTGCTACAGGTGTATTCTTAATGGTCTTTTCGATTTTTTCTTCTAAATTGAGTAAATAAATACACAGCACCTCCCACCCTGTGATTTGATAAGCCGAATAGCTAAGGCTCTACTTAGGGTGCAGTCACTTAGATCTGTAGGTAGTGCCATTGGACCTCTCTCTCCTAGTAACACAATGAATTTAACATGCGTCGGGATAGTGCAATCTTAGAGTTCTGGTTAAAGGGACATGAAACACAAAGTTTTTCTTTCATAATTTAAACTTTCCAATTTACTTCTATTATTTAATTTGCTTCCTTTTCTCGTTATCCTTTGCTGAAGAGTTTATCTAGGTAAGCTTAGGAGCAGCAAATAACCTAGGTTCTAGCTGCTAATTGGTGGCTGCATATATATATACTGATTGTCATTGGCTCACCCAATGTGTTCAGTTAGAAACCAGCAGTGCATTGCTGCTCGTTCAAAAAATGATACCAAGAGAATTAAACAAATTAGATAATAGAGGTACATTAGAAAGTTGTTTAAACTTGTATGCTCTACCTAAATCTTGAAAGAAATGTTTTGGGTTTCATGTCCCTTTAACCCATTAGTGACTACAGCACTTTTTCAATTTTCTTACCGTTTGGGACCAGGGCTATTATTACATTTCTGCGGTGTTTGTGTTTAGCTGTAATTTTCCTCTTACTCCCACACATATTATATACCGTTGTTCTCGCCATTAAATGGACTTTCTAAAGATACCATTATTTTCATCATATCTTATAATTTACTATAAAAATAATTATAAAATATGAGGAAAAAATTAAAAAAAAAACACTTCTTCTAACTTTGACCCCAAAATCTGTTAAACATCTACAACCACCAAAAAGCACCCGTGCTAAATAGTTTTTAAATTTTGACCTGAGTTTAGAAATACCCAATGTTTACATGTTCTTTGCTTTTTTGCAAGTTATAGGGCAATAAGTACAAGTAGCACTTTGCTATTTCCAAACCATTTTTTTTTTTTTTCAAAATTAGCGATAGTTACATTGTAACACTGATATCTGTCAGGAATTCCTGAATAACCCTTCACATTTAAAAAACATTTTTAGTAGATAACCCAAAGTATTAATCTAGGCCTATTTGGTATATTTCATGCCACCATTTCACCACTAAATGCGATAAAATAAAACTTTTTCACAAACTTTAGGTTTCTCATTGAAATTATTTACAAACAGCTTGTGCAATTATGGCACAAATGGTTGTAAATGCTTCTCTGGGATCCCCTTTGTTCAGAAATAGAAGACATATATGGTTTTGGCATTGCTTTTTTATAATTAGAAGGCCGCTAAATGCCGCTATGCACCACACTTGTATTATGCCCAGCAGTTAAGGGGTTAATTAAGTACCTTGTAGGGTTAATTTTAACTTTAGTGTAGAGATCAGCCTCCCACCTGACACATCCCACCCCCAGATCCCTCCCTCACCCCCTTAAACAGCTCTTTTCCCTCCCCCACCTCACAATTGTCACCGCCATCTTAAGTACTGGCAGAAAGTCTGCCAGTACTAAAATAAAAGGCATTTATTTAAAAAAAAATGTATATTTATGCAGTGATGGATCCCTCCTTAGCCCCCAACCTTCCTGATCCCCCTCATACAGCTCTCTAACCCTCCCCCTCTACCTATTTGCTGCTATCTTGGGTACTGGCAGATGTCTGCCAGTACCCAGTTTGCTCTAAAACAATGCTTTTTGTTAATAAATTGTTTTTTAAAAAAAACATTTTTCTGTAGTGTAGTGCCCCCCTCAATACCCTCTCCCTCCCAGATCCCTTTATGAACATGTATTTCCCTGTATTTCCCTCTCCCTCTGTGAAGCACCCCCGCCCCCCACGTGCATAACACTCATTTGCGCGCACTGCAGAGACAGGATCCGGAAGTCCCTCCAACGATGGGTCACCCACCCGTCTCCCTGCTACGCCTCCCAACCACCAATGATCGGCACCATCGCTGGCCACAGAGTGGCTCTCTCTGCATTGGTAGGTAAAAAAGGATATTGCAGTGATGCCTCAATATCGAGGCATCACTGCAATACCCTGAAAGCATCTAGAAGCGATCACTTCCAGCGCTTGAAACCCCAGAGGACATGCCAGGCACGTCCTTGGTCATTAACTGACACTTTTTGTAGGACGTGCCGGGCACGTCCTTGGTCATTAAGCGATTAACTGTTACACTCAACTAAAAAGTTGCACAAAACACATTAAAAATACATTTAAAAGTACAGTTACACTCATAATAACACTATCTAATATAAATTTGTTTAAAAAACTGCAATAAAGAGTTATAAGGGCTCAAAGATACAGTATGAGAAAAGAGGTAGAAAGAAGCGCAAAAAGAACCAAGCTTGAGTAATTTATTAAAGTAAATAAAACAAATAAACATAAAAACTTACACTCTGGGGAGTTCTCTGGGAGAACCAAGGGGCAAGACCTAAGGAAGATTTAAGAAAGGAATCTAGAGAAAAACCAGTTAGTGTTTTTTTAGATGTGAACAGGCCCAGAGGGCAGATGATACAGGACCAATCAAATTTGGAGAGAATAGAGGAAGAGGGACAGGGTCTAGGAAGGAGAATATTAACATCAAGGAAAAGATCATTAGAACTAGAAGGGGAACTAGAGGAGGACACAGATTGCAGGCAAGTAGAAAGAAGGCCGAGATATTAGAGGAGAAAAAATCCACAATTATCAATTTGTCTAGTGTCACCTTAGATAATACTGATATTAACCTGCTAAGTAAGGGGCTAAATTTTGCACCAAAGGCTCCACCAAACAAATTTGAAGTGTTTATCAATGTCCAAAAGTTTATCCGTAAATTAACTTTGAAGCGTTATTTTCTGAAAAATCCATGCAATAGAAGTAATTATAACACAGAATACTTGGAATGTAAGGATCTAGATACTTTAAAAATCCTGCGGAATTTAGAACAAGAAAGTAATATTTCCCAATCCGCAAGTGAGGAACCTCTATCACCTTTGAATCCTCTAGAGCTATCAATTTATGAAGAAGAGCCAACCATTATTCATTCTCTTTTTAAGAACAAATCCAATTTTTACCCCATAGGGACTCAGGGGGATCAAATCCCCGTTTTCTGTAAATTAGTTATAGATGATTTGGAAAAGGCTTTTACTCATCCAAAAGGATTACTAAACAAATACTCTGACAATCTCACCACCCTTGAACGTAAAGCTTTAAAGAGTTTAACAGACAACCATAACATTGTCATTAGGAGTGCGGACAAGGGTGGTGGGATCATCATTCAGGACCGGGAAATATACTTAAAAGAAGCTTATCGTTTATTAAATGATAAAACAACTTATTCCATTCTAGATAGGGATCCCACGGTAGGATACATAAGGGATTTGAAATATTTGTTATGTGAGGCTAAAGATAAAACTATCCTGAATTCCGATGAATATGCTTTTCTTTTTGTAAGTTCCCCTAAAATTGCAGGGTTTTACCACCTTCCTAAGGTCCATAAGGACCTTATCAATCCCCCAGGTAGGCCCATAGTTTCTGGCATTGACTCTTTATGTAGTCATCTATCACAATATGTGGATTTTTTCCTAAAGCCCATTGTACAGAAAACTAGGGCCTACCTGAGGGATAGTACACAGGTTATTACAAACTTTGAAGGTGTTCCCTGGGAAAATGACTATTGGTTTATTACATGTGACGTAACATCCCTATATACCTGTATCCCCATGATCAGGGTAGCAAATCAATATATACAGAATTGCTCAGATGGAATATACCAAAAGATCATATAGATTTTATTATTAAATCAATAGTGTTTATTCTCGAGCATAATTATTTTTTGTTCGAGAAGAAATTCTATAAGCAGACCAAAGGGACCGCAATGGGGACCCTCTTACGCAAATCTATATGTCAATGATTTCGAAAATTGTCATATAGGTACAATAATCCATTTTATAAAAACATTATTAAATTTCATCGCTACATCAATGATGTGATCATTTTGTGGAAGGGAGGTGAATCAGACATTGATGAAATTATTAAGTATATGAATAATAACAATCATAATTTAGTTTTTACGGCGAACATATCAAAAGTCAAAATGGAATTATTGGATCTTATGTTATACATAGATACCAATAACCAAATTGCTGTTACTAATTTTAGAAAGCCAACAGAGAAAAATAGTTACATTGAAGCCTCTAGCGGCCTCAAGAAAAGTTGGATCACGAACGTACCATATGGCCAATACCTTAGAATGCGAAAAAATTGTACATATATTTCAAATTTCAATTCTGAGGCGGCCATTCTTGATAAGAAATTCAGGGAAAAGGGCTATAAGGTTGATAATTTAGAGACAGCAAAAAATAGGGCTCTGAATACCAATAGGTTGGACCTACTTAACAAATCGAGAACATCAAAGGAAAAGGGAAAGGGAGAGTCAGACACCCCGAGATTTATTACCAGGTATAGCGAAGGGGCCACTACCATTCAACGTGTATTAAGGAAACATTGGGTTATCCTAAAAACTGACCCTATTTTAGGAGATACTCTGGCGGATAAACCTCAGGTGGTTTTTAAGAAAGGGAAGAACCTAAAAAATTTGTTGGCCCCCAGTAGATTGAGGGATCCAACACCACAAGTGGACAACAGTCGTAACTGGCTAACCACTAAGAAGGGAACTTCTAGGTGCATGAAACCCATCTGCAACATGTGTAGTCATGTTGATAATTCAACTAGCTTTACAAACTGGGATGGTACACAGAAATTTAATATTAAATATAGGACATCCTGTGATATCACTTTTGTGGTTTATCTGATTAGCTGTGGGTGTGGCCTACTTTATGTAGGACGCACAAAAAGAAAAAACATAATTTATGTAAGAACTTACCTGATAAATTCATTTCTTTCATATTAGCAAGAGTCCATGAGCTAGTGACGTATGGGATATACATTCCTACCAGGAGGGGCAAAGTTTCCCAAACCTCAAAATGCCTATAAATACACCCCTCACCACACCCACAAATCAGTTTAACGAATAGCCAAGAAGTGGGGTGATAAGAAAAAAGTGTGAAGCATAAATATAAGGAATTGGAATAATTGTGCTTTATACAAAAAAATCATAACCACCACAAAAAAAGGGTGGGCCTCATGGACTCTTGCTAATATGAAAGAAATGAATTTATCAGGTAAGTTCTTACATAAATTATGTTTTCTTTCATGTAATTAACAAGAGTCCATGAGCTAGTGACGTATGGGATAATGACTACCCAAGATGTGGATCTTCCACGCAAGAGTCACTAGAGAGGGAGGGATAAAATAAAGACAGCCAATTCCGCTGAAAATAATCCACATCCAAAACAAAGTTTAAAACTTATAATGAAAAAAACTGAAATTATAAGCAGAAGAATCAAACTGAAACAGCTGCCTGAAGTACTTTTCTACCAAAAACTGCTTCAGAAGAAGAAAACACATCAAAATGGTAGAATTTAGTAAAAGTATGCAAAGAAGACCAAGTTGCTGCTTTGCAAATCTGATCAACCGAAGCTTCATTCCTAAACGCCCAGGAAGTAGAAACTGACCTAGTAGAATGAGCTGTAATCCTTTGAGGCGGAGTTTTACCCGACTCGACATAAGCATGATGAATTAAAGATTTCAACCAAGATGCCAAAGAAATGGCAGAAGCCTTCTGACCTTTCCTAGAACCGGAAAAGATAACAAATAGACTAGAAGTCTTTCGGAAATTCTTAGTAGCTTCAACATAATATTTCAAAGCTCTAACTACATCCAAAGAATGCAATGATTTCTCCTTAGAATTCTTAGGATTAGGACATAATGAAGGAACCACAATTTCTCTACTAATGTTGTTAGAATTCACAACCTTGGGGAAAAATTTAAAAGAAGTTCGCAACACCGCCTTATCCTGATGAAAAATCAGAAAAGGAGACTCACAAGAAAGAGCAGATAATTCAGAAACTCTTCTGGCAGAAGAGATGGCCAAAAGGAACAAAACTTTCCAAGAAAGTAATTTAATGTCCAAAGAATACATAGGTTCAAACGGAGGAGCTTGAAGAGCCCCCAGAACCGAATTCAAACTCCAAGGAGGAGAAATTGACTTAATGACAGGTTTTATACGAACCAAAGCTTGTACAAAACAATGAATATCAGGAAGATTAGCAATCTTTCTGTGAAAAAGAACAGAAAGAGCAGAGATTTGTCCTTTCAAGGAACTTGCGGACAAACCTTTATCCAAACCATCCCGAAGAAACTGTAAAATTCTCGGAATTCTAAAAGAATGCCAGGAAAAATGATGAGAAAGACACCAAGAAATATAAGTCTTCCAGACTCTATAATATATCTCCCTAGATACGGATTTACGAGCCTGTAACATAGTATTAATCACAGAGTCAAAGAAACCTCTTTGACTAAGAATTAAGCGTTCAATCTCCATACCTTTAAATTTAAGGATTTGAGATCCTGATGGAAAAAAGGACCTTGTGACAGAAGGTCTGGTCTTAACGGAAGAGTCCACGGTTGGCAAGAGGCCATCCGGACAAGATCCGCATACCAAAACCTGTGAGGCCATGCTGGAGCCACCAGCAGAACAAACGAGCATTCCTTCAGAATCTTGGAGATTACTCTTGGAAGAAGAACTAGAGGCGGAAAGATATAGGCAGGATGATACTTCCAAGGAAGTGACAACGCATCCACTGCTTCCGCTTGAGGATCCCTGGATCTGGACAGATACCTGGGAAGTTTCTTGTTTAGATGAGAAGCCATCAGATCTATTTCTGGAAGACCCCACATTTGAACAATCTGAAGAAATACCTCTGGGTGAAGAGACCATTCGCCCGGATGTAACGTTTGGCGACTGAGATAATCCGCTTCCCAATTGTCTATACCTGGGATATGAACCGCAGAAACTAGACAGGAGCTGGATTCCGCCCATACCAGAATTCGAGATACTTCTTTCATAGCCAGAGGACTGTGAGTCCCTCCTTGATGATTGATGTATGCCACAGTTGTGACATTGTCTGTCTGAAAACAAATGAACGATTCTCTCTTTAGAAGAGGCCAAGACTGAAGAGCTCTGAAAATTGCACGGAGTTCCAAAATATTGATCGGTAATCTCACCTCCTGAGATTGCCAAACCCCTTGTGATGTCAGAGACCCCCACACAGCTCCCCAACCTGTAAGACTTGCATCTGTTGAATTTACAGTCCAGGTCGGAAGAACAAAAGAAGCCCCCTGAACTAAACGATGGTGATCTGTCCACCACGTCAGAGAGTGTCGTACAATCGGTTTTAAAGATATTAATTGAGATAACTTTGTGTAATCCCTGCACCACTGGTTCAGCATACAGAGCTGAAGAGGCCGCATGTGAAAACGAGCAAAGGGGATCGGGTCCGATGCAGCAGTCATAAGACCTAGAATTTCCATGCATAAGGCTACCGAAGGGAATGATTGTGACTGAAGGTTTCGACAAGCTGATATCAATTTTAGACGTCTCTTGTCTGTCAAAGATAGAGTCATGGACACTGAATCTATCTGGAAACCTAAAAAGGTTACCTGTGTCTGAGGAATCAATGAACGTTTTGGTAAATTGATCCTCCAACCATGATGTTGAAGAAACAACACAAGTCGATTCGTATGAGATTCTGCTAAATGTGAAGACTGAGCAAGTACCAAGATATCGTCCAAATAAGGAAATACCACAATACCCTGTTCTCTGATTACAGACAGAAGGGCACCGAGAACCTTCGTAAAAATTCTTGGAGCTGTAGCTAGGCCAAACGGCAGAGCCACAAACTGGTAATGCTTGTCTAGGAAAGAGAATCTCAGAAACTGATAGTGATCTGGATGAATCGGAATATGCAGATATGCATCCTGTAAATCTATTGTAGACATATAATGCCCTTGCTGAACAAAAGGCAGGATAGTCCTTACAGTTACCATTTTGAATGTTGGTATCCTTACATAACTATTCAATATTTTTAGATCCAGAACTGGTCTGAAGGAATTCTCCTTCTTTGGTACAATGAAGAGATTTGAATAAAACCCCAGTCCCTGTTCCAGAACTGGAACTGGCATAATTACTCCACCCAACTCTAGATCTGAAACACATTTCAGAAATGCTTGAGCCTTCGCTGGGTTTACTGGGACACAGGAAAGAAAAAATCTCTTTGCAGGAGGCCTTATCTTGAAGCCAATTCTGTACCCTTCGGAAATAATGTTCTGAATCCAAAGATTGTGAACGGAATTGATCCAAATTTCTTTGAAAAAACGTAATCTGCCCCCTACCAGCTGAGCTGGAATGAGGGCCGCACCTTCATGTGGACTTAGGAGCTGGCTTTGATTTTCTAAAAGGCTTGGATTTATTCCAGACTGGAGATGGTTTCCAAACTGATACCGCTCCTGAGGATGAAGGATCAGGTTTTTGTTCCTTGTTGTGACGAAAGGAACGAAAACGATTATTAGACCTAAATTTACCTTTAGATTTTTTATCCTGTGGTAAAAAAGTTCCTTTCCCTCCAGTAACAGTTGAGATAATAGAATCCAACTGAGAACCAAACAATTTATTACCCTGGAAAGGAAGGGAAAGCAGAGTAGACTTAGAAGACATATCAGCATTCCAAGTTTTAAGCCATAAAGCTCTTCTAGCTAAAATAGCTAGAGACATATACCTGACATCAACTCTAATGATATCAAAGATGGCATCACAAATAAAATTATTAGCATGTTGAAGAAGAAGAATAATGCTATGAGAATTATGATCTGTTACTTGTTGCGCTAAAGCTTCTAACCAAAAAGTTGAAGCTGCAGCAACATCCGCTAAAGATATAGCAGGTCTAAGAAGATTACCTGAACACAGGTAAGCTTTTCTTAGAAAGGATTCAATTTTCCTATCTAAAGGATCCTTAAAGGAAGTACCATCTGCCGTAGGAATAGTAGTACGCTTAGCAAGAGTAGAGACAGCCCCATCAACCTTAGGGATTTTGTCCCAAAACTCTAATCTGTCAGATGGCACAGGATATAATTGCTTAAAACGTTTAGAAGGAGTAAATGAATTACCAAAATTATTCCATTCCCTGGAAATTACTTCAGAAATAGCACTAGGGACAGGAAAAACTTCTGGAATAACTACAGGAGATTTAGTATCAAGAGGACCAGAATCCTCAATTTCTAATGCAATTTAAGTAAAGAACGAATAAATTCCATTTTAAATAAATATGAAGATTTATCAGCATCAACCTCTGAGACAGAATCCTCTGAACCAGAAGAACCATTATCAGCATCAGAATGATGATGTTCATTTAAAAATTCATCTGAAAAATGAGAAGATTTAAAAGATTTTTTACGTTTACTAGAAGAAGGAATAACAGACATAGCCTTCTTAATGGATTTAGAAACAAAATCTCTTATGTTATCAGGAACACTCTGAGTATTAGATGTTGACGGAACAGCAACAGGTAATGTAACAGTACTAAAGGAAATATTATCTGCATTAACAAGTTTGTCATGACAAACAGTACAAACAACAGCTGGAGGAACAGATACCATAAGTTTACAGCAGATACACTTAGCTTTGGTAGCTCCAGCACCAGGCAGCGATTTTCCAGAAGTATCTTCTGACTCAGTTTCAACGTGGGACATCTTGCAATATGTAATAGAAAAAACAGCATATAAAGCAAAATTGATCAAATTCCTTAAATGACAGTTTCAGGAATGGGAAAAAAATGCCAGTGAACAAGCTTCTAGCAACCAGAAGCAATAAATAATGAGACTTAAATAATGTGGAGACAATTGTGACCCCCATATTTTTTTAGCGCCAAAAATGACGCCCACATTATTTGGCGCCTAAATGCTTTTGGCGCCAAAAATGACGCCACATCCAGAACGCCAACACTTTTGGCGCAAAAGAACGTCAAAAATGACGCAACTTCCGGCGACACGTATGACGCCGGAAACAGAAAAAAAAAATTTGCGCCAAAAAAGTCAGCGCCAAGAATGACGCAATAAAATGAAGCATTTTCAGCCCCCGCGAGCCTAACAGCCCACAGGGAAAAAGTCAAATTTAAAGGTAAGAAAAAAATTGATTTATTCATATGCATTATCCCAAATATGAAACTGACTGTCTGAAATAAGGAATGTTGAACATCCTGAGTCAAGGCAAATAAATGTTTGAATACATATATTTAGAACTTTATAAAAAAGTGCCCAACCATAGCTTAGAGTGTCACAGAAAATAAGACTTACTTACCCCAGGACACTCATCTACATGTTGTAGAAAGCAAAACCAGTACTGAAACGAAAATCAGCAGAGGTAATGGTATATATATATGAATATATCGTCGATCTGAAAAGGGAGGTAAGAGATGAATCTCTACGACCGATAACAGAGAACCTATGAAATAGACCCCGTAGAAGGAGATCATTGAATTCAAATAGGCAATACTCTCTTCACATCCCTCTGACATTCACTGCACGCTGAGAGGAAAACCAATATACACAATAGGCTCCTTGCTTTAAGACAACAGGAGACCTACTGGATTTACAAGATTGGGAGTTTACACCCTAGGGGCCTCAATGTAGATCTAGATTTGGCTGCTCACATGTGAACGAATTAACTTTTTAATATTTAATATAATTTTATTAATTTTTTGATGTCGCTTGTTGAGTATAAATGCATTTGCATGTTTGTGTATATGTATATGTCTGTATGTGTGTGTATATACATGTGTGTATATTTTTGTGTATGTTTGTGCCTGTGTGTATGTTCTTATGTGTGTGTGTATGTGTGTGTGTGTGTGTGTGTGTGTATATATGTATGTACCGTCTTCATATTTAATTTCCTATGTTTAATTTCTTATATCTAGTTATTATTTATTAATTTATTAGTGGAAAGTTTTTAGATAAGGATTTTTAATTAGATTTTCTAAATTGGTTATGGAATTTACTATTTTTAGTGTAGTTAGGAGTACATATGGTCTTATTAACTCTACACATTTTGATTAATATGATTAATTGTTATGAAAATGTTTACTGATGATGTTTTTTTCTAGGTGCAATTTTTCCTATGTGCAATTTTATCTGTGATTGATTATACTAACATTAAGAAATTAGCCTTTTTATAAATAATTTATTAATTAATTTTCTAATGAACCAATTTGGATGTGGTTAACGTTTTTAAAGTGTTGTTAGGTTTTTTATTAATGTAATCAATTTTTATATGTATTATATGTATTGCATTTAAATGTTACCCAAATGCTAATTCATGGTAAAATTGTAATTGTTGGAATGTGCTATATTGGCCGATAGAGGGCGCTCCCACCTAAGATATAAAAGACGGTCTGATTATTCTAACCGCATTCCGTTTGAACTGAACATTTGTATCACCCTTGAAAAAGTTTGGCCGAGATCCGAACGAAACGCGTATGCATATTGTTCTTTGGGACTATTTTGCTATCACCAGCTGTATGACTGTAAGGCCAGAGAAAGGATCCATCAGAGGGGGACGCTCCAATCCAGCTCCACACTGACGTCAGACGCCGAGTCAGGTTTTGCCGGCTTGGTTATTCCATCGTAGACGGATCAGTTTGTTTGTTGAGCAGGACTCTGACTTGTGCCGCTGTACACCGGATGTGTTTGTAATCCAAACGATCATTTCTACTTACCTGAGTGTAAGTTTTTATGTTTATTTGTTTTATTTACTTTAATAAATTACTCAAGCTTGGTTCTTTTTGCGCTTCTTTCTACTCCCTTGTTATAGCTGTTCCTTTATCCGGGTGATTAGAAGAAATATCATCCAAAGAGAAGCTGCATCAACCTGGGTAATTGTGCTATATCATCGCTAAGGACTTGAAAAACGTTTTTTCCTGTGCCTTTTTCATGGACATTTTGATAACTGGTTTATTTTATTATATGTACTAACATTCGGCTAGAATTAGAGTTTTGTCGGTAACGACCCGCGTAGCTAACGCTGGCTTTTTTCTGGCCGCACCTTTAAAATAACTCTGGTATTGAGAGTCCACAGAAAGGCTGCGTTAGGCTCCAAAAAAGGAGCGTAGAGCATATTTAACGCAACTGCAACTCTCGATACCAGAGTTGCTTACGGACGCGGCCAGCCTCAAAAACGTGCTTGTGCACGATTCCCCCATAGGAAACAATGGGGCTGTTTGAGCTGAAAAAAACCCCAACACCTGCAAAAAAGCCGCGTTCAGCTCCTAACGCAGCCCCATTGTTTGCTATGGGGAAACACTTCCTACGTCTGCACCTAACACTCTAACATGTACCCTGAGTCTAAACACCCCTAATCTTACACTTATTAACCCCTATTCTGCCGCCCCCGCTATTGCTGACCCCTGCATATTATTATTAACCCCTAATCTGCCGCTCCGTAAACCGCCTCTACTTACATTATCCCTATGTACCCCTAATCTGCTGCCCCTAACACCGTCGACCCCTATATTATATTTATTAACCCCTAATCTGCCCCCCCACAACGTCGCCTCCACCTGCCTACACTTATTAACCCCTAATCTGCCGAGCGGACCGCACCGCTATTATTATAAAGTTATTAACCCCTAATCCGCCTCACTAACCCTATAATAAATAGTATTAACCCCTAATCTGCCCTCCCTAACATCGCCGACACCTAACTTCAATTATTAACCCCTAATCTGCCGACAGGAGCTCACCGCTATTCTAATAAATGTATTAACCCCTAAAGCTAAGTCTAACCCTAACACTAACACCCCCCTAAGTTAAATATAATTTAAATCTAACGAAATTAATTAACTCTTATTAAATAAATTATTCCTATTTAAAGCTAAATACTTACCTGTAAAATAAATCCTAATATAGCTACAATATAAATTATAATTATATTATAGCTATTTTAGGATTAATATTTATTTTACAGGTAACTTTGTATTTATTTTAACCAGGTACAATAGCTATTAAATAGTTAAGAACTATTTAATAGCTAAAATAGTTAAAATAATTACAAAATTACCTGTAAAATAAATCCTAACCTAAGTTACAATTAAACCTAACACTACACTATCAATAAATTAATTAAATACAATACCTACAAATAACTACAATGAAATAAACTAACTAAAGTACAAAAAATAAAAAAGAACTAAGTTACAAAAAATAAAAAAATATTTACAAACATAAGAAAAATATTACAACAATTTTAAACTAATTACACCTACTCTAAGCCCCCTAATAAAATAACAAAGCCCCCCAAAATAAAAAAAATGCCCTACCCTATTCTAAATTACTAAAGTTCAAAGCTCTTTTACCTTACCAGCCCTGAACAGGGCCCTTTGCGGGGCATGCCCAAAGAAGTTCAGCTCTTTTGCCTGTAAAAAAAAACATACAATACCCCCCCCCCAACATTGATAGATTCTGATTGGCTGATAGAATCAGCCAATCAGAATCAAGTTCAATCCGATTGGCTGATTGGATCAGCAAATCGGATTGAACTTGATTCTGATTGGCTGATTCCATCAGCCAATCAGAATATTCCTACCTTAATTCTGATTGGCTGATAGAATCCTATCAGCCAATCGGAATTCGAGGGACGTCATCTTGGATGACGTCATTTAAAGGAACCGTCATTCGTCGTTCAGTCGTCGGCCAGGATGGATGTTCCGCGTCGGAGGTCTTCAGGATGCTGCCGCTCCGCTCCGGATGGATGACGATAGAAGATCCCGCTTAGATGAAGACTTCAATCGGATGGAGGACCTCTTCTGCCCCGCTTGGATGAAGACTTCTACCGGATGGAGGACCTCTTCTTGCTCCGCTTGGATGAAGAATTTGGCTCGGCTGGGTGAAGACGACTCAAGGTAGGGAGATCTTCAGGGGCTTAGTGTTAGGTTTATTTAAGGGGGGTTTGGGTTAGATTAGGGGTATGTGGGTGGTGGGTTGTAATGTTGGGGGGGTATTGTATGTTTTTTTTTACAGGCAAAAGAGCTGAACTTCTTGGGGCATGCCCCGCAAAGGGCCCTGTTCAGGGCTGGTAAGGTAAAAGAGCTTTGAACTTTAGTAATTTAGAATAGGGCAGGGCATTTTTTTATTTTGGGGGGCTTTGTTATTTTAGTAGGGGGCTTAGAGTAGGTGTAATTAGTTTAAAATTGTTGTAATATTTTTCTTATGTTTGTAAATATTTTTGTATTTTTTGTAACTTAGTTCTTTTTTATTTTTTGTACTTTAGTTAGTTTATTTCATTGTAGTTATTTGTAGGTATTATATTTAATTAATTTATTGATAGTGTAGTATTAGGTTTAATTGTAACTTAGGTTAGGATTTATTTTACAGGTAATTTTGTAATTATTTTAACCATTTTAGCTATTAAATAGTTCTTAACTATTTAATAGCTATTGTACCTGGTTAAAATAAATACAAAGTTACCTGTAAAATAAATATTAATCCTAAAATAGCTATACTATAATTATAATTTATATTGTAGCTATATTAGGATTTATTTTACAGGTAAGTATTTAGCTTTAAATAGGAACAATTTATTTAATAAGAGTTAATTAATTTCGTTAGATTAAAATTATATTTAATTTAGGGGGGTGTTAGTGTTAGGGTTAGACTTAGCTTTAGGGGTTAATACATTTATTAGAATAGCGGCGAGATTCGGTCGGCAGATTAGGGGTTAATAATTGAAGTTAGGTGTCGGCGATGTTAGGGAGGGCAGATTAGGGGTTAATAAATATAATATAGGGGTCGGCGGTGTTAGGGACAGCAGATTAGGGGTACATAGCTATAATGTAGGTGGCGGCTCTTTGCGGTCAGCAGATTAGGGGTTAATTATTGTAGGTAGGTGGCGGCGACGTTGTGGGGGGCAGGTTAGGGATTAATAAATATAATATAGGGGTCGGCGATGTTAGGGCAGCAGATTAGGGGTACATAGCTATAATGTAGCTGGCGGCGGCGTGCGGACGGCAGATTAGGGGTTAATAAGTGTAGGTAGCTGGGGGCAACGTTGTGGGGGGCAGGTTAGGGGTTAATAAATATAATATAGGGGTCGGCGGTGTTAGGGGCAGCAGATTAGGGGTACATAAGGATAACGTAGGTGGCGGTCGGCAGATTAGGGGTTAAAAAATGTAATTGAGTGTCGGCGATGTGGGGGGACCTCGGTTTAGGGGTACATAGGTAGTTTATGGGTGTTAGTGTACTTTAGAGCACAGTAGTAGAGCTTTATGAACCGGCGTTAGCCCAGAAAGCTCTTAACTCCTGTCTTTTCTCTGCGGCTGGAGTTTTGTCGTTAGATTTCTAACGCTCACTTCAGACACGACTCTAAATACCGGAGTTAGAAAGATCCCATTGAAAAGATAGGATACGCAATTGACGTAAGGGGATCTGCGGTATGGAAAAGTCGTGGCTGAAAAGTGAGCGTTAGACCCTTTTTTGACTGACTCCAAATACCGGAGGTAGCCTAAAACCAGCGTTAGGAGCCTCTAACGCTGGTTTTCACGGCTACCGCCAAACTCCAAATCTAGGCCATTGTTATTTTATCGTATAGATTGTGTATGTGTATATATATATATTTGTTATTTGTTCAATATCTTCAATATACTTAATTAATAATATTATTAATATATTTAAATAGGAAATTGTGGGCTGTTTTAGCGCGGATATATCTTTTAGGTGTATATGAGAAAAGAGGTGTTAGAAAAAAAGGAAAAAGAGCTTTAACATAGAGATACACACAAATACATTTCTAAATATGTATATATATATATATAAATGTTTATATGTGTGTACATATATATTTATGTATTTATATGTGTATTATTTAAAGACATATTTACACATATAAACACATAAATACATATGTATAGATATATAGATATATATTTATAAGGAATTGGAGCCCTTTGCAGTCAAGTAGTTGAAAAAATCATTTGTATGCAATATTGATAATTAACCCCTTAACGACCGAGGACGTGCAGGGTACGTCCTCAAAAAAAAGGCAGTTAATGCCTGAGAACGTACCCTGCACGTCCTCGGTTTGGAAAGCAGCTGGAAGCGATCCTGCTCGCTTCCAGCTGCTTTCCAGTTATTGCAGTGATGCCTCGATATGGAGGCATCCTGCAATAACTTTTTTAAGCCATCCGGTGCAGAGAGAGCCACTCTGTGGCCCTCTCTGCACCGGAGATCGGTGGCTCCCTGCGTTGGTGGGTGGGAGCCGGACCGGGAGGCGGGTGGCGGCCATCGATGGCCCTGGATATCTGCAGGGGGGGCGGGATCGTGGGCGGGGATGAGCGGGGGCGCGCACGGATGCGCGCGCGTGCACGGGAGGGCGGGGGCGGGCGCGTGCACGGGGAGGGAGCGGGTGGGAACCGCTACACTACAGAAAATATCTTAAAAAAAAGTTTGTAAATGCCTTTTTATAAAAAAAAAATAAAGATCAGCAAGGTGGTGGGTGTTTGTCTGTGTGGGGGGGGAAGCTACACTACAGAAAAAATCCAAATAAATATAAAAAAAACACTTTTTTTTGCAAACTGGGTACTGGCAGACAGCTGCCAGTACCCAAGATGGCCCCCAATGAGGCAGAGGGGATGGTCAGAGAGTGGTTTTGGGGGGGATCAGGGAGGTTGGGGGCTAAGGGGGGGATCCTACACCCTAGCATATGTAAATATGCTAAAAAAAATTTTTTTTTTTTTTTTAAAAAACCCTTTTATTTTAGTACTGGCAGACTTTCTGCCAGTACTTAAGATGGCGGGGACAATTGTGGGGTGGGGGAGGGAAGGGAGCTGTTTGGGAGGGATCAGGGGGTGGGATGTGTCAGGTGGGAGGCTGATCTCTACACTAAAGCTAAAATTAACCCTGCAAGCTCCCTACAAACTCCCTAATTAACCCCTTCACTGCTAGCCATAATACACGTGTGAGGCGCAGCAGGATTTAGCGGCCTTCTAATTACCAGAAAGCAACGCCAAAGTCATATATGTCTGCTATTTCTGAACAAAGG
This sequence comes from Bombina bombina, assembly GCF_027579735.1. Lineage (NCBI taxonomy): Eukaryota > Metazoa > Chordata > Amphibia > Anura > Bombinatoridae > Bombina > Bombina bombina. The sequence goes on along the minus strand of NC_069502.1, from coordinate 149,254,467 downwards.
GGATCCCAGACAAGTATTTACAACCATTTGTGCCATAATTGCACAAGCTGTTTGTAAATTATTTCAGTGAGAAACCTAAAATTGTGAAAAATTTAACTTTTTTTTTAATTTGATCGCATTTGGCGGTGAAATGGTGGCATGAAATATACCAAAATGTGCCTAGATCAATACTTGGGGTTGTCTACTATACTACACTAAAGCTAAAATTAACCCTACAAGCTCCCTAAAAGCTCCCTAATTAACCCCTTAACTGCTGGGCATAATACACTTGTGGTGCGCAGTGGCATTTAGCGGCCTTCTAATTACCAAAAAGCAACGCCAAAGCCATATATGTCTGCTATTTCTGAACAAAGGGGATCCCAGAGAAGAATTTACAACCATTTATGCCATAATTGCACAAGTTGTTTGTAAATAATTTCAGTGAGAAACCAAAAGTTTGTGAAAAAATTTGTGAAAAAGTGAACGATTTTTTGTATTTGATCGCATTTGGCGGTGAAATGGTGGTATGAAATATACCAAAATTGGCCTAGATCAATACTTTGGGATGTCTACTAAAAAAAAATATATACATGTCAAGGGATATTCAGGGATTCCTGAAAGATATTAGTGTTCTAATGTAACTAGCGCTAATTTTGGAAAAAAGTGGTTTGGAAATAGCAAAGTGCTACTTGTATTTATAGCCCTATAACTTGCAAAAAAAGCAAAGAACATGTAAACATTGGGTATTTCTAAACTCAGGACAAAATTTTGAAACTATTTAGCATGGGTGTTTTTTGGTGGTTGTAGATATGTAACAGATTTTGGGGGTCAAAGTTAGAAAAAGTGTGTTTTTTTCAATTTTTCCTCATATTTTATATTTTTTTTTATAGTAAATTATAAGATATGATGAAAATAATGGTATCTTTAGAAAGTCCATTTAGTGGCGAGAAAAACGGTATATAATATGTGTGGGTACAGTAAATGAGTAAGAAGAAAATTACAGCTAAACACAAACACCGCAAAAATGTAAAAATAGCCTTGGTCCCAAACGGACAGAAAATGGAAAAGTGCTGTGGTCATTAAGGGGTTAATAAAGTTTTCATCCATGCAATTACTGTAAATATTTACCATTCCAATGCATTTTTAAATAGATAGTCCAATATATATATATATCTGTATATATCTATATATATATATATATATATATATATATATATATATATATATATATATATATATATATATATATATATTCATCCAAGCTGGTTTAGCACTCACAGTGACTTATGTACGTGTATCCTGCCCGGGGTGCTTTTAAAGCAAACTCAGACATCCAAAGAGTAAAAAGCACTCACCGTGTCTTGAAGGCAAACATCTGTTTAATACAAGTAAAAGTGACGTTTCGGGGTTGCCCCCGTCCTCAGACAATATTTACAGCATAGTGACAAAATTTACCCCATTTATCAGAACCCAACTGCCATCTGCAGTACTGTCGGCGGCGTTCCGAAAGTCCAGCAACCATGCGGTGCGTACCTACGTCATAGGTTGCCATGGCAACCGGACGCCGTTCTGCAGACCTGTGTTTGATTAAAAACAATGTTAAAAACAAAAGCGTGCAGGCAGTATCAACAAGGTCTGTTAGATTCCTTCCATGTTATCTGTGGTTCGGATGTTAAAGACCACTGACATGTTGCAAATACTGTTATATATGGGACTATATAATAATCTTACTAGTACAGGCTATATGCTATTAATAAAGGCAGAGATGAAAGTTATCATTCAAAACCATAGGGATATAATTCATCCTAACTACGTGAATACAGAATTGGCCATTTGGCTAGCAATATGCCATAATACCCATATAGGTTACACAGAGTTAGACCAGCAAAATGAACTTCACCCATTATGGATTATATTGTTATGTCTGTGTATATAGAGTATTAAAGATACACTCATAGTTGCAACAATGACATTAGTAAATATGAGAATGTAGGGAAAAAATGCATATATGTTGGATGTAATTGACTACATCATTTAAAAATGCATAAATAAATAATTCATAAGGAAAATATTCATAAGGAAAAAATTCATAAGGAAAAATTCATAAAGAAAAATTCATAAAAAGAAATTCATTAGGAAAAAATTGATTTAAATTAGATAGGGTTAGATATTACATTTTAAATTAAGTAAGAAGGTGGGGGGTTTACAAGAAACAGTGCCAATCAAGGTGGACATTCAATCCCTGGGGAGCCATGGTACCCAGGTTGAAAATCCACCTTGATTCCCGTTGTAATAGCAATTTTGCTCTGTCTCCCCCTCTGGAGAGCGGGGGTACGTGATCAATAATAATATCAGAAACAGTGTGTTTGGCCATTGCACAATGCCTGGCTACAGGCTGGCCAGAGGTTCCTCGATCAATTGCCGTCCTTATGGCTGACCTGTGATTCGCCATTCTGGTACGGAGGTCATCCACCGTTTTCCCAACATAAAACAAACTGCATACACAGTGTAAAAGATACACTATGTACTTGGTTGTACAAGTCACCCGGTGTTTGATGGTAAATCTCTTATTTTTATAGGGATGTCTGAATTCACTCCCAGTAGTAAGGCCCCCACAGGTGGTACAGCCTAGACAATGGAAACACCCTGGTTTGGCATGAAGCCATGTCTCCTTCATATAGCAGTCTCTTGGGTCAGTCTTGATGAGTTGGTCCCTGCTTAGTGACTTAGATCTTTGATAGCCTATTCTAGGCGGTGGTGTCTCATAAAAGGGAAGTTCCTTATCTGTATATATTACTGACCAGTTTCTTCGTAGGTTTTCTGTGATTGCTGGTTTGTCAATATCAAAAGTTGTTGAGAATGTCATTCTATTATCAACTTTATTATTATTTTTCTTTGAGGTCAATAGATCTCCTTGTTCCATCTTTAGAATATCCAACTTTCTTGCTTTCAGATTGTTCCTATGATATCCCCTATGGACAAATCTCATTTCCATTTCTTGTACCTGTTGTTCCCGTAGAGTGGCATCTGTATTATTTCTGGTTGCTCTTTTAAATTGCGATGTTGGAGGGGTACATTTAAGGGCCAGGGGATGACAGCTATGTGCATGTAGGAGAGAATTACAGTCCGTCTCCTTGTTGAAGAGTGTGGTTAGTAGACATCCGTCCCTCTTAAAGATTCTTAAATCCAGAAAGTCCACACTGCTGATGTTGTATGTCAAATTAAACTTGATGGCTGGATGAGCTTCATTCAAGAGAGAAAACCAGGTTAGCAAGTCTTCCTCTGTTCCATCCCATAGGAGAAACAGATCATCTATTTACCTTTTGAAGTTTGTGAACCTTGAGTCAAAGAATAAAGCAGTTCCTACAGTCTCAAATTCGGCCATAAATAAGTTTGCATATGTAGGGGCCACATTACACCCCATAGCCGTCCCTGTGGTTTTTAGAAAAAACTCTTTCGAAACGGAAATAGTTCATTTCCAGGCAGGCTGATAAAAGTTCCTTAATAATCTCAGTGGGTGGCCCAACATATGGGTAACGTGCTAGCTGTATGCTCACTGCTGTAATTCCTTCCATATGTGGGATCACTGTATATAAGCTGGTTACGTCCATAGTAACCAGCAATGTACAATCTTTGACATCAGTTATGTCGTTCAGTATCCTGATCATGGAACTGGAGTCAAGGAGAAAGGATTCCATATTCCTAACAAGTGGCTTTAATATGTGATCGAGAAAGATGGCTATTGGCTGTAAGAGAGATCCTATAGCCGAAACTATAGGTCTCCCCGGTGGTGCCACCATGCTCTTATGAATCTTAGGCAGCATATACATTACTGGGATTCTTGGATGTTGTACCGTCATATATGTAAATGCATCTTTGTCTATGTAATTAATTTCATGCATATTATAGAGCATAATGTCTAGTTTCTTTTTAAATATGACGGTTGGATCACCTCTCAGTTTTCTATATGTGCTCTGATCTTCCAATTGTCGCATAACTTCATTCCAATAGTCTACATAGTTCTGGATAACGATTGCACCTCCTTTGTCCGCCTCCCTCAAAATAATGGACATATCATCTTGTAAACTCGATAGGGATCCTCTCTCCTTTTTTGTGAGATTGTGTCTATATTGGCCTCTTTGTGCATGTAGATTAGTAGAGTCCTGTTGTACGAGCCTTGAGAAGGTTTTAATTGTAGGGTTGTTGCTTGTAGGATCAAATGTACTTTTTCCCTTTAGTGTCTTTCTAGGTTGTTCATCAAAACTGTTGAAGTGTTCTTTCAATCTCAGGTTTCGGGTGAATTTTTGTATATCTATATGAAGATCAAATTCATTGCATTTAGTTGTTGGTATAAATGACAATCCTTTATTTAGGACACTTCTCTCATCTGGGGTTAGTACATGATCGATCGGCCTCTTCTGGGAAGTCTGGGTGGTCGGTTTGAACCAGCCCCCCCCCCCCCCCCGCCTGGTATGGCTCCTCGTCCTTCCCGTTTTTTTTTATCGTGTGGTCATGCCCCTTCTATATCCTGTTTGTGGTGGTATTAGCGCTGATATATTAGCAACTGTGTCTAAATCCAAGCTGTTACCGGAACTATCCACAGTGCCAAATGGTCTTGTTCTGTTATATCTTTGTCACCATGGTCTATTTATACGATACTGAGCTCTTTCTTCAGGACCTAATTGCCATCTATAGACACTTTTATTTTTATAGTCGTTGGTTACATCTTCTAGTTTTCGATTCTTGAATGCAATTAATTCATTCTCATACTTGTTAATGTCTTCCTTTAACTTGCCCAGCCAATTCTGTTCTTTTCGGCTTCCAATGTGTTTAGATGTTGTCCCTCATATTTGGATATGTCAGTTTTATTCAATTCTAGAAGTCTAGAGACTTCTTGGATTACCAGTATACCAGGTGCAATGAACATTTGTTCAATATGTTGCACCACTTAAGGCAGAATTCTAAATGTAATATCTAACCCTGTCTAATTTAAAGCAATTTTTTACTTATGAATTTCTCTTTATCAATTTTTTCTTTATAAATTTTTCCTTATGAATCTTTTCCTTATAAAATTTCTTCCTTATGAATTCTTTATTTATGCATTTTTAACTGATGTAGTTAATTACATCCAACATATATGCATTTTTCCCTACATTCTCATATTTACTAATGTCATTGTTGCAACTATGGGTTTATCTTTAATACTTTATATACACAGACATAACAATATAATAATATAATAATAGGTGAAGTTAATTTTGCTGGTCTAACTCTGTGTAACCTATATGGGCATTATGGCATATTTGCTAGCTAAATGGCCAATTCTGTATTCACGTAGTTAGGATGAATTATATCCCTATGGTTTTGAATGATAACTTTCATCTCTGCCTTTATTAATAGCATATAGCCTGTACTAGTAGGATTATTATATAATCCCATATATAACAGTATTTGCAACATGTCAGTGGTCTTTAACATCCGAACCACAGATAACATGGAAGGAATCTAACAGACCTTGTTGATACTGCCTGTAAGCTTTTGTTTTTAATATTGTTTTTAATCAAACACAGGTCTGCCGAACGGCGTCCAGTTGCCATGGCAACCTATGATGTAGGTATGCACTGCATGGTTGCTGGACGTCCGGAACACCGACGACAGTACCGCAGATGGGAATTGGGTTCTGATAAATGGGGTAAGTTTTGTCACTATTTTGTAAATATTGTCTGAGGACGGGGGCAACCCTGAAACGTCACTTTTACTTGTATTAAATAGATGTTTACCTTCAAGACCCAGTGAGTGCTTTTTACTCTTTGGATGTATATATTTATGTATTTGTATAAAGTTTGGGATGGAGCCCTATCCGTATTTAGTAAAGAAGCTAAAACATATCTTTTATTGTATCCAATTAAAAGCAAACACCAACACATAGCATGACATTTCAGTGTTATACTGGCACCTTTATTAAATGCGCAAACAACAGTAAAGGACAAAGAACTTGTTTTTAGAAATACATACCTGCTTATATACAAATTTTTATCATCAACCTGTTAAAACCATCAGTGTGTCTGCCTCCAAGTCTCGATGTGTGTGGTACCACCTCCAAGATCAAAAACAATGTCCTAGGACACATACAGTGGCACGGCATGGATACTTCCCACATTACAGACAAACCACTACTCTTAATTTTTCAAGATTCATTATCCTAAGGCATAGTACCCCAGGATTGGCGTAAAGCTGATGTGGTGCTACTCTTCAAAAAGGGAAGCAGGGATGATCCAGGAAGCTATAGATCAGTTAGTCTGACATTGATAGTGGGGAATATATTTGAAGGGATTATAAGGGATTATATTGTTGAGCATATTCCTGTAAACAAGTTTATTTTTTCACATCTCCCTAAGGTCATTTGCAACAAAAAGGGATCCTCAGTGATGCAACAGCAGCTGGTAAAGATGAGGAACAAATTTGCTGCCCATGGTTACAAAGACATTAGGGGTACATTTGACAAATGCTGAGTGGACATGATTCGCTGCAGTGATGCATGTCCACCACGCACATCGCTAAATGCCGACAGCATTGTATAAGACCAAGTAGTAAACAATCCAAATTTTAGCAGCACACCTGTGCTTGGAATTTGGAAGTATGGGACTGCCAAGTTAATTCTAAAAGAAATGTACCACACATTAAAAAATTTGTTTTTAACTTACTACAAATACATAAATGCACACATATTATGCATGTCTCCACACATAAAGAATTGTATAAAGCATGAGACAAAAATATATACACATTTAAATGGTCACATAAATCATATTTTATTTTTTTCTTAAGTGTATGATTATCATAAGTGCGGTTGTGAAACATAAAGATTAATGGTAAAAGAAAGAGAAAGAGTTGACTGGTAAAAGGGAAATTGAAAAAAGATGGATTAGTGGAGGCAGGGGAGTGAAGTGAAAGAGGCATGAGATAGAAAGGCAATCTAAAAGAGAAAAGGGAATGAGAGCAAGGAGAATGATTGATGAGAGGGCAGGATGAGAGGAAGGAATAGGTCATTTGATAGGGAATGAGACAATGAGACATAGGTCTGAGGAAAGGGAATCAGTGAAAACAGTAGATCATGAGCTTGGATATCTCAAGCTCTCAGCTCAAAGGAGATGATGTAAACTGATCCTCCAGCACTGAGATACCTCAACAGATTTTAGAAAGGCAGATTTTACTTTACTTCTATAAAGGGGTGTTCCGGACATTTCTGTATGTGAAGGAGAGACAAACCCAGTGCAACATAGCACTGCATGACATGATAGTTTTGCTGCATTTACACTTTGTGCTTTGCATTTTATACTATTTTAGACTTCAGATTTTGGCCCCATTTCTAAAAAGATCTCTGGGCTGTTGAGAGTATATAAGAATGCTAGCCAGTCTTTCTATTTCCCTGGTGAAATCATCTGAAGCCATTTTTTACACTGAAAACAGGGTGTCTCGCTAAGGGGAGTATACTGTATTTTCGTATGGGAAGGAGATGCATACATTACTAGAGTGCACAATGAAATTTGTAATTTAAAAATCTTACAACACAAATAATTGGACCATTCACAACCAAACACGCAGGGAAAAATTGTATTGTTAAGACGCATCAAAATTTGTAACAAAATTTTCAATAAAAATTGTATTTTATCAAAAATGTAAATTTGTAGGTAAATTACACAGGAATAAATCATATTAACTATGCACAGCATAAATCTTAATTTAAGTACACTGGATGTGCAATAATTTGTACTTAAAAGTACAAAATCCAAAGTGTAATTGTTGTTTTTTCTCTAATTATGTTACTGAAACTTTATTACAGACTCGTAAACCTGTGACCAGGAAAATGTATTACAATATTTTTATTTCTTGGTGTGCAGACAATGATTTTTCATGGCATTCTTTTAGAATTCCTAGAATTTCAATTTTTTTTAAGATGATTTGGAAAAATGTTTATCCGCCAGTTCTTTGAAGGGTCATATTGCAGCTCTTTCAGTTAAGAAGACTGCTAATCTTCCAGACATTCATGGTTTTGTCCAAGCATTGTCTAGAATTAAACCTGTAATTTAGCCAGTCTCTCCTCCCTGGGGTCTTAATTTGGTTTTGAAAATTTTGCATTCTGCTCCTTTTGAGCCTATGCATAAAGTGGATATTAAAGGGACACTGAACCCAAATTTTTTTCTTTCATGATTCAGATAGAGCATGCCATTTTAAGCAACTTTCTAATTTACTCCTATTATCAATTTTTCTTCATTCTCTTGCTATCTTTATTAGAAAAAGAAGGCATCTAAGCTAAGGAGCCAGCAAATTTTTGGTTCAGCACCATATACAGCACTTGTTTATTGGTGCTGTCCAATCAGCAAGGACAACCCAGGTTATTCACCAAAAATGGGACGGCATCTAAACTTACATTCTTGCTTTTCAAATAAACATACCAAGAGAATGAAGAAAATTTGATAATAAGAGTAAATTAGAAAGTTGCTTAAAATAGCATGAGCAAAGACCCCAATTTATGGTATGATCTTAATCTTAAACCTTGTATTAAAGGGTTGAACCGGAAGCTTCGGAGCTGGGGTAATTTACCCCTATCAATTACAGCCCGAATTATGCTGCTTAAGGTGGTCTTGTTTCCTTAAGGCCTAGATTTAGAGTTTGGCGGTAGCCGTGAAAACCAGCGTTAGAGACTCCTAACGCTGGTTTTAGGCTACCTCCGGTATTTGGAGTCACTCAAAAAAGGGTCTAACGCTCACTTTTCAGCCGCGACTTTTCCATACCGCAGATCCCCTTACGTAAATTGCGTATCCTATCTTTTCAATGGGATTTTTCTAACTCCGGTATTTAGAGTCGCGGCTGAAGTGAGCGTTAGAAATATAACGACAAAACTCCAGCCGCAGAAAAGTCAGTAGTTAAGAGCTTTCTGGGCTAACGCCGGTTCATAAAGCTCTTAACTACTGTACTCTAAAGTACACTAACACCCATAAACTACCTATGTACCCCTTAACCGAGGTCCCCCCACATCGCCGCAACTCGATTAAATATTTTTAACCCCTAATCTGCCGACCGCCACCTACGTTATCCTTATGTACCCCTAATCTGCTGCCCCTAACACCGCCAACCCCTATATTGTATTTATTAACCCCTAATCTGCTCCCCTCAACGTCGCCGCCAGCTACCTACACTTATTAACCCCTAATCTGCCGTCCGCACACCGCCGCCAGCTACATTATCCCTATGTACCACTAATCTGCTGCCCTAACATCGCCGACCCCTATATTATATTTATTAACCCCTAACCTGCCTCCCACAACGTCGCCGCCACCTACCTACAATAATTAACCCCTAATCTGCTGACCGCAAAGAGCCGCCAGCTACATTATAGCTATGTACCCCTAATCTGCTGCCCCTAACACCGCTGACCCCTATATTATATTTATTAACCCCTAACCTGCCCTCCCTAACATTGCCGACACCTAACTTCAATTATTAACCCCTAATCTGCCGACCGAATCTCGCCGCTATTCTAATAAATGTATTAACCCCTAAAGCTAAGTCTAACCCTAACACTAACACCCCCCTAAATTAAATATAATTTTAATCTAACGAAATTAATTCACTCTTATTAAATAAATTATTCCTATTTGAAGCTAAATACGTACCTGTAAAATAAATCCTAATATAGCTACAACATAAATTATAATTATATTATAGCTATTTTAGGATTAATATTTATTTTACAGGTAACTTTGTATTTATTTTAACCAGGTACAATAGCTATTAAATAGTTAAGAACTATTTAATAGCTAAAATAGTTAAAATAATTACAAATTTACCTGTAAAATAAATCCTAACCTAAGTTACAATTAAACCTAACACTACACTATCAATAAATTAATTAAATAAAATATCTACAATTACCTACAATTAAACCTAACACTACACTATCAATAAATAAATTAAATACAATACCTACAAATAACTACAATGAAATAAACTAACTAAAGTACAAAAAATAAAAAAGAACTAAGTTACAAAAAATAAAAAAATATTTACAAACATAAGAAAAATATTACAACAATTTTAAACTAATTACACCTACTCTAAGCCCCCTAATAAAATAACAAAGCCCCCCAAAATAAAAAAAATGCCTTACCCTATTCTAAATTACTAAAGTTCAAAGCTCTTTTACCTTACCAGCCTTGAACAGGGCCCTTTGCGGGGCATGCCCCAAGAAGTTCAGCTCTTTTGCCTGTAAAAAAAAACATACAATACCCCCCCCCAACATTACAACCCACCACCCACATACCCCTAATCTAACCCAAACCCCCCTTAAATAAACCTAACACTAAGCCCCTGAAGATCATCCTACCTTGTCTTCACCATACCAGGTTCACCGATCCGTCCTGGCTCCAAAATTTTCATCCAACCCGAGCAGAGGCTGGCGATCCATCTTCCGGCGGCTGAAGAGGTCCAGAAGAGGCTCCAAAGTCTTCATCCTATCCGGGAAGAAGATTAGATCCGGACCGGCAACCATCATCTTCCAAGCGGCATCTTCTATCTTCATCCGATGAGGACCGGCTCCATCCTGAAGACCTCCACCGCGGACCCATCTTCATCCGGCAACGTCCAACTGAAGAATGACGGTTCCTTTAAGGGACGTCATCCAAGATGGCGTCCCTCGAATTCCGATTGGCTGATAGGATTCTATCAGCCAATCGGAATTAAGGTAGGAATATTCTGATTGGCTGATGGAATCAGCCAATCAGAATCAAGATCAAACCGATTGGCTGATCCAATCAGCCAATCAGATTGAGCTCGCATTCTATTGGTTGATCGGAACAGCCAATAGAATGTGAGCTCAATCTGATTGGCTGATTGGATCAGCCAATCGGATTGAACTTGATTCTGATTGGCTGATTCCATCAGCCAATCAGAATATTCCTACCTTAATTCCGATTGGCTGATAGAATCCTATCAGCCAATCGAAATTCGAGGGGATGCCATCTTGGATGACGTCCCTTAAAGGAACCGTCATTCTTCAGTTGGACGTCGCCGGATGAAGATGGGTCCGCGGTGAAGTCTTCAGGATGGAGCCGGTCCTCATCGGATGAAGATAGAAGATGCCGCTTGGAAGATGATGGTTGCCGGTCCGGATCTACTCTTCTTCCCGGATAGGATGAAGACTTTGGAGCCTCTTCTGGACCTCTTCAGCCGCCGGAAGATGGATCGCCAGCCCCCGCTTGGGTTGGATGAAGATTTTGGAGCCAGGACGGATCGGTGAACCTGGTATGGTGAAGACAAGGTAGGATGATCTTCAGGGGCTTAGTGTTATGTTTATTTAAGGGGGGTTTGGGTTAGATTAGGGGTATGTGGGTGGTGGGTTTTAATGTTGGGGGGGGTATTGTATGTTTTTTTTTACAGGCAAAAGAGCTGAACTTCTTGGGGCATGCCCCGCAAAGGGCCCTGTTCAGGGCTGGTAAGGTAAAAGAGCTTTGAACTTTAGTAATTTAGAATAGGGTAGGGCATTTTTTATTTTGGGGGGCTTTGTTATTTTATTAGGGGGCTTAGAGTAGGTGTAATTAGTTTAAAATTGTTGTAAGATTTTCCTTATGTTTGTAAATATTTTTTTATTTTTTGTAACAGTTCTTTTTTATTTTTTGTACTTTAGTTAGTTTATTTCATTGTAGTTATTTGTAGATATTGTATTTAATTAATGTATTGATAGTGTAGTGTTAGGTTTAATTGTAGGTAATTGTAGATATTTTATTTAATTAATTTAATGATAGTGTAGTGTTAGGTTTAATTGTAACTTAGGTTAGGATTTATTTTACAGGTAATTTTGTTATTATTTTAACTAGGTAACTATTAAATAGTTATTAACTATTTAATAGCTATTGTACCTGGTTAAAATAATTACAAAGTTACCTGTAAAATAAATATTAATCCTAAAATAGCTATAATATAATTATAATTTATAGTGTAGCTATATTAGGATTTATTTTACAGGTAAGTATTTAGCTTTAAATAGGAATAATTTATTTAATAAGAGATAATTAATTTCGTTAGATGTAAATTATATTTAACTTAGGGGGGTGTTAGTGTTAGGGTTAGACTTAGCTTTAGGGGTTAATACATTTATTAGAATAGCGGTGAGCTCCAGTCGGCAGATTAGGGGTTAATAATTGAAGTTAGGTGTCGGCGATGTTAGGGAGGGCAGATTAGGGGTTAATACTATTTATTATAGGGTTAGTGAGGCGGATTAGGGGTTAATAACTTTATTATAGTAGCGCTCAGGACCGGTCGGCAGATTAGGGGTTAATAAGTGTAGGCAGGTGGAGGCGACGTTGTGGGGGGCAGATTAGGGGTTAATAAATATAATATAGGGGTCGGCGATGTTAGGGCAGCAGATTAGGGGTACATAGGGATAATGTAAGTAGCGGCGGTTTACGGAGCTGCAGATTAGGGGTTAATAATAATATGCAGGGGTCAGCGATAGCGGGGGCGGCAGATTAGGGGTTAATAAGTGTAAGGCTAGGGGTGTTTAGACTCGGGGTACATGTTAGAGTGTTAGGTGCAGACGTAGGAAGTGTTTCCGCATAGCAAACAATGGGGCTGCGTTAGGAGCTGAACGCGGCTTTTTTGCAGGTGTTAGGTTTTTTTTCAGCTCAAACAGCCCCATTGTTTCCTATGGGGGAATCGTGCACGAGCACGTTTTTGAGGCTGGCCGCGTCCGTAAGCAACTCTGGTATCGAGAGTTGAAGCTGCGTTAAATATGCTCTACGCTCCTTTTTTGGAGCCTAACGCAGCCTTTATGTGGACTCTCAATACCAGAGTTATTTTTATGGTGCGGCCAGAAAAAAGCCGGCGTTAGCTACGCGGGTCCTTATCGACAAAACTCTAAATCTAGCCGTAAGCTTTTATATTTTTTGCAGAATCTTCCCCTGCTTCTATATAAAAAAGACTTGACTTTTCTCAATAGGAGCTTTAATAGATTTATACTTTCAAGGCAAGAAACCATGTATTTCAATATTCAAACTAACACTACCGAAAGCTTATGGTGGGATGGCATGCCCCAATGTTAAAATCTATAACTATGCAGCTCTATGCAAATTCGCGTTAGACTGGATCTCTGAAAAAGAATTGGTCTCGTTTTTCGAGATCGAATCATCATTAATTATGTGTTTTAATCTAAAGGCAATTCTGCATTATACTGCAAATAAACTTCCAGGAATAATATATCAAATGACTACATTTAAAGCCATCATTCAGGCATGGCAAAAAATATGTAATGAATTGAGAATTGATTACCAGAAATCGGAATTCCTACCTTTACGAGGCAATCCGGGCTTCTCACAGGGGCTAGGCCCCTCAATATTTCAGACATGGGCCGAGCAGGGAGCAGACTATGTAATACAGATATGTGAAGGTAAAAACTTAAGGTTGCAACCTTTTGAGAAACTCTCTCGGCAATTTAATCTCCCTAGGTCTAGTTTTTTTGCCTATCTACAGGTTAGACACTGGATCGAGAAATTAAGGCAGGATACAGTCCTTGAAATCGACAGTAAGGAATTAAAAACAATAATTTGAGAATACCAGGAGAGGGTAAACACAATTTCTCGTACTTACAATATTATTTTGAAATTCTGGGGGAAGAAAAATATCCTGGATATAACGACCAAGTGGTCTAAAGACAAGATTAATCTAGATTCCGAGACAACCCTTCAGAGTATAGTATTGGTATCAGGCGCCACGATCATGCATAGTTGGAAAGAGTCGCATTTGAAAATGTTAAACAGGGTGTATCTTACACCAGCCAGACTCGCAAAATGGAACCAAGAAAAAAAAAAAAATGCTCCAAATGTTGTTTTGAGAAGGCAGACCTGATACATTGTTTCTGGACATGCCCAAAAATATATCAATTTTGGCAGAAAATACATTTTTGGGGCATCAAGATAACGGGGATAAGATTCAAATTGACCCTATACCAGATAATCTTTCTATGTAAATACACTCTAGCTATTCCCAGTAATAGATTTATTAATTTACTTATTTTGTTCGGGCAGAACTTAATTCTTAAAAATTGGAGTGGACAAAAAGCACCTAGATGTAGAGACTTTCTGAAAGAAGTACAACATCAGATGGTATTTGAACAATACAATATAAGGTATATTAACTCCAAACAGATGGTCAGATTTTTTAATAAATGGAAGAAATATATAAGCTCCCTTCCGCTGGAGATACAGAGACAGGTGGCTTCTTACTGGAAGGCGTCTACCTGGGTGCAACAACAAATTGAAAAGGGGAATCTTCCCAGACTATGGTTTTCAGAGGAACAGATTTGAGAAGTGGAATAGAAAGAGATTCCCTCCCTCTCCTCTTTTTTTTTTCCTCCTCCCTTCTTCGTCCCCCCTTAGGGTCAACCCATTGAGGTACAGATGTTAAGAGGTAATCAATGGAACAGGACATAGTCTCTTTGGGGAGTACTAAATAGAGTTTGCAAATATAGGGGTTTTCCACAATAGATATACACAGGGGTTGCGAAAATTCGACCTATACAAGCAAGTGGATAAGCTGAGCTTTGATGTAAATATTTCAGGTAGAACATAATTCACAGGCACTAGTATTAGTTAATAAAAGTCTGAAATTCTGGATTAATTAGATCACTAACGGAATGTAATAGTTAATTAGCATCAGAAGCTAAAAATAGTAAACCGTATATTTAACACTAGATGATGTTAGGTGATGGATGATAGCAGGGACGAGGGGATCTCTGCGGAGTTAGGTGAGAATTACAGAATAGATGTCGGAACTATCTAAACTTAAGTGAGCAGAAATATACTCAAGTTACTCTCCCTGGATTTAGAAGAAGTAACAGTTTGGTAATTTTTGAAGGGAAAGCCAGGAATTGGGATCAATTCTGTTGTAGGACGGAGATTCAATTATACGTTTTCAACAAGGAATCAGAGGCAACTACTGGTAGATAATGATGGTAGAATTATTTAAGGATTGCCTCTGAATATGTATATTATTTTCTTTCCTCATGCTTTATTTGGTAAATGTATGGCTTCTGTATTTCTTCAGTGCTCCGGATTTTGGTTAGATATGGAATGCATAATGCTCATATTTGTATGATTTCAAAATGTATGTAACAATGTCTTTCTTTTTGTTCAAATAAAAAATAAAAAAATAGCATGCTCTATCTAAATCCCAAAAGAAAAAAAATGGGTTTAGTGTCCCTTTAAGCTTCTTTCTTAAAAGGTTTTGTTTCTTTTGGCTATTTCTTCTGCCAGAAGATTATCTGAATTATCTGCTCTTTCATATGATCCTCCTTATCTTATCTTTCATTAGGTTAAGGCAATTTTAAGGACCAACTTTTTTTTTCTTGCATTGAATTTCTATATATAAAGGGGGCACATGGTCAAAATATTTAGAATTTATCAATTAAAATATGTGCTACAGCCCCAAATTGAAATAATATACATATTAAATCAGGGAGAGTAAGTGTGATACTATATAAGCGTACTTACTAAAGTAGGACCCGGCAGCCCTGTATTAAAAATTATTGCTTTATCGAGAACAAACAACCTAAAATTCACCTGTCTCTTCACTAAGAGATCAAAAAAATCATCAACAACCTTCCCAGACAAATCAAACATATGGATGTGCACAACCAATTAATTAACCTCACATGCTAGCATGTCCCAGAGCCGGCTATAGTAATAGTCAATAGAATTGCAATCCAGGCACTTAAGTGTTGACAAACACGCTCTGGTGACTGTCCATAGGCAGCTATATTTCTTTATGGAACCGCTGATATAACATATGCAAGGACCAAATGTCCAGATATAATATGTGGGTAACAAGTGATGGCGTTCCACTCCACTCTCCTGATCTCCCCTGCAAGACTTAGGAGTCGTACTGCTTACCTTCATCGTAACTTGTTAGATCAGGTGCCCTGTGGGCCTTCTCTTTACTCAAAGTACTTGTGTGTCGGTACTAGCGGTGCTTCACTTGCGTTTGCTGTATTGCAAGACTCCAAGCCGCATGACATTCATTTGTCGTAATGTGATCTCCAGTGCCTGAAAAGGGCCTCCTTTTTCTCACGGACTTACGTGATGGCCAATGCAGAACTTCACTTGCCTATGGGTAGATACAGGGCTTACATCGACCATATGCTGGCTTGCTGGGCAGCAATCTTGACTTGTTACTGAAAGTAAACTTCCACCATTACGCGTTTTTGCCCCTCCCCTGAAGGGCTGGAATAGAGGTTTTGTCAGATGTGTGTAATTACTTTTACTGATTCACTTTTAAATACCTGTTGAAGTGACGTACAGTTATACGCCCCTTATCTGTTAAAGGGTTACAGTGTTGCTTATTAGGTCTGTTGATTACATATTCATACATTATCTATCTACATATTTACATATAACGAGTGGCAAATACCTATAATACAAGTGTATCGAATAACATGTTACCATCGATACTACATAGAGATTGTTACATATTTGCTGAAAGGGGACATATTTATTATATCTCTTTTATCCTTCCAGGTAATTATATCACAATTACATTTTCAGTACATTAGTTACTCTCATCATTCAAACACTCATGTTGTTAAACCCATATATAAAAGAGGTATTGATGATTTACAAAAAATAGGAATATTCGATTTTCTAATTCAGTCCATTTGGTGCTAAAGTGTTTAACCTATGCATCCACCTGGATTCATGTTGCAGTAATATTTTATCAGTTACCTCCTCTTCTTTTAGGTTTTATATGCTCAATTCCCAAAACTTTTAGTAGAGAAAAATCTGAACTATGATATTTTTGAAAATGTCTGGCTACAGAGCTTTCTTGATTATTTTCTTTAATATCATCTCTGTGTTCCCTAATCCTGTTCTTAAGTTCACGTGTTGTTTTCCCAAAATAAAAGCTGGAGCACGAACAGTGTAGGAGATAAATTATGTTCATATTGTTACATGTAATCCTTTCATTGATGAAATATTTTTGGCCATCCATATAAGTTCTGAATCTTGCAGACTTTTCTATGAAGCCACATTATACGCAATGACCACATGGATAACAACCTTTTTGTGGTTGCGATTTTGTAAGCCAGTTTGTTTGCCTCTTTGCAGTTTGAAGAGGATAGTCAGATACATATTCTCTCAAGGAGTTATAATTTGTTAATATATGCCAATGCTTTTGCAGGATACCACATAACTTGAAAATAATTAGGAAAAAGCTGAACAATAACCCTAAGGTTAACTTGTATATCAGTAATATACAAGCCCAAGGGAGTAAAAGGAATATTTGGTTTCTTCTATTGGTTTAGGGTGTTAGTCCTTTTTAGAGGCTAAACAGGTAAAATTGTGTGTATAGAAAATAAATGTTCTAGTAACAACTGTAGCCCCTGTTTTATTACCAACACCAAGAGTTTCTACAATTACATAGACTAGTCCCACAATTTAGAAGCAAGGCTGTCTTTGGAAGTGTGATTATATTGGAAGTCCAACATTAAAGTGGTAAAAACACTCACTCACCCATCCTCATAGAATACAGGGGCTGAATTTCTCTCTTTAAGCAGTCATTAACGCCGTTGGATGCTGTATGTCACAAACATGCAGGTGTTGGGAAGCTGTCCCTCCGTCCGTGTAACCAAAGTGTGGGGCGTCTGGTGAGAGAGAGTGTTTGTAAAGCTGCTGGAAGCAGTGTTGTGCCAGGACAAACCGCCAAAAAAATAACATAAACGAATACTTCCACACAGGTGGATGAAATCCAGCTGGAAATGGACCGAGAAAATAAGTTTAAAAAGTCTCTTTATTTTGTATCCATAAAAGTATGCTGTGAACAGTCACAGTAAGCCACAATATCACAGCCTGAAGCGTGTCAGGGAACGAAGTGCTGCAACAACACGAAACATGTTGGATTGTTAGAGATTGAGCTGCTAGGCTGACACGCTTCAGGCTGTGATATTGTGGCTTACTTTCTGTGACTGTTCACAGTATACTTTTATGGATACAAAATAAAGAGATTTTTTAAACTTATTTTCTCGGTCCATTTCCTGCTGGATTTCATCCACCTGTGTGGAAGTATTCGTTTACCACATAACTTGCCCCAATGTGAATTATAGCTAGTTATAAGTCTTGTATAGGCATGTTCTTTCTGTGAATCTTTCTTTGCATATAACATTTGGTTTCTGGGTGTACGTCTTGCCCTAATCCAGACTTTTTTTTTATCTGATTCTTAGAATACCCTCTCTGAATAAATATTTGGGCTATTTCTGTTGCCTGCTTTTCAAAAGTTTCTACTGTGGAACAACATATTTTTAACCTCAGGAATTGGCCTACCGGGATTCCATTCTTTAGGGTTTGTGGGTGATGGCTTGTAGCGTGCAATAAACTATTTGTTGCCGTCTCTTTTCTGTATATCTCAGTGTGTAATGTTCCATGTACTTTAGTTATTTTAAGATCTAAAAATGTGGCTACATTATCACTTATGTTATACGTGAGGTATAAATTTCTGTCATTTTTATTTAAAGCCTTTACAAACTCAACCGCCAATGTTCTATCCCCCTTCCATATAATGAATATGTCATCCACATATCTCAACCAGAGTGCCACATGTGCCTCCACTCACTTCTCAAATTCCTTGAAAACTACCTTAGTTTCCCAGTGCCCCAAATGTAAACAGGCGTAGGTGGGGGCACACGTGGCACCCATGGCTGTTCCTTGAATCTGTCTGTAATATTTACCATCAAAGGTTAAGATATTGTTAGTCAGGACAAATTCCAACGGTGTTAGGACAAAAGATATGTTGTCACTATAATCCAATCCTCTCAATCCTAAAAAGTGCCTGGCTGCTTTCAAGCCAACTTTATGCGGAATAGAGGAATACAGTGACTCCACATCTATTGTAAGTAGAAGCATGTCTTCCTCTACCGTTACTTTATCCAACCTCCTAAGTACGTCACCTGTGTCCTGGACATAGGAGGATAATTCCGTAAGGAAGGGACGCAGATAAAAATCTACGTATTTACTAATGCCTTCTGTAGGCCCCCCTATCCCCAAGACAATGGGATGCCCTGGAGGTTTATTTATGCATTTAGGTAATTTCGGTATGCAATAAAAAGTCGGTACAACTGGTTGGTGGTTATTTAAGAAGTCATGTTCTTTTTTCGTAATAAGTCCCTTATCCCTTGCATCATTTAGTAGGAACAGAAGATTATTGCAAGATCTTTCATATGTAGATCTACTGACCTCTTCATATTGATCTTTAGTTTGCAGCTGTCTCAGTACTTCTTGCATATAACTGTCTTGATCTAACACCACAATGCTCCCACCCTTGTCAGATGGCTTAATTTGCAGGTCCTTTCTACCCATTAAGTCTTTGAGGGCTCTTCTCTCATGTTTCATTAAATTATCATTAATAATTCCTGTTAGACTGATGTTGTTGATGTCTTGCTCAACACATCTTACAAAAAGTCTGTATGCTGGAGGACAGTGATAATTGTGGCATGTATTTTGAAGATGCTTTAAAGCCCGTCTTAATAGGATAATTAACTTCCTCTATTTCATCATCTTGATCCTCCAGCAAAGAGACTAATTTGTTCAGTGCCCTGGCATCTGCATCGTCGGTTAACAACATTTTGTCTGTCTTGTTACCCCAAATTTTCTTAAGAAGTAACTTCCTGGCATATAGATTTAGGTCTTTCAGAAATTCAAATTTATCAAAACTACTGGTAGGGCAGAAAATCAGACCTTTTTTTAAGTAGATTAATATGAGCTAAACTTAATCTTTCTTTTGATAGATTAACTACTAGCATCTCATCTATGGTCTGTCTTGTTGATTCCTTCCTAAAATTGAAGGTCCCTACTCTGGTTCCTGGTTACTATTCCTGGTTACCATTCTGGGGGTTGTTCAAGTATCTTCCCCCTCGACCTCTCTGTCTCTGTCTGCCTGGATAGGAATGACCACCTTCCCCTCTTTCGTCTGCCTCCTCTCCTTGTTTTCCCCCTAAAGGGATCCTGGCCTGTAATACATCTCTTATATTTTGGGGGCCATTCTCTGACTCATTTTCAGAGTTATCTGTACCTGAACCATAGAAGTATTTTGTTACATTGTTATTTCTATAAACATATATTGTGCCTTTTTGAACTCATCTTGATCTCTTTCCATTTTCCTTCTCTTCCTGAATTTTATTTCACTTTGTAATTTTTCAAGGTTCGTTTGAACCTCTTTATTCAGTTTATCGAAGGCAGGATCTAAGGCAAACAGATTAACAGTTTCATATGTTTTATTAGTTTCAATTTTGCATGATTATAATCTTTTTTTCATCCTCCTCTATGATCAAATTTATTAGTTCAATAGTACATTTTGTCAGAATGGCATTCTATTTTTGTATAAATTCTGTATTTGATTCCTCTTCTCTTAAGTTGATTCCTGGGTCCAATCTAATCCTTAGACCTCTAGGGATCAACTCATCTTTTACATAATTTTGTAAACTATCTAATTCCCACTTAACCTTAAGTTCTTTAATAGATTTTTTTTATAATCTTTGAATGCTGCAAAAACATCACTTCTTTTTTCATCAATATTAGCCTCATCTATAGTTATGGCTGGTTTGGATGCTTCATTGATGTCACTGACCCATTTCTCTTCTGTCAATTTATACGCCATAATACCACTCAATATAAAATACTATGTATAGATATAATATAGAGGTGTAAATAGGTATGTTCTCAATAATACTTATAATTGTCACAGACCGATGCTCACCTGAGAAAGCAGGGTAAAATTACTACCTGCTATATATTACAAGCATTGAATTTCTATATATAAAGGGGGCACACGTTAAAAATATTTTGAATTTAGAAATTAAAATACATGCTACAGCCCCAAATTGAAATAATATACATATTAAACCAGGGACAGCAAGTCTGATACTATACAGGGTGTTGTGTTCTGTTCGTTCCTGATACACTGATACCCTTAACATATTCGGATCACACATATCTATGTGTATAATTCTCTGGCTGCTACCCTCTTCGTTCCTAATCTATACCAAGCATATCGCAACTACTGTGCATATGATTGAACGCTTTGACTATCTATGGGTGATATAATAATATTACCGCATTATGAATATGTATATAGTTCAATATGTATATATTTATTTAATATTAGGTAAATTAAGGAATTTACTATTTCACCTAGTTACCCTAGATGTATTTCTATAGTCTTGTAGCCTTTCATTGAATATGCATGTATATGGTTGGATATGCAGAGATTTAGTTTTATAGTTATGAATGTCAAGTACTTTTGAACCATTACCTAATGTGTACACCATCATATTAAGAATTCTGAAAATGTTTAGTCCCAATCCATTATGTTATACAATATAAATGATACAATATGGAAGTTCAGACCTACTTTGTATATTTATGTAATATCTTGTTCTAAGTGAACAGCGAGTCCGATGAGTCAGGGGTTAATGAGGAGGTCCTGACCCTCCCTGTAAATCAACCAATACCTGAGTGGTACATCCTTTTTAAATTACCCAAGATCCATTGTACAGCAGGTTTATGATTACGGCAACAAGCCGAAACTAGTCAAGCAATCCTGTTTAGTTTTTTTACTGCCCTGTATTTTGGTGCTATGGATTTTATCCATATTTAAATAAAGTTTTGGGATTTTTAACCTTCAGAGGATCTCTGCACCTTCTTTTGTTTATCACTATATAAGAGTATTTACTATGAAGCAGCACTGTATTAAAAAATTATTGCTTTATTGAGAACAAACAACCTAAAATTCACCTGTCTCTTCACTAAGAGATCAAAAAAATCATCAACAACCTTCCAAGACAAATCAAACATATGGATGTGCACAACCAATTTATTAACCCCACATGCTAGCATGTCCCAGAGCCGGCTATAGTAATAGTCAATAGAATTGCAATCCGGGCACTTAAGTGTTAACAAACACACTCCGGTGACTGTCCATAGGCAGCTATATTTCTTTATGGAACCGCTGATATAACATATGCAAGGACCAAATGCTCAGATATAATATGTGGGTAACAAGTTATGGCGTTCCACTCCACTCTCCTGATCTCCCCTGCAAGACTTAGGAGCCGCACTGCTTACCTTCACCGTAACTTGTTAGATCAGGTGCCCTGTGGGCCTCCTCTTTACTCACAGTACTTGTGTGTCGGTACCAGCGGTGCTTCACTTGCGTTTGCTGTATTGCAAGACTCCAAGCCGCATGACATTCATTTGTTGTAATGTGATCTCCGGTGCCTGAAAAGGGCCTCCTTTTTCTCACTGACTTACGTGATAACCAATGCGGAACTTCACTTGCCTATAGGTAGATACAGGGCCTACATCGACCATATGTTGACAGTAACTAATGTACCGAAAATGTAATTGTGATATAATTACCTGGAAGGATAAAAGAGATATATTAAATATGTCCCCTTTCAGCAAATAAGTAATAATCTCTATGTAGTATCGATGGTAACATGTTATTCGATACACTTGTATTATAGGTATTTGCCACTCGTAATATTTAAATATGTAGATAGATAATGTATGAATATGTAATCAACAGACCTAATAAGCAATACTGTAGACCTTTAACAGATAAGGGGCGTATAAATAAACGTCACTTCAACAGGTATTTAAAGGTGAATCAGTAAAAGTAATTACACACATCTGACGAAGCCTCTATTCCAGCCCTTCAGGGGAGGGGCAAAATGCGTAATGGTGGAAGTTTACTTTCAGTAACAAGTCATGATTGCTGCCCAGCAAGCCAACATATGGTCGATGTAAGCCCTGTATCTACCCATAGGCAAGTGAAGTTCCGCATTGGTTACCCAAATTATATAGAGGGTGATAATGTGAAAGAAGTGTATATGACTAGTCCATAAGCAAAGATGCGAGTGATAATTAGAATATATAATATATTATGAATATATCAATCAGAAGAATATCACTGTAGAAATATATCAAAGAGGTAAACTCAAAGTTCAAAAATAATATATCAAGTGTCGATGAATATATATTAATATATCAATTTATTTAAAACATCATAGTTTAAATAGAAGTAATAAGCGGATAAAACAAACAATGTATCTAAAATATAATTACACTAAAAGAGAGGGATGTCTCCCTCAAACGAATATCAGCTTCAAAAAACCTGTTAAAAAATAAAGCAGTCAGTACTTGCGCTTTAGAAAGTGTCTCAACCCAACATTTGCAAGGAAATTTCTTTGGTGGCCAGTGACGATAGAGGGTATTATCCGTATTTAGTGAAGAGAGGCAAATGAGCGTGTTAGTAGAAGGTAATGCTCACCGTTTGTTTACAGCTCGGCGTTACCGACTGATGGTGTGGGCGGCTTTTTATGCGGCTCTTGCGTGACCCCTCTGATGTCACGTGTGTGTTTTAGATGTTCGATGTGGCAAGGTAGAAATAAAGTTCAAGGGGATTCCTTTATAGGATATTTTATTTTAAGCCAATACAGTGTTACCTTGATGTGGCAGCCCCTATTCCTTAGTAGAAAAGGAGGTCCTGAGGGAGATATAAGAGATCTTTGCAGTCACAATATGTGACTAATATTCTTTTTTCACACTTTATTATGAGGGATATATTGTAAAGACCATCAAAACTTGTCAATCTGTGCTTAGATACTTTGCGGTCGCTTATAGCGACTATGAGTACTAGATGTTGGTAAGCTTCTTATGGTTGCTAGTAGCGACTGAGGGATCCTTTAAGTAGGTAAACTTGACGGTCGTTAGTAACGACTAGAGGATCCTTTATGCTCAGAAACCTTTGCGGTCGCTTGCTGCGACTAGAGAGTCCTTTGTTGAAAAACTTTGCAGTCGCTAGTAGCGACTAAGAGATCCTTTATGATGGTGAACTGTGTGGTCGCTTGTAGCGATTAGGAAGTCCTATGTTGGTATGTTGGTGCCAATAGGCACAGCAAATGATAAAGTTCTAATGGAAAGTCCAAGTTCCTTGGAGAGAATCAATTCTTATCAATTAGCACAAAAGCACAAAAGATAAGATAAAATTGCAGGTGGCAACAGTGTCAGGTCAACGCGTTTCGCCCTTAGGCTTTATCAAGACAAGTCTTGATAAAAAAACACAAGTGAAGCACCGCTGGTACTGACACACAAGTAATGTGAGTAAAGAGGAGACCCAAAGGGCACCTGATCTAACAAGTT
The DNA here is from genome assembly GCF_027579735.1 of Bombina bombina. Lineage (NCBI taxonomy): Eukaryota > Metazoa > Chordata > Amphibia > Anura > Bombinatoridae > Bombina > Bombina bombina. Next base: position 149,230,249 of record NC_069502.1, on the reverse strand, counting down.
ACGGTGAAGGTAAGCAGTGCGGCTCTTAAGTCTTGCAGGGGCGATCAGGAGAGTGGAGTGGAACGCCATCACTTGTTACCCACATATTATATCTGGACATTTGGTCCTTGCATATGTTATATCAGCGGTTTCATAAAGAAATATAGCTGCCTATGGACAGTCAACACTATTGACTATTACTATAGCCGGCTCTGGGACATGCTAGCATGTGGGGTTATTTTTTCGTTGTGCACATCCATATGTTTGATTTGTTTGGGAAGGTTGTTGATGATTTTTTTGATCTCTTAGGGAAGAGACAGGTGAATTTTAGGTTGTTTGTTCTCAATAAAGCAATAATTTTTAATACAGTGCTGCCAGGTCCTACTTTAGTAAGTACGCTTATATAGTATCACACTCTCCCTGGTTTAATATGTATATGAACTTTTATTTCTTGCCTAAAATTTGCCTAGATTACAAGTTTTGCGCTATAGAGGGTGCGAAACGAACGCAACAAAAGTTGCGATATTTCACTCTCCATAGCGCTGCCATTGCAAGTTTCTGAAAAGCCGCCTTGTGCGTGCGATATGGTGGCTATAAGCTCCATACCGCACAAAAGCCAAGGACTGAGAATACGTGCTTGTGCACGCTTTCCCCATATACATCAATGGGGAGAGAGTGTTAAAAGAAAACTAGCACCTGAAGCGCGGAATGAAAAGCTCCCTAATGAAACCCCATTGATGTCCATGGGGGAAAAGAAGTTACGTTTAAACCTAACACCCTGACATAAACCCCAAGTCTAAACACCTCTAATCTGCGGCCCGACATCGCCAACACCAAAATAAAGTTATTAACCACTAATCTGCCGCTCCCAACATCGCCGCCACTAATACAAGTTATTAACCCCTATTCTGCCTCTCCCTAACATCGCCAGCACAATAATAAAGTTATTAACCCCTATTCCCCCGCACCCCCACATCGCTGACACTATAATAAAGCTATTAACTCCTCTACCGCCGCTCCCCGACATCACAGCGACTAAATAAAGTTATTAACCCCTAGACCTCTGGCCTCCCACATCACCGCCACATGCCCTACAAAAGGCCCTTTAAAGGACTATTGGTAGTTTATTGTAGGCTATGGGGTTTTTTTTATTTGGGGGCCTTTTTTTATAGGGCTATTAGATTAGGTGTAATTGTTTTAATTTTGGATAATTTCATTTGTTATTTTTGGTAATTTAGTATTTTTTATTTTTTGTAATTTTAGACTTACATTTTTTTAGTAGTGTTATTTTTTTTTTAAGTGTAATTTAGTTTATTTAATTGGTAGTTATTTTAATGTTAGTATAATAGTTATGTTAGGTTAATTGTTAGTTTAAACTTAGTTTTTTTTTTAATTTCACAGGCAAGTTTTTATTTATTTTAAGATAGGGATTTTGTCATTTTAATTTAAAGTTAGAGGTTTTTTAGGTTTAGTGGTTAATAGTTTAATTTAGTTTTTTACGATGTGGGGGGCTGGCGGTTTAGGGGTTAATATGTTTATTTAGTGGCAGTGATGTGGGAGGCCAGAGGTTTAGGGGTTAATAACTTTATTATAGTGGCAGCGATGTCGGGGAGCGGCAGAATAGGGGTTAATAACTTTTATTAGTGGTGGCGATGTCGGGAGCGGCAGATTAGGGGTTAATTAATTTTTAAATAGTGTTTGCGATGCGGGAGGGTGGCAGAATAGGAGTTAATAGGTAGCTTATGGTTGTAAGTGTACTTTGTAACACTTTAGTTATGAGTTTTGTGAAACATTTTTGTGGCGCAAAACTCATAACTACTGCTTTCAGATAACGGTATGGATCGTGTCAGTATAGGCTGTAACGCAAGCATTTTAGCCTCACCGCACAACCTGTAATACCGGCGCTATAGAAATCCCACTCAAAACTTGTAATCTAGGTGATTGTGTCTTCAGACCATATTTGTTAGGAAATTGTTGTCCCTTCTTTGTGTCCCAATCCCAAAAATGCTTCACAGAAGTCTTTGCATAATTTGGATGTTGTTAGAGCGTTGAAGTGTCATATTGACACTACTAAGGATTTCAGACAACTTTCTAGTTTGTTCACTTTTCTGGTTCTAGGAAAGGGCAGAATGTTTCTGCTGTTTCTTTGGCCTCTTGGTTGAAACTTTTGAAATTTCTGATTAATAAGACCTACTTGGAGGCAGGTCAGCCTCCACCTAAATTAATTACTGCTCCTTCTACTAAGTCAGTTGCCACCTCTTGGCCTTCAGAAATGATGCTTCTGTTGACCAAATTTACGAGGCAGCTATTTGGTCTTCTTTGCATACTTTTACTAAATTCAACCAGCATTTGGTAAGATAGTCCTTCAGGTAGTTGTCTCAGCTTGATTTATTTTTGCCTGTTGGTTAATTTTAATGGCATAAAAAATATGCCCTATTATTTTGGTGTTGTTTATTTTCCTACTTAATTTGCTTGGCTATACTTTAGACTGAGGTAACTGTAAGGAGGGAGGGGTTTTATAGAGCTCTTGGGGTTTGGAAAGCTTTGCCTCCTCCTAGTGGTAGGGAAGACTAATTCCCAGGAGTAATATATATATATATATATATATACACTGTATATATATATATATATATATATATATATATATATATATATACAGTCAGGGACAAAAATATTGGCACCTCTGGATTTCTGTCAGATAATGCACCACTTCGCCCAGAAAATTGTTGCAATTACAAATGTTTAGGCATTCTCATGTTTTTTTTTTTTTGTATTGGTATGACACAAAAAAGTGGAGGAGAAAAAAGCCAATTCTGACACATTCCACGCAAAAATGGACTGAACAAAATTATTGGTACCCTCAATTTAATATTTGGTAGCACACCCCTTGGAAAAAAAATTACTGAAATAAATTGCTTCCTGTAAACATCAATGAGTTTCTTACACCTCTCTGCTGGAATTTTGGACCACTCTTCTTTTGCCAACTGCTCTAGGTCGCTCAGATTGGAAGGGCTCCTTTTCCCAACTGCTGTTTTGAGATCTCTCCACAGGTGCTCTATGGGATTGAGATCTGGACTGATTGCTGGCCAGTTTAGTACTCTCCAGCACTTTGTCTTAAACCATTTCTGGGTGCTTTTTGATGTATGCTTTGGGTCATTGTCCTGCTGTAAGCCCCATGACCTCTAAAGGAGACCCAACTTTCTGACACTGGGCCCTACATTGCACCACAGAATTCATTGGTAGTCTTCAGATTTCATAATGCCATGCACATAGTCAAGACATCCAGTGCCTGAAGCAGCAAAGCAACCCCAAAACATCAGTAAGCCTCCCCCATGTTTGACTGTAGAGACTGTATTCTTTTAATTAAAAGCATTATTTATTTTTTTGAAAATAGTAGAATGATGGGCTTTACCAAAAAACTTTAATTTTGTTTCGTCTGTCTACAGCACATTCTCCCAAAAGGATTTTGGCTTTCTCAGGTAAGTTTTGGCAAACTCCAATCTGGCTTTTTTATGTTTCTGTGTCAGCAGTGGGGTCCTCCTACCATAGTGTCCCTTTTCATTCAGATGGCGACATATAGTGCGAGATGACAAATTTGTACCCTGTGCCTAAAGCTCAGCTTGAATTTGTCTGGAAGTTGATCAAGGTTCTTTATCCACCATTCGAACAATCCTTTGTTGCAGTCTTTGATCATTTTTTTTTTCTTTTGGCCACGTCTAGGGAGTTTAGCTACAGTGCCATGGGCTGTAAACGTCTTGACAATGTTGCGCACAGTGGACACAGGAACATTAAGATATTTGGAGATGGACTTGTAACTTTGAGATTGTCCATGCTTTTCCACAATTGTTCTCAAATCATCAGACAATTCTTTGCTGCTCTTTCTCTTCTCCATGCTCAGTGTGGCACACAGTGACACACAACAGAAAGGTTGAGTACATTTTTCACCATTTTAACTGGTTGCCGGTGTGATGTCTATATTGTCAGCACCTGTTGATTGATACAGGTAAGTGTAATAACAAATTACAGGAGCATCACAAACTTGGAATGCAATTATTTCTTACAATTTTGAGAAGGTGCCAATAATTTTGTATAGTCTATTTTTGGAGTTTTGTGTAGAATCTTTCAGATTTGGCTTTTTTTCACTACTTTTTTGTGTCATACCAATACAAATAAAATAAATAAATATGAGAATTCTTAAACATTTGTAATTGCAACAATTTTCTGGGTGAAGTGGTGCCGTACCTGACAGAAATGCAGGGGTGCCAATATTTGTGGCCATAACTGTATATAAAAACTTCCAGATGTGCACCCTAGGCTTTCACACGAGCACAAGCATTTTACTTTCCACTTACATAGGAACATAGAATTTGACGGTAGATAAGAACCGGATGGCCCATCAAATCTAACCATATTACGTTACTGTTTTCTAAGGATAGTCTAATGCAAGTCCAAGGCATTTTTTAATTATTTTACAGTCTCATGTTTACCACTTCTAATGGAAGTTTATTCCATAAATCTACCACCATTCCATACCACCTCTGAAATATGGAAGTAAAAATGGGAGGATTATAGATTGTGATCTAGCAATTTTAGCACACCATAGCCCTGCTGATTTTATGCTCCACTTATAATCTAGACCTATATGTTATGTTGTGTAAAGCACTAGCCCAAAGAAAATGTAATGTATTACATTTTAACCAAAATAATTTTATAAATTTATATTAAAGGGATACTGAACCCAATTTTCTTTTGTGATTCAGATAGAGCATGCAATTTTAAGCAACTTTTTAATTTACTCCTATTATCATTTTTTCTTTGTTCTCTTGGTATCTTTATTTGAAAAAGCAAGACTGCAAGCTTATGAGCTGGCCCATCTTTGGTTCAGCACCTGGGTAGCGCTTGCTGATTAGTGGCTAAATGTAGCCATCAATCAGCATGTGCTACTCAGGGTGCTCAACCAAAAATATTTTGGTTACATGTCCCTTTAAAAAAGGTTTTAAGAACAGATTTATAATATATCATATAAACAGACATATGCTTGTATTTTATGTGCATTTTAAGATGTGCAGTATACTATTTAAAGATTTAATATGAGCACATTATACACTTAATTTATGTTAATACACTTGTTAACATAACCTTAAGTATGAATATTTTTTACATATGTACAATGGCAAGCTGTAACGTGAATTCTTCTATTTAGATAATTATAGAAAAAATACCTGGTTCAGCAGTACAAGTATTTCTGTATGTGTATGTTGAGTATATATTTACAAAAAACATTGTTTTATAGAACAGACAAATATTGTTTTTTTATGCAGTTAGAAGCTCATCATTATAAGTGAAGTCCAGAGAAACCTCACCCAAAACCTATATATAATGAGCCAGAATATGCGCTAAAACGCAATGCAATAATACCAGTAACCCTGTAAGTAGAGTACTGTTGTCGCACTAGAAAGCAACAAAGTTCTAGTGTGATGTTTCCATTCTCACAGTGACAATGGACACAGCAAGAAAAGCTATGTTGTAGTGGGTTATAATAGGGCAGGTTATAACAAGTCATTTTTTTTCAGGACACCATTTACCACAGGCTCCAGGGGATAAACGTTTAAAGTAACATATTACTCATTTTTTCCATCATTTAAATGAAAGAACAGCAGTTAAAATATAAAAAATTAGTGTTAAATGAAAGTTGTTTGAATTTGAAGGCACATAAAGCAGTTTGTTTCATTGTTGTAGCAAAAAAAACACTAAGCAGTGGGTTGTACTGAATACAAATTTATTGAAATATGAATTATTCATCATTTTTAAAGGATTTTACCTTCTTTTTTTTTTAACTTAATTTGTGCAGTGTCCATTACTTCCTGTCACAGCCCTAGAAGGGGCTGGGGTTTCTACTTGAAGGTATCTAGCTTGATGTCAAAAATCTTCTAGAGTAGCATGAGCTGGCTTAGTGTTTAGTTCATGTAAGAGGAACAGATAGTCTGTTTGCCCATGCTCAGAAGAGGAAAGAATGCAACTAAAGTTGCCAACATGTCAGCTCTCTTAACTCCCTGAGGGCAGGGGCTACAGTGAGATTTTTTTTTACAAATAAATTGGTTGCTGTTTTTTACCCAATTTGTTTCTTTTTATGTTTACTTTGATTTAGCATATTTGTTTTTACTAAAGGAGTAATGTTCCATATCCCTTTAAGGAAAAACAGGAAATGCATGATTAAGCTTACTGGCTCTCAGCAGCAACTCCCACGTAAAAAAAGTGGTCTATTCAGCACAGGAGTTCACTTTCAGTGTCATGTCCCTTTAAGGATGATGTTGTGAACTTGCACAAAAAAACTTACTCTATGAACATGTAAAATTACAGAGCTAATTACCCAATAATCAATATTGAGTGAATTTGCCCACTTTATGGAATTGTCACAAATTACTTGTGCATTGGTAGATTAGAAAAGTTTGCCTTTTCAGAAAATCGCCTCTTAATGGGACACTAAACCCACATTTTTTTTTCTTTCATGATTTAGAAAGAGCAAGCAATTTTAAAAAAACTTTACAATTTAAATCTAATATCTAATTTGCTTCAATCTCCTTTGTTGAAAAGCATATCTAAATAGGCTCAGTAGCTGCTGATTCGTGGCTACACATAGATGCCTTGTGTAATTGGCTCACCCTTCTGCATTACTACTTCATCAACAAAGGATATCTAAATAATAAAGCAAATTAGATAATAGAAGTAAATTGAAATGTTGTTTAAAATGTTATTCTCTATCTGAACCAAAATAAAAATGTTTGTTTTCATGCCCTTTAACCCCTTAACTGCCAAGGACATACCAGGTACGTCCTGCAAAAACTGTCAGTTAGTGACAATGGACGTACCTGGTACTTCCTTGGTCTAATTGAGCGCTGGGAGCGATTGGCATCGCTTCCAGCAGCTCTCAGGGTATTGCAGTGATGCCTCAATATTGAGGCATCTTGCAATACTCTTTTTTACGCATCCGATGCAGAGAGAGCCTCAGAGAGAGTGAGGTTTGCCAGATATTTGTGATTTCCAAAATGTTCATTGTACTGTATGTATGTTATTTTGCTATATATATGTTCATCCACACACATAAACTCCATCACAACATACTCTAAGTATTTTGCAGCTGATACTTGTAATCTAGCCCCCTTGTGATGTCAGTCCCATGACCTATAGAGATGGGAGGTTTAGGGTTAAAAGCCCCTTTTACTTAAGCACATGGGACTTATATAGCTATGTGGCTCAGTTGCTACACACAGGTTTGCATTCTTAACTTAGCCTTCTATGTGCCCCTAAGAATGGTTTAGATGGTAAATGCTCTCCGTATATGCTGTCCCATTAACCTTATCTGCAGGGGGTTTCCTGAAAGACATTGTTGTGATGGTATCATTGTTTGCTATAATATAAAATCTGAGGTTTTTCTTATGAGTCCCATAAGTAGTCTCCTTTATTCTAGGATACCCTCTTTTGAAATAATAGCTTCTATGAGGTCCAAAAGTGGCCTAATGATCTGCTGAGAGGGTTTAAACTTTAACTGGCAAATCCATATTACAGTGTACTTTTTACAGCATTTCTGATGTTTTTTTCTCTGTAACAAGTAGGCAGCTAATTGCTTTGTTACTTCTATGTTGACTAATGTGAATTAGGTTATGCTAACAAAACATTGTATTGTAATGGAATTTTGCTGCAATTCATTGTTTGTATGCCAATATCTGGACCTCAATAAAAAATATAAAAACATTTTTTTTTAAAAAAGTTGATTTTTTTTATTTGATCGTATTTGGCGGTGAAATGGTGACATGAAATATACCAAAATGGGCCTAGATCAATACTCTGGGATGTCTACTAAAAAAAAATATGTACATGTGAAGGGTTATTCAATGTAACTATGGCTAATTTTGAAAAAAAAATGGTTTTGAAATAGCAAAGTGCTACTTGTACTTATTGCCCTATAACTTGCAAAAAAAGCAAAGAACATGTAAACATTGGGTATTTCTAAACTCAGGATAAAATTTAGAAACTATTTAGCATAGGAGTTTTTTGACAGTTGTAGATGTGTAACAGATTTTCGGGGTCAAAGTTAGAAAAAGTGTTTTTTTTTCTTTTTTTTCATCATATTTTATCTTTTTTTTATAATAACTTATATGACATGATGAAAATAATGGTATCTTTAGAAAGTCCGTTTAATGGCGAGAAAAACGGTATACAATATGTGTGGGTACAGTAAATGACTCCAGCATTAGTCTCAATAAACCTCCAGATAATTATGATACATTGAAACAATTAAGGATACTATCTTTCAATTTGCAGACTATTTAAGCCTGCACAGGATGGCCACAGATTATCCTCTGATGAAGTGAGCATAGACGCTTACGAAACGCATAAGCTCATGTGACACTCATTTGTGACGTCAATTCCGGGTTATCCTGGCTAGGCCCTCGGCACACTACTCTGCAGCGGTATTTGTAACGCTGTTAAAAACACATAGCCATATATATATATATATATATATATATATACATATATATATATATATATATATATATATATATATATATATATATATATATATATATATATATATATATATATATATATATATATATATATATATATATATATATATATATATATATATATATATATATATATATAGGTAAACTATCCAGATGCACACTTAGCCTCAGTGTTTGGAGGTATCCGGAAAGAAGCAGGCAACACAGGAAATTCAATCAAAGAAAAAAAGGCTTTATTCCAATCCTTGAAAAAAACAGCAGGGCCTTAACCCATAACGTTTCGGTCTACATCTAGACCTTTATCAAATGGAGCCCATGTGAGAGATACAGTACCCAAACAGTGACATGATATATATACAAGTGCTGATACAAATATTTACATAATAGGCACCAAACCATCCTCTAGTGATCCGCCCGGTTCAGTCTGAGTCTGAAAATGCGGCAAAGACAGCGTGATGACGTCACGCGTAACCGGAAGCCAAAACGAGGCTCAGATAGGGAGTCATGGAAACGGTAAACATACTACCGTGTGACAGAGCGCAGAGCGAGGCGGAGTACTAGGGGTGAACATACACAAATACATGTGTAAAACGGAATGGCAGTGGGGAACATAAATACACCCAAACATTAAAATTAGTGATGGATGGTCTACAAAAGGTCTAAAAATTTACGATGACCCGGCGCATTGCTACGAACGACGGACTTGGCTACCTAAGGCCAAATTGGGATGCTACAGATGTGGCAATTGTGTCACATGTAATACTTTCCATCATCCACATACGAATAGGAAATACAAGATCAATCACAGATTGACATGTACATCAGAGTATGTGATCTATGCAATAATTTGTCCATGTTCTCTGTACTACATTGGCAAAACAGTCACCGCCTTCAAGGAAAGACTTGCCAATCACAAAACAGCCATTCGTCAAGCAATCAAATCGGGGGAATCAGAGCAACCAGTTGTGAGACATTTTGTGCAGGCAGGACATCCTTTGTCCTCACTGAAGGTCATTCTGATTGACCATGTGCCACACTTACCGCGTGGTGGGGATAGAGCATTAACCCTATTACATCTGGAGGCTAGGTGGATCTTTAATTTGAACACTGTTGCCCCTAAAGGTCTCAATTCCACCATTGACTTTGGGTGTTGCTACAAATGAATACCCTTACCAATCCTGTACCTATGATACAATTGTTCTAAGGTTTCTTGCTCCTCTGCAGGTCCTCTAATTTCATGATGTGATCATGTTTTCTGTGATCGCTATTTGATTTGTCTAAATGTATACAGCAATTCTTTGTTTTGATATAAACCCTTGTAGTTTCCCACTGATACTCCCTATGTATAGAGTGGTTTTGTAATTTCATACATTTAATTGACTACTTGTTCCCCTGCAGCATTCTTCTGCACATGGTATATGCTAAATGCTGCTTATATATATATCTCTATGTCACTTGTGTTTTTTGTTTTACATTCTGCATTTATTATTTGTTTCCCCTTTTTTTATTTTTCACTAATTTTAATGTTTGGGTGTATTTATGTTCCCCACTGCCATTCCGTTTTACACATGTATTTGTGTATGTTCACCCCTAGTACTCCGCCTCGCTCTGCGCTCTGTCACACGGTAGTATGTTTACCATTTCCATGACTCCCTATCTGAGCCTCGTTTTGGCTTCCGGTTACGCGTGATATCATCACACTGTCTTTGCCGCATTTTCAGACTCAGACTGAACCGGGTGGATCACTAGAGGATGGTTTGGCGCCTATTATGTAAATATTTGTATCAGCACTTGTATATATATCATGTCACTGTTTGGGTACTGTATCTCTCAAATGGGCTCCATTTGATAAAGGTCTAGGTGTAGACCAAAACGTTATGGGTTAAGGCCCTGCTGTTTTTTCCAAGGATTGGAATAAAGCCTTTTTTTCTTTGATTGAATTTCCTGTGTTGCTTCTTTCCGGATACCTCTAAACACTGAGGCTAAGTGTGCATCTGGATAGTTTACCTACATGCAATACTCCTATTTGCAGTGCACCGGGTAGTTGCTACAGTAGTGTGTGCCACTTTTTCTGCATTTGTATATATATATATATATATATATATATATATATATATATATATATATATATATATATAAAGTCAAGATAGGATAGCACAATCTTACCACTCTTAGAAATGCCACGGTGCACTGCTAAAAAGCATCCAAATCTTCCAAGAAAAGCAGGCACTCACTGGATTTTAGGTGCTTGATTGCACTTTTTTGTTGGATATTCTGTGGCATTTGACAAAGGCACAATTCAGTGCCGAAACGTTATGTCTCCTGATTTTTAATATGAATAAATAAAGTTTATACTTTTTATCAACAAAGTCCAGTGAGTGCCTGCTTTTCTTGGAAGATATATATAGATATATATATATATATATATATATATATATATATATATATATATAGATATATATAGATATATAGATATAAATATATATATATATATATATATATATATATATATATATATATATATATATATATATATATATATATATATATATTAGGCATGTGCAATTCGTTTTGTTCCAAATCAAAATTCGGCCGAAAATCGGGTGATACCGAGATTCGGATGTATCCGAATCGCCAAATCACCCTAGTAATGAAACTAAACTAATCTGAATAATTTTGTAATGAAAAATCCTGATTCCTTTGTTTTATTCGAATGGCTATGGTGCGATAGTCTGACTCTCTGGACTAATTCCAATTCCTTTGCTGTTCCATATTTATTATTAAAAAAAAAAAAAAACTAATAATGATATATTACAATTAAATAAAGTGAGATAGAACAGTGAAATTATTCCTTTTGTGTTGGTTGGAACCATCCGAATCAATGTAATATAACATAATGAATGATTCCAAACATAGCATAAATAAATAGAGAGAAGCGCTCAACCTGGGAACGAACAATGGCATAATAGTTTGTTCTATCGCTAGTTGCCACCCAAAAAGCAGCCTCTTTTTGCTCAACATGTGCCTTTCACAGAGAAGAACTTTCCTGAAGCAGTCCAGCCCCCGAAATGCAGTCATATCCCTCTAAGAACACTAAGCAACGGGTCCACGTCTGGATTCCCGCATCACACTTAGGGAGACTTCCTGGGAACTAATAATAGCATGTTCTATGGCTAGTTACCACCCAAGAAGCAGTCTCTTTTTGCTCATCATGTGCATTTCATAGAGGAGAACTTTCCTGAAGCATATCAGTCTGATCCCGACTTAACAGCACAGTCCAGCCACGAAATACCAGGCAATCCCTCTCTGAATGAGAGAAACAGCCAAACCACAGACATACATTTCAGCCTAGTCTGGGCCTCGTCAGTGAGGTGCAGCCATATCCCTCTAGGCACACTGAGCAATGGGTCCATGTCTGGATTCCCGCATCACACTTAGGGAGACTTCCCTAAGTGGGATAATTTGCATAAATAAAAAGAGAGAAGCGCTCAATCTTAGAACGTACAATAGCATAATAGCTTGTTCTGTGGCTAGTTACCACCCATGAAGCAGCCTCTTTTTGCTCAACATGTGCCTTTCACAGAGAAGAACTTTCCTGAAGCATATCAGTCTGGTCTTGACTTAACAGTACAGTCCAGCCCCCGAAATACCAGGCAATCCCTCTCTGAACGAGAGAAACAGCAAAACCCCAAACAAACGTTTTGGCCTAGTGTGGGCCTCGTCAGTGAGGTGCAGCCATATCCCTCTAGGCACACTAAGAAACGGGTCCACATCTGGATTCCCGCATCACACTTAGGGAGACTTCCCTAAGTGTCATAATTTGCATAAATAAAAAGAGAGAAGCGCTCAACCTGGGAACGAATAATAGCATAATAGCTTGTTCTGTGGCTAGTTACCACCCAAGAAGCAGCCACTTTTTGCTCAACATGTGCCTTTCACAGAGAAGAACTTTCCTGAAGCATATCAGTCTGATCCTGACTTAACAACACAATCCAGCCACGAAATACCAGGCAATCCCTCTCTGAACGAGAGAAACAGGGGCACACTGAGGAACGGGTCCCCGTCCGGATTCCTGCATCAAACTTAGGGAGACTTCCCTAAGTGTCATAATTTGCATAAATAAAAAGAGAGAAGCGCTCAACCTGGGAACGAACAATAACATAATAGCTTGTTCTATGGCTAGTTACCACCCAAGAAGCAGCCTCTTTTTGCTCAACATGTGACTTTAACAGAGAAGAACTTTCCTGAAGCATATCAGTCTGATCCCGAATTAACAGCACAGTCCAGCCACGATATACCAGGCAATCCCTCTCTGAACGAGAGAAACAGCAAAACCCCAGACATATGTTTCGGCCTAGTGTGGGCCACGTCAGTGAGGTGCAGCCATATCCCTCTAGGCACACTGAGCAACGGGTCCACGTCCGGATTCCTGCATCACACTTAGGAAGACTTCCCTAAGTGTTATAATTTGCATAAATAAAAAGAGAGAAGCGCTCAACCTTGGAATGAACAATAACATAATAGCTTGTTCTATGGTTAGTTACCACCCAAGAAGCAGCCTCTTTTTGCTCAACATGTGCCTTTAACAGAGAAGAACTTTCCTGAAGCATATCAGTCTGATCCTCACTTAACAGCACAGTCCAGCCACGAAATACCAGGCAATCCCTCTCTGAATGAGAGAAACAGCAAAACCCCAGATGCACGTTTCTGCCTAGTGTGGGCCTCGTCAGTGAGGTGCAACCATATCCCTCTAGACACACTGAGCAACGGGTCTACGTCTGGATTCCTGCATCACACTTAAGGAGACTTCCCTAAGTGTCATAATTTGCATCAATAAAAAGGAGAGAAGCGCTCAACCTGGGAACAAACAATTGCATAATAGTTTGTTCTATAGCATTGTGTGCTTCAACATACGCTAATATATACCTGGGCTGGTGGGAGCAAAATGTAGTGTTCCATGACACCTTAGAACAGTACACCAAACACATTGCCCACTGCTTCAGGTATATAGATAATATTTTCTTTGTGTGGGATGGTTCTAAAGAACTGTTACATTAATTTATTATTCAGCTTAATACAAAACCTTTTGGCCTATATTTGACGATGGCTTCAGATGATTCACAGATAGAATTCCTTGACTTAACAATAAAGAAAGTCAATGATCATCTGGAAACAGACACTTATAGGAAGCCTACTGCTACCAATAATATCCTATGTGCTGATAGCCATCATCATCCAAATACTATAAAAAGTCTACCTACAGGTGAGTATTTAAGGATACATAGAAACAGTTCGTCATTAGAGTCTTTCAATAAAGCAGCATTGGAACTCAGAGACAGACTTCGATTAAGGGGCAATTCCAGAAAGTCCCTAACGAGAGCTTGCAATAAAACCTTAAATAGAAATTGGCAGGAGCTTTTTTTTTTTTTTTAAATATATTTTTATTGAGGTTTTCAAACAATATAATCACGTACAGCCAACAATAGATGTAACATATTGCTAGCTGTTACATTGTGAAAATATCTTAACAATAAAGAAAAAATTTAGAACAGCATAAATGTTATAGTATGTATTGAAGTTAGAACCTCTTTTTAGCAAGTGTAAATTCTTCTAATAACACAAGGGGCTTCTCCTGAATCTTGAAAAGTTTAAAGCACTAAATATAAGGAATTCTTTCCCATGAATAAATAATATAGTGAAGTATGTAGGTACGTAGCGTTAGATTCAGAAGTTAATATTCAGCTTGTAAAAAAAAGGAAAATGCTAGACAATCTTGCTAAGCTTGGGAGGGAAAATAAGGTCAATGTTATGTTGTACTGCAAGATGTACTTATAAAGAAGGTGGTTAAGGTGCGGTATAGGCTAGATAAACCGCATAGTTAACCCTCCTGGTGTAGGAGGTTTATTATGAAGGGGGGGGTAATTTGAGTATGGTAAGCAAAATATATAAACAAAGCGCCATACCTATGCTGAGAGTTTCAAGAGCACATGGGTTATCAGAGGATATATAGGAACGAGCTAGATGAATGATGGGCCAATGTTATACTCTGCATGAGAAAGCCTAGAGATCTAAGGCAGTAGATTTGACGTTGGTTGAATAGCTCATTTATAATACTATGGAGAGGGAGACTATACATAATAGCACTAGTGTAGGTCCAGCCTCCACTAAACCTTTTTTCTAACATTCTAGATACCTGTTATAAGGATCACATATGTGAGATTAAATGTCTGATATAGGCAAATAGATAAATAAAAGGAAACTCTACTGTTCCTCTAATCACACCATACATATACATTGTGTAATGAACTAACATATAACAAGCCACAAATTATTACCAGTGGGTGCAGCTAACAGGAAAATTATATGCACAGTAACTGTAGAAATTAAAAGCTATAAGTTACATAGGATCGTAGGTGTAATATTTTCATAGATTCTTACACCCAGCTTTATGGTATATAAAACATTTAAACCAATCAGTAGATAAATAGGAATTACCATAGCAAGTGTAGTCTAGTAAAACTAGGTATAGTGAACAATATCGCTTATAGTATAATATAATTCAAAATATTTCAAGAATGTTGGTCATGTTCTAGGACATTGTTAGTTCTTAATATATTTGGAATGAACTATGAAAGCATATACAGATATACAAAAGCTCTAAACAGAGTCTCAAGCTCATAGCTATCATAGGCCTAGATTTGGAGTTTGGCGGTAGCCGGGAAAACCAGCGTTAGAGGCTCCTAACGCTGGTTTTAGGCTACCGCCGGTATTTGGAGTCAGTCAGGAAAGGGTCTAACGCTCACTTTTCAGCCGCGACTTTTCCATACCGCAGATCCCCTTACGTCAATTGCGTATCCTATCTTTTCAATGGGATCTTCCTAACTCCGGCATTTAGAGTCGTGTCTGAAGTGAGCGTTAGAAATCTAACAACAAAACTCCAGCCGCAGAAAAAAGTCAGTACAGGGAGTGCAGAATTATTAGGCAAATGAGTATTTTGACCACATCATCCTCTTTATGCATGTTGTCTTACTCCAAGATGTATAGGCTCGAAAGCCTACTACCAATTAAGCATATTAGGTGATGTGCATCTCTGTAATGAGAAGGGGTGTGGTCTAATGCAGTGACGTGCATTCATTGGAGGCAGGTGAGGCAGTGCCTCCCCTGGCCAATGTGGGAATTACAGCTTTTTTTATAAAAAAATAAAAAATAAATAAAAAAAAAATCGTTTTTTTTTTCATTTTTTTTTTCCATCTGAAAAGGTGACACCCCCCACCCCTCCACCAAATTCAGTATTTTATTGAAATGTATTTTTTTTTTTTTAAAAAAAAGTAATATTAAGTAATACATTCATATTGCACAAGAAGGTAGAGGCCAGCTATCCTTCCATTGCGCAATATGAATGTAATACTGTGCTGTGTTATGGGCCACTTTAGAGACTGCCACCCAGTGGGGAATAAGAGATAATGCAGCAGTCTCTCTTGCGGCCCATAACTGCTCCCACCGGAGGCTTGCCTCCAGAGCCCTCAGCCCTGCCTGCCCGCCCCTCAGCCAATCAGACATGAGTATGTCTGAGTCTCTGGGCTGAGTTCCGGGCGGGAAATTGTTGCGTCTGTTGGTGGTCAGGTGTTTTCACAGTGCAGCCGTGTCCGTTGTCATCATCAGAGAGAGCAGAGTCAGCAGAGAGAAGAAAGTGCTGCAGTGAGTGCTCAGTGCACTGTCTAGTCAACAGCAGCGGCGTGACCCGTGTGTGAGTGAGACAGCCTCAGTCAGGACAGGATTCAGCGTACTACTAGCCAGAGGCAGAGGTAGGTGATGGTACAGTGGTAATATTAGATATTATTAGACAATAGACATCACACTGACTATCACTACTGACTCTATGATTGTTACTGGTGCCGGTGTAATTTTTTTTTATTTTTTTCAACTACTTTTTTATTTTTTTCAACTATTTTTTTTTTATTTTTTTCAACTTTTTTTTTCCCTTCAGAATTTCTTGGCCCCCCTCGCGCGCCCCCCGCGCCCCCCCCCCCCCCCACTCGTACACCCCTCCTTCATCTGCCTGTGATGCTGTCTCCTTGTCATGACAGTTTTAAATCAGAGCATTGCCATGGTAACCTGGGGCAACGCTCTGATTTCAAACTGTCATTTCCTGCTGAGCCTGAGAGGGAAAGCAGCTGCCTGTGTGTGATGCAGTTGCCGTAGTGTGAAGTGCTCAGTTAGACAGTGTCCCCATGGCTAGCAAAGCTAATGCCCCCCTGCAGAGCTGCAGATTAAAGGTATGTGATGTGATGTCTCCCTCCCACCCTTCCTCCACTGTGTCTCCCTCCCACCCTTCCTCCTCTGTGTCTCTCTCCCACCCTTCCTCCCCTGTATCTCTCTCCCACCCTTCCTCCCCTGTGTCTCTCCCCCTCCCATGTGTCTCTTCCCCCCCCTCCCATGTGTCTCTTCCCCCCCTCCCATGTGTCTCTTCCCCCCCTCCCCTGTGTCTCCCCCCCTCCCCTGTGTCTCCCCCCCCTCCCCTGTCTCTCCCCCCCTCCCCTGTCTCTCTCTCCCCCCCTCCCCTGTCTCTCTCACCCCCCTCCCCTGTCTCTCTCCCCCCTCCCCTGTCTCTCTCCCCCCCTCCCCTGTCTCTCTTCCCCCCTCCCCTGTCTCTCTCCCCCCCCTGTCTCTCTCCCCCCCCTCCCCTGTCTCTCTCCCCCCCCTCCCCTGTCTCTCTCCCCCCCCTCCCCTGTCTCTCTCTCCCCCCTCCCCTGTCTCTCTCTCCCCCCCTCCCCTGTCTCTCTCTCCCCCCCTGTCTCCGTCTCTCCCCCCCCTCCCCTGTCTCTCTCTCTTCCCCCTCTGTCTCTCTCTCTCCCCTCTGTCTCTCTCTCTTCCCTCTGCATCTCTCTCTCTTCCCTCTGCATCTCTCTCTCTCTCTCTCTCCCTTCTGTCTCTCTCTCCCATCTGTCTCTCTCTCTCTCTCCCATCTGTCTCTCTCTCTCCCATCTGTCTCTCTCTCCCATCTGTCTCTCTCTCTCCCCTCTGTCTATCTCCCTCTCTCTCTCCCCCCTCTGTCTCTCGCTCTCCCCTCTGTCTGTCTCTCTTGCTCTCCCCTCTCTCTCTCTCTCTCTCCCCCCTCTGCCTCTCTCCCCCCTCTGCCTCTCTCTCTCTCTCTCTCTCCCCTGTCTCTCTCTCTCTCCCCCTCCCCCTCTCCCTCCCTCCCCCTCTGTCTCTCTCTCCCTCCCTCTCTGTCTCTCTCCCTCACTCTCCCTCCCTCTCTCTCCCTCCCTCCCCCTCTGTCTCTCTGTCCCTCCCTCCCCCTCTCCCTCCCCCTCTCCCTCCCTCCCCCTCTGTCTCTCCCTCCCTCCCCCTCTGTCTCCCTCCCTCCCCTCTCTCCCTCCCTCCCCTCTCTCCCCTCCCCTCTCTCCCTCCCTCCTCCTCTGTCTCTCCCTCCCTCCCCCTCTGTCTCTCTCTCCCTCCCCCTCTGTCTCTCTCTCCCTCCCTCCCCCTCTGTCTCTCTCTCTCTCTCCCTTTCTCCCTCCCCTCTCTCTCCCTCCCCCTCTCTCCCTCCCCATCTCTCTCTCCCTCCCCCTCTCTCTCTCCCTCCCTCTCTCTCTCTCTCCCTCCCCCTCTCTCTCTGCTCTGTCTCTCTCTCTCCCCTCTGTCTCTCTCTCTCCCTCCCCCTCTGTCTCTCTCTCTCTCCCTCCCCCTCTGTCTCTCTCTCTCCCTCCCCCTCTGTCTCTCTTTCTCTCCCTCCCCCTCTGTCTCTACCCCCTGTCTCTCTCTCTCTCTCCCCTCTCTCTCTCTCTCTCTCTCTCTCTCTCTCTCTCTCCCCCTCTGTCTCCCTGTCTCTCTCTCCACTCTGTCTCTCTCTCCACTCTGTCTCTCTCTCCCCTCTGTCTCTCTTTCTCTCCCCCTCTGTCTCTCTCTCTCTCTCACCCCTCTCTCTCTCCCCTCTGTCTCTCTCTCTCTCTCTCTCTCTCCCCTCTGTCTCTCTCTCCCCTCTCTCTCTCCCCCCTCTGTCTCTCTCTCTCTCCCCCTCTGTCTCTCTCTCCCCTCTGTCTCTCTCTCCACTCTGTCTCTCTCTCTCCCCTCTGTCTCTCTCTCTCTCTCTCTCTCTCTCTCTCTCCACTCTGTCTCTCTCTCTCCCCTCTGTCTCTCTCTCTCCCCCCTCTGTGTGTCTCTCTCTTTCCACTCTGTCTCTCTCTCCACTCTCTTCTCTCTCTCTCTCTCCCCCTCTGTCTCTCTATCCATTTCTCTCTCCCTGTCTCTCCCACCCCCTCTGTCTCTCTCCTTATGTGTTTCATTCTCCCCCATGGTCTTTCTCTGTCTCTCTCCCCTCTGTCTCTCTTTGTCTCTCTCTCTCTCCCCTTCTGTCTCTCTATCTATCTCTCTCTCTACCTGTCTCTCCAACCCCCTTTGTCCAATTTACATCAAATATCTAATTTCCTTCATTCTCTTGATATCCTTTGTTGTCTCTCTCTCTCCCCTCTGTCTCTCTCCCGCCTGTCTCTCTCTCTCCCGCCTGTCTCTCTCTCCCCTCTGTGTGTCTCTCTCTCTCTCTCCCCTCTGTCTCTCTCTCTCTCTCTCCCCCTCTGTCTCCCTGTCTCTCTCTCCACTCTGTCTCTCTCTCCCCTCTGTCTCTCTTTCTCTCCCCCTCTGTCTCTCTCTCTCACCTCTCTCTCTCTCCCCTCTGTCTCTCTCTCTCTCTCTCTCTCTCTCTCTCCCCTCTGTCTCTCTGTCCCCTCTCTCTCTCCTCTCTCTCTCTCCCCCCTCTGTCTCTCTCTCTCTCTCCCCCCTCTGTCTCTCTCTCCCCTCTGTCTCTCTCTCCCCTCTGTCTCTCTCTCTCTCTCTCCACTCTGTCTCTCTCTCTCCCCTCTGTCTCTCTCTCTCTCCCCTCTGTCTCTCTCTCTCTCTCTCTCCCCCCTCTGTGTGTCTCTCTCTCTCCACTCTGTCTCTCTCTCCACTCTCTTCTCTCTCTCTCTCTCTCTCTCCCCCTCTGTCTCTCTATCCATTTCTCTCTCCCTGTCTCTCCCACCCCCTCTGTCTCTCTCCTTATGTGTTTCATTCTCCCCCATGGTCTTTCTCTGTCTCTCTCCCCTCTGTCTCTCTTTGTCTCTCTCTCTCCCCTTCTGTCTCTCTATCTATCTCTCTCTCTACCTGTCTCTCCAACCCCCTTTGTCCAATTTACATCAAATATCTAATTTCCTTCATTCTCTTGATATCCTTTGTTGTCTCTCTCTCTCCCCTCTGTCTCTCTCCCGCCTGTCTCTCTCTCTCTCTCCCGCCTGTCTCTCTCTCCCCTCTGTGTGTGTCTCTCTCTCTCTCTCCTCTCTCTCTCTCTCTCTCTCTGTCCCCCCCCTCTGTCTCTCTCTCCCCTCTGTCTCTCTCTTTCTCTCTCTCTCTCTCCACTCTGTCTCTCTCTCCAATCTGTCTCTCTCTCTCCCCTCTGTCTCTCATTCTCTCCCCCTCCCCCTCTGTCTCTCTCACCCCCCTCTCACCCCCCTCTGTCTCTCTCTCTCCCCCCTCTGTCTCTCTCTCTCCCCCCTCTGTCTCTCTCTCTCCCCCCTCTGTCTCTCGCTCTCTCCCCTCTGTGTCTCTCTCTCTCTCCACTCTGTGTCTCTCTCTCTCCACTCTGTCTCTCTCTCTCCCCTCTGTCTCTCTCTCTCTCCCCTCTGTCTCTCTCTCTCTCCCCTCTGTCTCTCTCTCTCTCCCCTCTGTCTCGCTCTCTCTCCCCTCTGTCTCTCGCTCTCTCTCCCCTCTGTGTGTCTCTCTCCCCTCTGTCTCTCTCTCTCTCTCCCCTCTGTGTGTCTCTCTCCCTTCTGGGTGTCTCTCTCTCTCCCCTCTGTGTCTCTCTCTCTCCTCTCTGTCTCTCTCTCCACTCTGTCTCTCTCTCCACTCTGTCTCTCTCTTCTCTCTCTCTCTCTCTCTCTCTCTCTCCCCCCTCTGTCTCTCTATCCATCTCTCTCTCCCTGTCTCTCCCACCCCCTCTGTCTCTCTCCTTATGTGTCTCATTCTCCCCCATGGTCTTTCTCTGTCTCTCTCCCCTCTGTCTCTCTTTGTCTCTCTCTCCCCCTCTGTCTCTCTATCTATCTCTCTCTACCTGTCTCTCCCACCCCCTTTGTCCAATTTACATCTAATATCTAATTTCCTTCATTCTCTTGATATCCTTTGTTGTCTCTCTCTCTCCCCTCTGTCTCTCTCTCGCCTGTCTCTCTCTCTCCCCTCTGTCTCTCTCTCCCCTCTCTCTCTTTCTCCCCCCCCTCTGTCTCTCTCTCTCTCTCCCCTCTGTCTCTCTCTCTCTCTCCACTCTGTCTCTCTCTCTCCTCTGTCTCTCTCTCTCCCCTCTGTCTCTCATTCTCTCCCCCTCCCCCTCTGTCTCTCTCTCTCTCACCCCTCTCTCTCCCCTCTGTCTCTCTCTCTCTCTCTCCCCCCTCTGTCTCTCACTCTCTCCCCTCTGTCTCTCTCTCCCCCCTCTGTCTCTTGCTCTCTCCCCTCTGTCTCTCTCTCTCCACTCTGTCTCTCTCTCTCCCCTCTGTCTCTCTCTCTCTCCACTCTGTCTCTCTCACTCCCCTCTGTCTCTCTCTCTCTCTCCCCTCTGTCTCTCTCTCTCTCTCCCCTCTGTCTCTCTCTCTCCCCTCTGTGTGTCTCTCTCCCCTCTGTGTGTCTCTCTCTCTCCCCTCTGTTTCTCTCTCTTCTCTCTCTCTCCCCCTCTGTCTCTCTATCCATCTCTCTCTCCCTGTCTCTCCCACCCCTCTGTCTCTCTCCTTATGTGTCTCATTCTCCCCCATGGTCTTTCTCTGTCTCTCTCCCCTCTGTCTCTCTTTGTCTCTCTCTCCCCCTCTGTCTCTCTATCTATCTATCTCTCTCTCTACCTGTCTCTCCCACCCCCTTTGTCCAATTTACATCTAATATCTAATTTCCTTCATTCTCTTGATATCCTTTGTTGAAAATCATATCTAAATATGATCAGTAGCTGCTGATTGGTGGCTGCACAATAGATACCTCATGTGATTGGCTCACCCATGTACATTGCTATTTCTTCAACAAAGGATATTGAAAGAATGAAGGCATATCCTAGCCAGTGCCTCACCTGCCTCTGACCTCACTGCACATCACTGGTCTAATGACATCAACACCCTATATCAGGTGTGCATAATTATTAGGCAACTTCCTTTCCTTTGGCAAAATGGGTCAAAAGAAGGACTTGACAGGCTCAGAAAAGTCAAAAATAGTGAGATATCTTGCAGAGGGA
The DNA here is from genome assembly GCF_027579735.1 of Bombina bombina. NCBI lineage: Eukaryota > Metazoa > Chordata > Amphibia > Anura > Bombinatoridae > Bombina > Bombina bombina. The sequence goes on along the minus strand of NC_069502.1, from coordinate 149,208,508 downwards.
TGCAGCACTCTTAAAATTGCAAAGCTTCTGAAGCGTGATCATCGAACAATCAAGCGTTTCATTCAAAATAATCAACAGGGTCGCAAGAAGCGTGTGGAAAAACCAAGGCGCAAAATAACTGCCCATGAACTGAGAAAAGTCAAGCGTGCAGCTGCCAAGATGCCACTTGCCACCAGTTTGGCCATATTTCAGAGCTGCAACATCACTGGAGTGCCCAAAAGCACAAGGTGTGCAATACTCAGAGACATGGCCAAGGTAAGAAAGGCTGAAAGACGACCACCACTGAACAAGACACACAAGCTGAAACGTCAAGACTGGGCCAAGAAATATCTCAAGACTGATTTTTCTAAGGTTTTATGGACTGATGAAATGAGAGTGAGTCTTGATGGGCCAGATGGATGCAGAGAGAGCCTCAGAGAGAGTGAGGTTTGCCAGATATTCGTGATTTCCAAAATGTTCATTGTACTGTATGTATGTTATTTTGCTATATATATGTTCATCCACACACATAAACTCCATCACAACATACTCTAAGTATTTTGCAGCTGATACTTGTAATCTAGCCCCCTTGTGATGTCAGTCCCATGACCTATAGAGATGGGAGGTTTAGGGTTAAAAGCCCCTTTTACTTAAGCACATGGGACTTATATAGCTATGTGGCTCAGTTGCTATTGTATTCTCTTAGCTGCATTGGGACACAGGTTTGCATTCTTAACTTAGCCTTCTATGTGCCCCTAAAAATGGTTTAGATGGTAAATGCTCTCCGTATATGCTGTCCCATTAACCTTATCTGCAGGGGGTTTCCTGAAAGACATTGTTGTGATGGTATCATTGTTTGCTATAATATAAAATCTGAGGTTTTTCTTATGAGTCCCATAAGTAGTCTCCTTTATTCTAGGATACCCTCTTTTGAAATAATAGCTTCTATGAGGTCCAAAAGTGGCCTAATGATCTGCTGAGAGGGTTTAAACTTTAACTGGCAAATCCATATTACAGTGTACTTTTTACAGCATTTCTGATGTTTTTTTCTCTGTAACAAGTAGGCAGCTAATTGCTTTGTTACTTCTATGTTGACTAATGTGAATTAGGTTATGCTAACAAAACATTGTATTGTAATGGAATTTTGCTGCAATTCATTGTTTGTATGCCAATATCTGGACCTCAATAAAAAATATAAAAACATTTTTTTTAAAAAAGTTGATTTTTTTTATTTGATCGTATTTGGCGGTGAAATGGTGACATGAAATATACCAAAATGGGCCTAGATCAATACTCTGGGATGTCTACTAAAAAAAAATATGTACATGTGAAGGGTTATTCAATGTAACTATGGCTAATTTTGAAAAAAAAAATGGTTTTGAAATAGCAAAGTGCTACTTGTACTTATTGCCCTATAACTTGCAAAAAAAGCAAAGAACATGTAAACATTGGGTATTTCTAAACTCAGGATAAAATTTAGAAACTATTTAGCATAGGAGTTTTTTGACAGTTGTAGATGTGTAACAGATTTTCGGGGTCAAAGTTAGAAAAAGTGTTTTTTTTTCTTTTTTTTCATCATATTTTATCTTTTTTTTTTATAATAACTTATATGACATGATAAAAATAATGGTATCTTTAGAAAGTCCATTTAATGGCGAGAAAAACGGTATACAATATGTGTGGGTACAGTAAATGACTCCAGCATTAGTCTCAATAAACCTCCAGATAATTATGATACATTGAAACAATTAAGGATACTATCTTTCAATTTGCAGACTATTTAAGCCTGCACAGGATGGCCACAGATTATCCTCTGATGAAGTGAGCATAGACGCTCACGAAATGCATAAGCTCATGTGACACTCATTTGTGACGTCAATTCCGGGTTATCCTGGCTAGGCCCTCGGCACACTACTCTGCAGCGGTATTTGTAACGCTGTTAAAAACAAACACCATAGCTATATATATATATATATATATATATATATATATATATATATATATATATATATATATATAGGTAAACTATCCAGATGCACACTTAGCCTCAGTGTTTGGAGGTATCCGGAAAGAAGCAGGCAACACAGGAAATTCAATCAAAGAAAAAAACAGCAGGGCCTTAACCCATAACGTTTCGGTCTACATCTAGACCTTTATCAAATGGAGCCCATGTGAGAGATACAGTACCCAAACAGATATATATACAAGTGCTGATACAAATATTTACATAATAGGCACCAAACCATCCTCTAGTGATCCGCCCGGTTCAGTCTGAGTCTGAAAATGCGGCAAAGACAGCGTGATGACGTCACGCGTAACCGGAAGCCAAAACGAGGCTCAGATAGGGAGTCATGGAAACGGTAAACATACTACCGTGTGACAGAGCGCAGAGCGAGGCGGAGTACTAGGGGTGAACATACACAAATACATGTGTAAAGCGGAATGGCAGTGGGGAACATAAATACACCCAAACATTAAAATTAGTGATGGATGGTCTACAAAAGGTCTAAAAATTTACGATGACCCGGCGCATTGCTACGAACGACGGACTTGGCTACCTAAGGCCAAATTGGGATGCTACAGATGTGGCAATTGTGTCCCATGTAATACTTTCCATCATCCACATACGAATAGGAAATACAAGATCAATCACAGATTGACATGTACATCAAAGTATGTGATCTATGCAATAATTTGTCCATGTTCTCTGTACTACATTGGCAAAACAGTCACCGCCTTCAAGGAAAGACTTGCCAATCACAAAACAGCCATTCGTCAAGCAATCAAATCGGGGGAATCAGAGCAACCAGTTGTGAGACATTTTGTGCAGGCAGGACATCCTTTGTCCTCACTGAAGGTCATTCTGATTGACCATGTGCCACGCTTACCGCGTGGTGGGGATAGAGCATTAACCCTATTACGTCTGGAGGCTAGGTGGATCTTTAATTTTAACACTGTTGCCCCTAAAGGTCTCAATTCCACCATTGACTTTGGGTGTTGCTACAAATGAATACCCTTACCAATCCTGTACCTATGATACAATTGTTCTAAGGTTTCTTGCTCCTCTGCAGGTCCTCTAATTTCATGATGTGATCATGTTTTCTGTGATCGCTATTTGATTTGTCTAAATGTATACAGCAATTCTTTGTTTTGATATAAACCCTTGTAGTTTTCCACTGATACTCCCTATGTATAGAGTGGTTTTGTAATTTCATACATTTAATTGACTACTTGTTCCCCTGCAGCATTCTTCTGCACATGATATATGCTAAATGCTGCTTATATATATATATATATATATATATATATATATATATATATATATATATCTATGTCACTTGTGTTTTTTGTTTTACATTCTGCATTTATTATTTGTTTCCCCTTTTTTTATTTTTCACTAATTTTAATGTTTGGGTGTATTTATGTTCCCCACTGCCATTCCGTTTTACACATGTATTTGTGTATGTTCACCCCTAGTACTCCGCCTCGCTCTGCGCTCTGTCACACGGTAGTATGTTTACCATTTCCATGACTCCCTATCTGAGCCTCGTTTTGGCTTCCGGTTACGCGTGATATCATCACACTGTCTTTGCCGCATTTTCAGACTCAGACTGAACCGGGTGGATCACTAGAGGATGGTTTGGCGCCTATTATGTAAATATTTGTATCAGCACTTGTATATATATCATGTCACTGTTTGGGTACTGTATCTCTCAAATGGGCTCCATTTGATAAAGGTCTAGGTGTAGACCGAAACGTTATGGGTTAAGGCCCTGCTGTTTTTTTCAAGGATTGGAATAAAGCCTTTTTTTCTTTGATTGAATTTCCTGTGTTGCCTGCTTCTTTCCGGATACCTCTAAACACTGAGGCTAAGTGTGCATCTGGATAGTTTACCTACATGCAATACTCCTATTTGCAGTGCACCGGGTAGTTGCTACAGTAGTGTGTGCCACTTTTTCTGCATTTGTATATATATATATATATATATATATATATATATATATATAAAGTCAAGATAGGATAGCACAATCTTACCACTCTTAGAAATGCCACGGTGCACTGCTAAAAAGCATCCAAATCTTCCAAGAAAAGCAGGCACTCACTGGACTTTGTTGATAAAAAGTATAAACTTTATTTATTCATATTAAAAATCAGGATTTTTTTATACTTTTTATCAACAAAGTCCAGTGAGTGCCTGCTTTTCTTGGAAGATATATATATATATATATATATATAGATAGATAGATAGATAGATAGATAGATAGATAGATAGATAGATAGATAGATAGATGATAGATAGATAGATAGATAGATAGATATATATATATATATATTAGGCATGTGCAATTCGTTTTGTTCCAAATCAAAATTCGGCCGAAAATCGGGTGATACCGAGATTCGGATGTATCCGAATCGCCAAATCACCCTAGTAATGAAACTAAACTAATCTGAATAATTTTGTAATGAAAAATCCTGATTCCTTTGTTTTATTCGAATGGCTATGGTGCGATAGTCTGACTCTCTGGACTAATTCCAATTCCTTTGCTGTTCCATATTTATTATTAAAAAAAAAAAAAACTAATAGTGATATATTACAATTAAATAAAGTGAGATAGAACAGTGAAATTATTCCTTTTGTGTTGGTTGGAACCATCCGAGTCAATGTAATATAACATAATGAATGATTCCAAACATAGCATAAATAAATAGAGAGAAGCGCTCCACCTGGGAACGAACAATGGCATAATAGTTTGTTCTATCGCTAGTTGCACAGAGAAGAACTTTCCTGAAGCAGTCCAGCCCCCGAAATGCAGTCATATCCCTCTAAGAACACTAAGCAACGGGTCCACGTCTGGATTCCCGCATCACACTTAGGGAGACTTCCTGGGAACTAATAATAGCATGTTCTATGGCTAGTTACCACCCAAGAAGCAGTCTCTTTTTGCTCATCATGTGCCTTTCATAGAGGAGAACTTTCCTGAAGCATATCAGTCTGATCCCGACTTAACAGCACAGTCCAGCCACGAAATACCAGGCAATCCCTCTCTGAATGAGAGAAACAGCCAAACCACAGACATACATTTCAGCCTAGTCTGGGCCTCGTCAGTGAGGTGCAGCCATATCCCTCTAGGCACACTGAGCAATGGGTCCATGTCTGGATTCCCGCATCACACTTAGGGAGACTTCCCTAAGTGTGATAATTTGCATAAATAAAAAGAGAGAATCAATCTTAGAACGTACAATAGCATAATAGCTTGTTCTGTGGCTAGTTACCACCCATGAAGCAGCCTCTTTTTGCTCAACATGTGCCTTTCACAGAGAAGAACTTTCCTGAAGCATATCAGTCTGGTCCTGACTTAACAGTACAGTCCAGCCCCCGAAATACCAGGCAATGCCTCTCTGAACGAGAGAAACAGCAAAACCCCAAACGAACGTTTCGGCCTAGTGTGGGTCTCGTCAGTGAGGTGCAGCAATATCCCTCTAGGCACACTAAGAAACGGGTCCACATCTGGATTCCCGCATCACACTTAGGGAGACTTCCCTAAGTGTCATAATTTGCATAAATAAAAAGAGAGAAGCGCTCAACCTGGGAACGAATAATAGCATAATAGCTTGTTCTGTGGCTAGTTACTGCCCAAGAAGCAGCCACTTTTTGCTCAACATGTGCCTTTCACAGAGAAGAACTTTCCTGAAGCATATCAGTCTGATCCTGACTTAACAACACAATCCAGCCACGAAATACCAGGCAATCCCTCTCTGAACGAGAGAAACAGCAAAAACCCCAGACGTACGTTTTGGCCTAGTGTGGGCCTCGTCAGTGAGGTGCAGCCATATCCCTCTAGGCACACTGAGCAACGGGTCCACGTCCGGATTCCTGCATCACACTTAGGGAGACTGCCCTAAGTGTCATAATTAGCATAAATAAAAAGAGAGAAGCGCTCAACCTGGGAACGAACAATAGTTTAATAGCTTGTTCTATGGCTAGTTACCACCCAAGAAGAAGCCTCTTTTTGCTCAACATGTGCCATTCACAGAGAAGAACTTTCCTGTAGCAGCACCGAAATACCAGGCAATCCTTCTCTGAACGAGAGAAACGGCAAAACCCCAGACGAACATTTCCGCCTAGTGTGGGCCTCGTCAGTGAGGTGCAGCCATATCCCTCTAGGCACACTGAGCAACGGGTCCACGTCCGGATTCCTGCATCAAACTTAGGGAGACTTCCCTAAGTGTCATAATTTGCATAAATAAAAAGAGAGAAGCGCTCAACCTGGGAACGAACAATAACATAATAGCTTGTTCTATGGCTAGTTACCACCCAAGAAGCAGCATCTTTTTGCTCAACATCTGACTTTAACAGAGAAGAACTTTCCTGAAGCATATCAGTCTGATCCCGACTTAACAGCACAGTCCAGCCACGATATACCAGGCAATCCCTCTCTGAACGAGAGAAACAGCAAAACCCCAGACATATGTTTCGGCCTAGTGTGGGCCACATCAGTGAGGTGCAGCCATATCCGTCTAGGCACACTGAGCAACGGGTCCACGTCCGGATTCCTGCATCACACTTAGGAAGACTTCCCTAAGTGTTATAATTTGCATAAATAAAAAGAGAGAAGCGCTCAACCTTGGAACGAACAATAACATAATAGCTTGTTCTATGGTTAGTTACCACCCAAGAAGCAGCCTCTTTTTGCTCAACATGTGCCTTTAACAGAGAAGAACTTTCCTGAAGCATATCAGTCTGATCCTCACTTAACAGCACAGTCCAGCCACGAAATACCAGGCAATCCCTCTCTGAATGAGAGAAACAGCAAAACCCCAGATGCACGTTTCTGCCTAGTGTGGGCCTCGTCAGTGAGGTGCAACCATATCCCTCTAGACACACTGAGCAACGGGTCTACGTCTGGATTCCTGCATCACACTTAAGGAGACTTCCCTAAGTGTCATAATTTGCATCAATAAAAAGGAGAGAAGCGCTCAACCTGGGAACAAACAATTGCATAATAGTTTGTTCTATAGCATTGTGTGCTTCAACATACGCTAATATATACCTGGGCTGGTGGGAGCAAAATGTAGTGTTCCATGACACCTTAGAACAGTACACCAAACACATTGCCCACTGCTTCAGGTATATAGATAATATTTTCTTTGTGTGGGATGGTTCTAAAGAACTGTTACATTAATTTATTATTCAGCTTAATACAAATCCTTTTGGCCTATATTTGACGTTGGCTTCAGATGATTCACAGATAGAATTTCTTGACTTAACAATAAAGAAAGTCAATGATCATCTGGAAACAGACACTTATAGGAAGCCTACTGCTACCAATAATATCCTATGTGCTGATAGCCATCATCATCCAAATACTATAAAAAGTCTACCTACAGGTGAGTATTTAAGGATACATAGAAACAGTTCGTCATTAGAGTCTTTCAATAAAGCAGCATTGGAACTCAGAGACAGACTTCGATTAAGGGGCAATTCCAGAAAGTCCCTAACGAGAGCTTGCAATAAAACCTTAAATAGAAATTGGCAGGAGCTTTTTTTTTTTTTTTAAATATATTTTTATTGAGGTTTTCAAACAATATAATCACGTACAGCCAACAATAGATGTAACATATTGCTAGCTGTTACATTGTGAAAATATCTTAACAATAAAGAAAAAATTTAGAACAGCATAAATGTTATAGTATGTATTGAAGTTAGAACCTCTTTTTAGCAAGTGTAAATTCTTCTAATAACACAAGGGGCTTCTCCTGAATCTTGAAAAGTTTAAAGCACTAAATATAAAGAATTCTTTCCCATGAATAAATAATATAGTGAAGTATGTAGGTACGTAGCGTTAGATTCAGAAGTTAATATTCAGCTTGTAAAAAAAAGGAAAATGCTAGACAATCTTGCTAAGCTTGGGAGGGAAAATAAGGTCAATGTTATGTTGTACTGCAAGATGTACTTATAAAGAAGGTGGTTAAGGTGCGGTATAGGCTAGATAAACCGCATAGTTAACCCTCCTGGTGTAGGAGGTTTATTATGAAGGGGGGGGGTAATTTGAGTATGGTAAGCAAAATATATAAACAAAGCGCCATACCTATGCTGAGAGTTTCAAGAGCACATGGGTTATCAGAGTATATATAGGAACGAACTAGATGAATGATGGGCCAATGTTATACTCTGCATGAGAAAGCCTAGAGATCTAAGGCAGTAGATTTGACGTTGGTTGAATAGCTCATTTATAATACTATGGAGAGGGAGACTATACATAATAGCACTAGTGTAGGTCCAGCCTCCACTAAACCTTTTTTCTAACATTCTAGATACCTGTTATAAGGATCACATATGTGAGATTAAAAGTCTGATATAGGCAAATAGATAAATAAAAGGAAACTCTACTGTTCCTCTAATCACACCATACATATACATTTTGTAATGAACTAACATATAACAAGCCACAAATTATTACCAGTGGGTGCAGCTAACAGGAAAATTATATGCACAGTAACTGTAGAAATTAAAAGCTATAAGTTACATAGGATCGTAGGTGTAATATTTTCATAGATTCTCACACCCAGCTTTATGGTATATAAAACATTTAAACCAATCAGTAGATAAATAGGAATTACCATAGCAAGTGTAGTCTAGTAAAACTGGGTATAGTGAACAATATCGCTTATAGTATAATATAATTCAAAATATTTCAAGAATGTTGGTCATGTTCTAGGACATTGTTAGTTCTTAATATATTTGGAATGAGCTATGTAAGCATATACAGATATACAAAAGCTCTAAACAGAGTCTCAAGCTCATAGCTATCATAGGCCTAGATTTGGAGTTTGGCGGTAGCCGGGAAAACCAGCGTTAGAGGCTCCTAACGCTGGTTTTAGGCTACCGCCGGTATTTGGAGTCAGTCAGGAAAGGGTCTAACGCTCACTTTTCAGCCACGACTTTTCCATACCGCAGATCCCCTTACGTCAATTGCGTATCCTATCTTTTCAATGGGATCTTCCTAACTCCGGCATTTAGAGTCGTGTCTCAAATGAGCGTTAGAAATCTAACGACAAAACTCCAGCCGCAGAAAAAAGTCAGTACAGGGAGTGCAGAATTATTAGGCAAATGAGTATTTTGACCACATCATCCTCTTTATGCATGTTGTCTTACTCCAAGCTGTATAGGCTCGAAAGCCTACTACCAATTAAGCATATTAGGTGATGTGCATCTCTGTAATGAGAAGGGGTGTGGTCTAATGACATCAACACCCTATATCAGGTGTGCATAATTATTAGGCAACTTCCTTTCCTTTGGCAAAATGGATCAAAAGAAGGACTTGACAGGCTCAGAAAAGTCAAAAATAGTGAGATATCTTGCAGAGGGATGCAGCACTCTTAAAATTGCAAAGCTTCTGAAGCGTGATCATCGAACAATCAATCGTTTCATTCAAAATAGTCAACAGGGTCGCAAGAAGCGTGTGGAAAAACCAAGGCGCAAAATAACTGCCCATGAACTGAGAAAAGTCAAGCATGCAGCTGACAAGATGCCACTTGCCACCAGTTTGGCCATATTTCAGAGCTGCAACATCAATGGAGTGCCCAAAAGCACAAGGTGTGCAATACTCAGAGACATGGCCAAGGTAAGAAAGGCTGAAAGACGACCACCACTGAACAAGACACACAAGCTGAAACGTCAAGACTGGGCCAAGAAATATCTCAAGACTGATTTTTCTAAGGTTTTATGGACTGATGAAATGAGAGTGAGTCTTGATGGGCCAGATGGATGGGCCCGTGGCTGGATTGGTAAAGGGCAGAGAGCTCCAGTCCGACTCAGACGCCAGCAAGGTGGAGGTGGAGTACTGGTTTGGGCTGGTATCATCAAAGATGAGCTTGTGGGGCCTTTTCGGGTTGAGGATGGAGTCAAGCTCAACTCCCAGTCCTACTGCCAGTTTCTGGAAGACACCTTCTTCAAGCAGAAGTACAGGAAGAAGTCTGCATCCTTCAAGAAAAACATGATTTTCATGCAGGACAATGCTCCATCACACGCGTCCAAGTACTCCACAGCGTGGCTGGCAAGAAAGGGTATAAAAGAAGAAAATCTAATGACATGGCCTCCTTGTTCACCTGATCTGAACCCCATTGAGAACCTGTGGTCCATCATCAAATGTGAGATTTACAAGGAGGGAAAACAGTACACCTCTCTGGGACACAGTGTCTGGGAGGCTGTGGTTGCTGCTGCACGCAATGTTGATGGTGAACAGATCAAAACACTGACAGAATCCATGGATGGCAGGCTTTTGAGTGTCCTTGCAAAGAAAGGTGGCTATATTGGTCACTGATTTGTTTTTGTTTTGTTTTTGAATGTCAGAAATGTATATTTGTGAATGTTGAGATGTTATATTGGTTTCACTGGTAAAAATAAATAATTGAAATGGGTAGATATTTGTTTTTTGTTAAGTTGCCTAATAATTATGCACAGTAATAGTCACCTGCACACACAGATATCCCCCTAAAATAGCTATAACTAAAAACAAACTAAAAACTACTACCAAAACTATTCAGCTTTGATATTAATGAGTTTTTTGGGTTCATTGAGAACATGGTTGTTGTTCAATAATAAAATTAATGCTCAAAAATACAACTTGCCTAATAATTCTGCACTCCCAGTAGTTAAGAGCTTTTTGGGCTAACGCCGGTTCATAAAGCTCTTAACTACTGTGCTCTAAAGTACACTAACACCCATAAACTACCTATGTACCCCTAAACCGAGCCCCCCCCCACATCGACGACACTCGATTAAATTTTTTTAACCCCTAATCTGCCGACCGCCACCTACATTATCCTTATGTACCCCTAATCTGCTGCCCCTAACACCGCCGACCCCTATATTATATTTATTAACCCCTAATCTGCCCCACACAACGTCGCCGCCAGCTACCTACACTTATTAACCCCTAATCTGCAGTCTGCATGCCGCCGCCAGCTACATTATAGCTATGTACCCCTAATCTGCTGCCCCTAACACCGCCGACCCCTATATTATATATATTAACCCCTAACCTGCCCCCCTCAACGTCACCTCCACCTAACTACACTTATTAACCCCTAATCTGCCGACCGGACCGCACCGCTATTATAATAAAGTTATTAACCCGTAATCTGCCTCACTAACCCTATAATAAATAGTATTAACCCCTAATGTGCCCTCCCTAACATTGCCGACACCTAACTTCAAACATTAACCCCTAATCTGCCGACTGGAGCTCACCGCTATTCTAATAAATGTGTTAACCCCTAAAGCTAAGTCTAACCCTAACACTAACACCCCCCTAAATTAAACATAATTTTAATCTAACAAAATAAATTAACTCTTATTAAATAAATTATTCCTATTTAAAGCTAAATACTTACCTGTAAAATAAATCCTAATATAGCTACAATATAAATTATAATTATACTATAGCTATTTTAGGATTTATATTTACTTTACAGGCAACTTTGTATTTATTTTAACCAGGTACAATAGCTATTAAATAGTTAAGAACTATTTAATAGCTAAAATAGTTAAAATAATTACAAATTTACCTGTAAAATAAATCCTAACCTAAGTTACAATTAAACCTAACACTACGCTATCAATAAATAAATTAAATAAAATACCTATAATTATCTACAATTAAACCTAACACTACACTATCAATAAATAAATGAAATACAATTCCTACAAATAAATACAATTAAATAAACTAACTAAAGTACAAAAAATAAAAAAGAACTAAGTTACAAAAAATAATATTGTAATATATAATATATATAATAAATATTTACAAACATTAGAAAATATTACAACAATTTTAAACTAATTACACCTACTCTAAGCCCCCTAATAAAATAACAAAGCCCCCCAAAATAAAAAAAATGCTCTACCCTACTCTAAATTACAAAAGTTCAAAGCTCTTTTAACTTACCAGCCCTGAACAGGGCCCTTTGCGGGGCATGCCCCAAGAAATTCAGCTCTTTTGCCTGTAAAAAAAACATACAATACCCCCCCACCAACATTACAACCCACCACCCACATACCCCTAATCTAACCCAAACCCCCCTTAAATAAACCTAAGCCCCTGAAGATCTTCCTACCTTATCTTCACCATACCAGGTTCACCGATCGATCCAGAAGAGCTCCTCCGATGTCCTGATCCAAGCCCAAGCAGGGGGCTGAAGAGGTCCATGATCCGGCTGAAGTCATCATCCAAGCGGGAGCTGAAGAGGTCCATGATCCGGCTGAAGTCATCATCCAAGCGGGAGCTGAAGAGGTCCATGATCCGGCTGAAGTCTTCTATCAACGGCATCTTCAATCTTCTTTCTTCCGGATCCATCTTGCAGACCTCCGACGCGGAACATCCTGCTCGCCCGACGGACTACCGACGAATGAAGGCTCTTTTAAGGGACGTCATCCAAGATGGCGTCCCTCGAATTCCGATTGGCTGCTAGGATTCTATCAGCCAATCGGAATTAAGGTAGGAAAATGATCGGAACAGCCAATAGAATGCGAGCTCAATCTGATTGGCTGATCGGATCAGCCAATCGGATTGAACTTGATTCTGATTGGCTGATTCCATCAGCCAATCAGAATTTTCCTACCTTAATTCCGATTGGCTGATAGAATCCTAGGGACGCCATCTTGGATGACGTCCCTTAAAGGAGCCTTCATTCGTCGGTAGTCCGTCGGGCGAGCAGGATGTTCCGCGTCGGAGGTCTGCAAGATGGATCCGGAAGAAAGAAGATTGAAGATGCCGTTGATAGAAGACTTCAGCCGGATCATGGACCTCTTCAGCTCCCGCTTGGATGATGACTTCAGCCGGATCATGGACCTCTTCAGCTCCCGCTTGGATGATGACTTCAGCCGGATCATGGACCTCTTCAGCCCCCTGCTTGGGCTTGGATCAGGACATCGGAGGAGCTCTTCTGGATCGATCGGTGAACCTGGTATGGTGAAGATAAGGTAGGAAGATCTTCAGGGGCTTAGTGTTAGGTTTATTTAAGGGGGGTTTGGGTTAGATTAGGGGTATGTGGGTGGTGGGTTGTAATGTTGGGGGGGGGTATTGTATGTTTTTTTTTACAGGCAAAAGAGCTGAATTTCTTGGGGCATGCCCCGCAAAGGGCCCTGTTCAGGGCTGGTAAGGTAAAAGAGCTTTGAACTTTTGTAATTTAGAATAGGGTAGGGCATTTTTTTATTTTGGGGGGGCTTTGTTATTTTATTAGGGGGCTTAGAGTAGGTGTAATTAGTTTAAAATTGTTGTAATATTTTTCTAATGTTTGTAAATATTTTTTTATTTTTTGTAACTTAGTTCTTTTTTATTTTTTGTACTTTAGTTAGTTTATTTACCGTATGTTCCGGCGTATAAGACGACTTTTTAACTCATGAAAATCTTCTCAAAAGTCAAGGGTCGTCTTATACGCCGAGTGTCGTCTTATAAGCCTTATTATTACAGAGTACAGACAATGTTATCCTAAACTGAGCTCCACTGAAACAGAGGCGGGCACTGGGCGGGTGCAGAGGTTGCCAAGGAGATGTGTTGTATGTAATGGCGGGCAGTGAGAGCTCGTTTGTTACATAAGTTTTGGAAAGCAACGCCACACTGTTTGGTTGGGAGCTAGTAGGTAAGGAATGAATAACCGTGGCGTGGGGTTATTACTGTGTTAAGACTCATTGGCAGTGGCAGGAGGGCAGCGAGACAGCCAAAGCTAAATCACATGTTCATAGCTTAATAGCGGAGTTATCATTTTCCAGTAGTTCGAGCTGCAGGCTGCTGATTGTCACACAAGCATGGAGTACAAGTAGTATCCCAGTAGTTCACATGCTGACTGACTTCTATGCCGCTCAGCATGTGAACTACTGGGATACTACTTGTACTCCATGCTTGTGTGACAATCAGCAGCCTGCAGCTCGAACTACTGGAAAACGATAACTCTGCTATTGGGCCGTGAACATGTGCTGCAGTTAAAAGGGGCTCTTACTCTTGCATGAGTGCGTTGCAGTTAAAAGGAGCGCGCAGTTGTGGAAGCAGAAATGTTTAGCGCAGGGCTTACAAACCTGGGCAAAAAGGGTGCCTTAAATTGGGTCTGGTCCCAACAGTTGTTTGGAGCCCACAACCTGCCCATTGACCCCCCAAATTATCCCTGCTAACCGCCACAAACACCGCCACAAACACCCCCCCACACACACAAACACATGCAACAAAAAAGTTATCTGGGTGAATTTTGAGGTGAAAACCTACCGTATATCCCATACCCCATACTTGCTCCAAACTAATGATTTTATTTGGTGTGCTTGCTGCATTCATTGAGGGGGTAAGGGGGTAGTCTTATACGGCGAGTATAGCACAAACCCTATATTTTTAACAGGAAAAGTAGGGGGTCGTCTTATACGCCCAGTCGTCTTATACGCCGGAAAATACGGTAATTGTATTTATTTGTAGGAATTGTATTTAATTTATTTATTGATAGTGTAGTGTTAGGTTTAATTGTAGATAATTATAGGTATTTTATTTAATTTATTTATTGATAGTGTAGTGTTAGGTTTAATTGTAAGTTAGGATTTATTTTACAGGTAAATTTGTAATTATTTTAACTATTTTAGCTATTAAATAGTTCTTAACTATTTAATAGCTATTGTACCTGGTTAAAATAAATACAAAGTTACCTGTAAAATAAATATAAATCCTAAAATAGCTATAATATAATTATAATTTATATTGTAGCTATATTAGGATTTATTTTACAGGTAAGTATTTAGCTTTAAATAGGAATAATTTATTTAATAAGAGTTAATTTATTTCGTTAGATTAAAATTATATTTAATTTAGGGGGGTGTTAGTGTTAGGGTTAGACTTAGCTTTAGGGGTTAATACATTTATTAGAATAGCGGTGAGCTCCAGTCGGCAGATTAGGGGTTAATGTTTGAAGTTAGGTGTTGGCGATGTTAGGGAGGGCAGATTAGGGGTTAATACTATTTATTATAGGGTTAGTGAGGCGGATTAGGGGTTAATAACTTTATTATAATAGCGGTGCGGTCCGGTCGGCAGATTAGGGGTTAATAAGTGTAGGCAGGTGGAGGCGACGTTGTGGGGGGCAGATTAGGGGTTAATAAATATAATATAGGGGTCGGCGATGTTAGGGCAGCAGATTAGGGGTACATAGGGATAATGTAAGTAGCGGCGGTGTACGGAGCGGCAGATTAGGGGTTAATAATAATATGCAGGGGTCAGCGATAGCGGGGGTGGCAGATTAGGGGTTAATAAGTGTAAGGTTAGGGGTCTTTAGACTCGGGGTACATGTTAGAGTGTTAGGTGCAGACGTAGGAAGTGTTTCCCCATAGGAAACAATGGGGCTGCGTTAGGAGCTGAACGCGGCTTTTTTGCAGGTGTTAGGTTTTTTTCAGCTCAAACAGCCCCATTGTTTCCTATGGGGGAATCGTGCACGAGCACGTTTTTGAAGCTGGCCGCTTCCGTAAGCAACTCTGGTATCGAGAGTTGTAGTCGCGTTAAATATGCCTGTACGCTCCCTTTTTGGAGCCTAACGCAGCCATTCTGTTGACTCTCAATACCAGAGTTATTTTAAAGGTGCGGCCAGAAAAAAGCCAGCGTTAGCTACGCGGGTCGTTAACGACAAAACTCTAAATCTAGCCGATAGATTCTAGAGATCTGTAATGACATACTTAGTAAGAATATATGGGTCATATATGTATAGGACGACAACTAGGGGAGAAAATTAACCAAATGATAAGTGTTTGCCCCAATCACACATCTCGCATATATGAGGGTAGTTATATTTGAAATACACACATAGATTAGACAGGTGGACCTGTGATTGTAGTAGTCCCTTAATGGAAGTTAGTCACATGAAAATACCCTTTGATCCATAAAAAATGAATATAGTCTCCAGACCTACTAATATGGTAAACTTTTAACATTGTTAAATTTGCTGCTGTCTGTCATGTTAATTATAGCGTGCTGTTCACTATCGGCTAGATTACGAGTCTTGCGTTAGCCTTAAAAAGCAGCGTTGAGAGGTCCCAACGCTGCTTTTTAACGCCCGCTGGTATTACGAGTCTGGCAGGTACAGGTGTACCGCTCACATTTATTCCGCGACTCGATCTTAACCCAAATCCCCTTACGTCAATTGCATATCCTATTTTTTTAATGGGATTTGCCTAACGCTTGGAAGAAGTGAGCAGCACAGCCTCTCCTGTCAAGACTAATACCGCATTTAAAAGTCAGTAGTTAAGAGTTTTATGGGCTAACGCCGTAACATAAAACTCTTAACTAAAGTGCTAAAAGTACAGTAACACCCATAAACTACCTATTAACCCCTAACTGAGGCCCCCCCCCGCACATCTCAAATACTTTAATAAATTATTTAACCCATAATCTGCCGACCGGACATCGCCGCCACTTTAATAAATATATTAACCCCTAAACTGCTGCACTCCCGACTCGCAAACACTAGTTTCATTTTATTAACCTCTAATCTGCCGTCCCTAACATTGCCGACACCTATCTACATTTATTAACCCCTTATCTGCTGCCCCAACATCTCCGCTACTATATTAAATTTATTAACCCCTAAACCTAAGTCTAATCCTAAATCTAACCCCCCCTAACTTAAATATAATTGAAATAAATCTAAATAAAATAACTACAATTAAATAAATAATTCCTATTTAAAACTAAATACCTATAAAGTAAACCACAAGATAGCTAAAATATAATTAATAATTACATTGTAGCTATTTTAGGATTTATTTTTATTTTACAGGCAAGTTTGTATTTATTTTAACTAGGTAGAATAGTTATTAAATAGTTATTAACTACCTAGCTAAAATAAATACAAAAGTACCTGTAAAATAAAACCTAACATAAGTTACAATTACACCTAACACTACACTATAATTAAATTCATTTCCTAAACTACCTACAATTAAAAACAATTCAATTAAATAAACTAAAGTACGAAAAACAACAAACACTAAATTACAGAAAATAAAAAAATAATTACAAAACTTTTAAACTAATTACACCTACTCTAATCCCCCTAATAAAATAAAAAGCCTCCAAAATAAAAAAATTCCCTACCCTATACTAAATTACAAATAGCCCTTAAAAGGGCCTTTTGCGGGGCATTGCCCCAAAGTAATCAGCTCTTTTACCTGGAAAAAAAAATACAATACCCCCCCAACAACATTAAAACCCACCACCCACACACCCAACCCTACTCTAAAACCCACCCATTCCCCCCTTAATAAAACCTAACACTACCCCCTTGAAGATCTCCTTACCTTGAGCCGTCTTCACCCAGCCGGGCACAAGTGGACCTCTAGAGGGGCAGAAGTCTTCATCCGATCCGGCCAGAAGAGGACATCCAGACCGGCAGAAGTCTTCATCCAGGCGGCATCTTCTATCTTCTTCCATCCAGAGCGGGTCCATCTTGAAGACATCCGACATGGAGCATCCTCTTCCATCCGACGGCGACTGAAGAATGAAGGTTCCTTTAAGTGACGTCATCCAAGATGGCGTCCCTTCAATTCCGATTGGCTGATAGAATCCTATCAGCCAATCGGAATTAAGGTAGGAAAAATTCCTACCTTAAAAAAAAACCCTGTAATACCAGCGTTGTCTTAAAGGGCCATGATACCCACATTTTTTCTTTCATGATTTAGAAAGAGAATGCATTTTTAAACATCTTTCTAATTTACTTCTATTATCTAATTTGTTTTATTCTCTTGATATTCATTGCTTAAAAGCATATCTAGATATGCTCAGTAGCTGCTGATTGGTTGCTGCACATAGAAGCCTTATGTGATTGGCTCACCCATGTGCATTGCTTTTTCTTCAAATAAGGATATCTAAAAAATGAAGCAAAATAAATAATAGAAGTAAATTGTAATGTTGTTTAAATTTGTATGTTCTATCTGAATCATGAAAGAAAGATTTTGGGTTTAGTGGCCCTTTAAGGTAGCGTTAAAAAAAAAAGGCTCATTAGCACCGCACTCATAATCTAGCCGTATGTATTTTAGCCTTGACAATCGAGGGAATGGAGTCATTTCATCGGGCTAAATCATGAGAGCTTTATGCCAGAAAGGGAGATCATAGTGGTAGATTTTCTTAACCTACTCCAACTTTGCTGGAACAGTAATGACTTAGTTCGTTATTTGCCTCAAACATTTTATGCCAGGGGAAATTAAGTAAGTAACGCTGTCTCCATGTAAGAGAGAGTAGTTCTTTATTTTTAGACATATTAGAGAATTGCTGTAGTTGTCAAGATGGCGGTTAGTGCTAATAGCGTCAAAGCACTTTAAGATCACTCAAGACCCTTGGCTTTCCTTGTTTCCTGGAACATCTATGTGAGTAAGAACCTATCCTGTTTGGTTTTGTAGGACCACGCTTGGAAATGGAAGCTCAGTATTGATACCTTCAGCCTCGCGGTACACCACAGGCTCAGCCGATGCAAAACCAGAGACATGCAGAGGATGCCGGGGCCCCAAAACATCCCTGCAAGTAATGTTCACCTTAGCCGGGTCCGAAGACATCACTGTCGAAATCCTGCAGTTCTCCACTGGTTCCACAGCTCCATCCAAAGCTGCAGCAAGCTTATTGTGATGGTAGGTTAAAAGTCTGCTCATCTCGGCAAATATGTGGCGGATGTCAGCCATATCAACTGTGTACCCACGAGGGTGGTAAAATGTCCGCCGTCTTTATAGCTATGGAGTAGGCTTTCCAAACCTGGCACACAGCTAGTTGTTAAATAACAAAGTTTAGTGTCCTCCGGGAAGTAGGTAGAGATTGAATGAACAATCCCACTGTAGTAGAGGGTACTTGTGTATCAAAGTCTGTTTTTAGGTCAATTTTAGTTATATTTAAGCCGGAGCTCTGAAAGCCTGCAACCTCTCCTGTGCGCTGCTGGCTCCGCCCCCCCCCCCCCTTGGCAGGAGCTTTTAACACCTAAACATGTTGAACACTCCAATCCCCTCAGGTTTATCTCTACCTTCACTAATCAGAGTAACCAAGTATCCAACATTTTGAAAAAACATTGGCACATTTTACAAGCTGATGAACTTCAGTCAATTATCCCTGACCAACCCCTATTTACTTATAGTTGAGCTAGCAACCTTAGCGACTGTTTAACAACTAGTCATTTTGATAGAAATGCTAGGAAGCCACCCCTTTACAAAGGCTCAATAGCATGTGGCAATTGCAAGGCTTGCCCACATATGGTAAATAAAAAACCATAGTGGATAGATTCCAGACTAAATGGATCATAAATAATCCCATAACATGACTACCAGATGTATGGGAAGAAGAATGACTGAACATTTAAGTAACATCAGAAATGCTGCTAAAGATGTAGAGAAAGGCAAACAAATTACAAGCATTGCAAAACATTTTCTACAGTACCATAATGGTAAAACTAGTGCCTTTAAATGTTGGGGCTTGGAAACCTTACAAACAGGAATAAGAGGAGGGGATGTGGAATAGGTTTTATTAAAAAAAGAAGCAAGATGGATATTTAAATAGAACTCCATTATGCCTCATGGCATGAACGAGAACAATCATTTTTGTTTTCTTTTATAAGACTATATAAGGAATAAAGACCAGATTATGTTGTTACCCTATACTAGGTAACAGCCTTATTAATCCTTTAATACATATGTCTTATCACTACCCTACTCAAATGTGCACTCTGAATAAGTATAGTGTATGTGTAACTGATGTATATACATTTTTATTTAATATATACATTAGCCAACATTCGGAATTAATGGGGTATTACAGAGAACACATTCAGTATATACAGCAACCTATGTTGTAATGTCGCTAAGAGAACTTTGTTGCATATGCATTATGCTAACAACATGGTGGACATTAAACTACACTTAATTTCCTGAGAAATTTTAATACATTATCTAGGCACATAGGATTGGATATATGATAATTGACTGTATAAGAATACATTAATTGCGTACTGGAATCTTATTTAACATACTTTGTGTTGGATATATAATAGGAGATGACTAATTTAATACACTGATAGATTAGGATCTGTACATTCTGACAGTTTCATAAAATCAATGGCAGTGATATAAATCTCACTATTATTAAATAGTAGCAATTGTATTAAACCATTCTAACCACACACACTCAACTTTAACTTTATAATTCACACCTTAGCCGTTTTAGACTAGGATTGATACATTATGAGACAGTCATTACTATCATATAAATCGATCTTTATCAATTGTTTTTTACTAGACAAAAATGGCAGTGAATTACTAGGAATCATGCATGTTTGAGTACATTTGCTGCATTAACTACACATAGCCGCTATGAGCATATTTAATGTCCCACCTTGGGTTAACTGTGAACGCATTTGACAATTGTACTTAACCGCATAACATACATGTAAAATGTAAACACTGGGCGATTGGATGTTTAAATATATCTAATAGCCAATCAGAATGTATGTATGACGATTACCTTCTGTAACACAAACCTTCTATGATTCGTTTAAAAGGAGGTGTGTAGATTAACTAATGTGTCATTGGCATCTATTTTCAACCTGTCAACTTACTTGAATTCGACGGCACCAATACGCCCGCCTAAGTTCGCCTAACCGCTGCCGCGGACCTGAATAAGTTCTCCAAAATTATCAAAAAAGCTGTCAAAAAGCCACGCACCAAGTACGATGCGATGATCAGCGGACTGTTGTTAACTAACAGTCATAGATCTCACTGCTCTCCAGCTTTTTCGCAGCTTTATTGGTACCCTGTCACTAAACACCCACACTATACTATACAGGGAGTGTAGAATTATTAGGCAAGTTGTATTTTTGAGGATTAATTTTATTATTGAACAACAACCATGTTCTCAATGAACCCAAAAAACTCATTAATATCAAAGCTGAATAGTTTTGGAAGTAGTTTTTAGTTTGTTTTTAGTTATAGCTATTTTAGGGGGATATCTGTGTGTGCAGGTGACTATTACTGTGCATAATTATTAGGTAACTTAACAAAAAACAAATATATTCCCATTTCAATTATTTATTTTTACCAGTGAAACCAATATAACATCTCAACATTCACAAATATACATTTCTGACATTCAAAAACAAAACAAAAACAAATCAGTGACCAATATAGCCACCTTTCTTTGCAAGGACACTCAAAAGCCTGCCATCCATGGATTCTGTCAGTGTTTTGATCTGTTCACCATCAACATTGTGTGCAGCAGCAACCACAGCCTCCCAGACACTGTTCAGAGAGGTGTACTGTTTTCCCTCCTTGTAAATCTCACATTTGATGATGGACCACAGGTTCTCAATGGGGTTCAGATCAGGTGAACAAGGAGGCCATGTCATTAGATTTTCTTCTTTTATACCCTTTCTTGCCAGCCACGCTGTGGAGTACTTGGACGCGTGTGATGGAGCATTGTCCTGCATGAAAATCATGTTTTTCTTGAAGGATGCAGACTTCTTCCTGTACCACTGCTTGAAGAAGGTGTCTTCCAGAAACTGGCAGTAGGACTGAGAGTTGAGCTTGACTCCATCCTCAACCCGAAAAGGCCCCACAAGCTCATCTTTGATGATACCAGCCCAAACCAGTACTCCACCTCCACCTTGCTGGCGTCTGAGTCGGACTGGAGCTCTCTGCCCTTTACCAATCCAGCCACGGGCCCATCCATCTGGCCCATCAAGACTCACTCTCATTTCATCAGTCCATAAAACATTAGAAAAATCAGTCTTGAGATATTTCTTGGCCCAGTCTTGACGTTTCAGCTTGTGTGTCTTGTTCAGTGGTGATCGTCTTTCAGCCTTTCTTACCTTGGCCATGTCTTTGAGTATTGCACACCTTGTGCTTTTGGGCATTCCAGTGATGTTGCAGCTCTGAAATATGGCCAAACTGGTGGAAAGTGGCATCTTGGCAGCTGCACGCTTGACTTTTCTCAGTTCATGGGCAGTTATTTTGCGCCTTGGTTTTTCCACACGCTTCTTGCGACCCTGTTGACTATTTTAAATGAAACGCTTGATTGTTCGATGATCACGCTTCAGAAGCTTTGCAATTTTAAGAGTGCTGCATCCCTCTGCAAGATATCTCACTATTTTTGACTTTTCTGAGCCTGTCAAGTCCTTCTTTTGACCCATTTTGCCAAAGGAAAGGAAGTTGCCTAATAATTATGCACACCTGATATAGGGTGTTGATGTCATTAGACCACACCCCTTCTCATTACAGAGATGCACATCACCTAATATGCTTAATTGGTAGTAGGCTTTCGAGCCTATACAGCTTGGAGTAAGACAACATGCATAAAGAGGATGATGTGGTCAAAATACTCATTTGCCTAATAATTCTGCACTCCCTGTACTGTTTACCTCCTATACCACCGCTCCCGGAGCCCACCGCAACTCTAATAAATGTATTAACCCCTAAACCGCCACTCACGGACCCCGCCACAACTCTAATAAATGTATTAACCCCTAAACCACCGCTCTCAGACCCCGCCGCAACTAAATAAAGTGTTTAACCCCTAAACCGCCGCTCCCGGAGCCCACCGCCACCTACATTATATTTATTAACCCCTAATCTGCCCCCCCTACACCGCCACCACCTACATTATATTTATTAACCCCTAATCTGCCCCCCTACACCGCTGCCACTATATTAAATTTATTAACCCCTAAACCTAAGTCTAACCCTAACCCTAACAGCTCCTAACTTAAATATAATTTAAATACATTTAAATAAATATTCCTAGCATTAAAGGAACATTAAACCCCAAAATTTTCTTTAATTATTCCGATAGAGAATACTATTTTAAACAACATTCCAATTTACTTCAATTATCTAATTTGCTTCATTCTTTAGATATCCTTTGTTGAAAAATAGCAATGCACATCTATGTGCAGCCATCAATCAGCTGCTACTGAGCCTATCTAGATATGCTTTTCCACAAAGGATATTTAGAGAATGAAGCAAATTAAATAATAGAAATAAATTAGAAAGTTGCTTAAAATGGCTTGCTCTTTCTAAATCATGAAAGAAAACAATTGAGTTTCATATCCCTTTAACTAAATTATTCCTATTTAAAACTAAATACTTACCTGTAAACCCTAAGCTAGCTACAATGTAACTAATAGTTACATTGTAGCTAGCTTAGGGTTTATTTTTATTTTACAGGCGAGTTTGTATTTATTTTAACTAGGTACAATAGTTATTAAATAGTTATTAACTATTTAATAACTACCTAGTTAAAATAAATACAAATTTACCCGTAACATAACACCTAACCTAAGTTACAATTACACCTAACACTACACTATAATTAAATTAAATCCCTAAATTAACTACAATTAATTACAATTAAATAAAATTATCTAAAGTACAAAAAAAACCACACTAAATTACAGAAAATAATAAACAAATTACAAGATTTTTAAACTAATTACACCTAATCTAATCCCCCTAACAAAATAAAAAAGCCCCCCAAAATAAAAATAAGCCCTACCCTACACTAAATTACAAATAGCCCTTAAAAGGGCCTTTTGCGGGGCATTGCCCCAAAGTAATCAGCTCTTTTACCTGAAAAAAAGTACAATACCCCCCAACATTAAAACCCACCACCCACACAACCAACCCTACTCTAAAACCCACCCAATACCCAAATCTAGCGGATACTGGTCTTAAAATCACTGACGGCTGCTTTAAATATTTGGGTATTCGTGTACATGTTGACCCTCATAAATTATACTCTCTTAATCTCAGTGGGATTGTAAGTGATATTAAACGGATGTTGATGGGTTGGATGAAGCTCCCCCTTTCTCTTTCGGGAAGGGTGCACCTTTTCAAGATGGTCGCCTTGCCTAAACTTCTTTATCCCTTGCAAATGTTACCCCTCCTTCTCACCCAACAAGACATTACCTCCTTGCAAACTTCCATTGGTGATTTTATCTGGCAGGGTAAGAAACACAGGATAGGTAAAACTCCCTTGTCAATGCCAGTGGGTAGGGGAGGGCTCAGTCTTCCTAATATCATGTGGTATAATTGGGCGGCCCTTTCCAGATTTGTACTGGACTGGTTGGTGGGGAATGACTGCTACACCGTCCCCGATTTAGAATCCAACTTCATTAAACCACTGCACTTAGCTTTCTTGCCTCATGCGGATCTTAAATCGCTACCCACGTTTGTCCAAAACCATGTTCTATTTAGGGATCCCTTGAGAGCCTGGGCCAAGATTTGTAGACTCTGGGGACTACAGAAATCTACTAGTAAATATCTTCCAATCCAGGGTAACCTCAACTTTCTTCCTGGGTACACTACACAGGCATTTCAGACATGGCAACAACTACGACTCACAAGACTTCATCAACTCCTGCATCCCCTGAATTTTGACATAATACCCTTTCAAGACCTGCAAATGAGTTACAACCTCCCGAGCACTCACAGGTTTGCGTACTTCCAATGCCGACATTACATCCCTACATTAATTTCTGGGGGACTGTTGTCTAAGGAACCTTCCAATATAGATAAACTTTGTGCCTTGGCAAAGTTGGGACCTTACAGACTTTCACACACATACAATTTGCTGCTTCGACATTTTGAGGACTCCACCTTGCGTGGGATCGTATCGAAATGGTCACATTTTGGGGAATTAGAGGTAGACACTACGCTGATCACTATGAGCTTTGAGAGGGCAATTCAAGGTACTATTTCTGCAAAATTGAGAGAATCGCACTTGAAGTTCCTGCACCAAGCTTATATTACCCCTGGTATGCGTGCTAAGTGGGTTCAGGGGGCACGTAATTCATGTAGTAAATGCAGCCGTGATTCTCCTGATTGGATTCACTTAATGTGGGGGTGCCCAAAAGTGCAGAAATTTTAACAGAAGATTTTGTTTTGGCTGGGCAAATTAACTAAACAAAATTTATCCCTCTCGGCGCAGCATGTGATTTTTTTTTTTTTTTTTGAAGCCTAGAGACCTGACACATAAATATGACACCTTCATAACTACAGTCCTCATGTTAGCTAAACAGGCCATTCTCAGGGAGTGGGTGGGTGAGAGGACCCCACCATTTCAGCAGCTGCTTGGGGCAGTACATACTCAGATGCTAATTGAGCAGGCGGACACTAGTGGAGACCCTGAGAAAAGAGTGAAGAGATTTCTCCTTAAATGGGGGGTTTATTTGTTGCACTTACCGGACATAGTTAGGGATAGAGTTCTCCTTCCCTTTAAAAACAGTCAGTACGTCCTAAATGAAAATCTAAGAGGCAATTGGTGCCTGTCCACTGATTTAATCCGTTGAGGATTTCCCTCATTTGTGAAGGCGTGGTGTTGGCTGGATGGGGGGGATCCGGAGGTGCCCTAGGTGAGTATGAGTATGATTGTTGTTTATTATTTGTTGACTTCTTCGTTTTCCTTCTATGCTATTTTCTCTCTTTTCCTATCTTAGTTGTTATGCTTTTCTTTGTTTGTTTGTATACCAAAAATATTCTTGAAAAATGTTGAGTCCAAGTGCATGCATGAAGATTTCATTTAAGTATCGGGCTTTGTAACACGGTCACTACTTTCTATGTCTTATTATGCATTTGTTAACATCGAAACATATTATACCAATGTGACTGTACTTTTCATGTATGTCTTGGATTCTTTTCTATAAATAAAGTAAAAAAAAAAAAACACCCAATACCCCCTTAAAAAACCTAACACTAACCCCTTGAAGATCATCTTACCTTGAGAAGTCTTCACCCAACCGGGCAGAAGTCCTCAACGAAGCCTGGCGAAGTGGTCCTCCAGACGGGCAGAAGTCTTCATCCAAGCCGGGCAGGAGAGGTCCTCCAGACGGGCAGAAGTCTTCATCCAGACGGCATCTTCTATCTTCATCCATCCGGTGCGGAGCGGCTCCATCTTCAAGAAATCCGACGCGGAGCATCCTCTTACATCAATGTCTTCTTGAACAATGACGGGTTCTTTAAGTGACGTCATCCAAGATGGTGTCCCTTCAATTCCGATTGGCTGATTTCTATCAGCCAATCGGAATTGAAGGGACACCATCTTGGATGACTGTTCCAATCAGCCAATAGAATGCGAGCTCAATCCTATTGGCTGATTGCATCAACCAATAGGATTTTTCCTACCTTAATTCCGATTGATCGGAATTGAAGGGACGCCATCTTGGATGACGTCACTTAAAGGACCCGTCATTGTTCAAGAAGACGTTGATGGAAGAGGATGCTCCGCGTCGGATGTCTTGAAGATGGAGCCGCTCCGGGGCGGATGGATGAAGATAGAAGATGCCGTCTGGATGAAGACTTCTGCCCGTCTCGAGGACCTCTTCTGCTCGGCTTGGATGAAGACTTCTGCCCGTCTGGAGGACCACTTCGCCCGGCTTCGTTGAGGTCTTCTGCCCGGTTGGGTGAAGACTTCTCAAGGTAAGGTGATCTTCAAGGGGTTAGTGTTAGGTTTTTTAAGGGGGTATTGGGTGG
This sequence comes from Bombina bombina, assembly GCF_027579735.1. Classification (NCBI taxonomy): domain Eukaryota; kingdom Metazoa; phylum Chordata; class Amphibia; order Anura; family Bombinatoridae; genus Bombina; species Bombina bombina. The sequence goes on along the minus strand of NC_069502.1, from coordinate 149,182,011 downwards.
GTTTTAGAGTAGGGTTGGTTGTGTGGGTGGTGGGTTTTAATGTTGAGGGGGGTATTGTACTTTTTTTTTAGGTAAAAGAGCTGATTACTTTGGGGCAATGCCCCGCAAAAGGCCCTTTTAAGGGCTATTTGTAATTTAGTGTAGGGTAGGGCTTTTTTTATTTTGGGGGGGCTTTTTTATTTTCTTAGGGGTATTATATTAGGTGTGATTAGTTTAAAAATCTTGTAATTATTTTATTATTTTCTGTAATTTAGTGGGGGTTTTTCCCCGTAATTTAGATAATTTTATTTAATTGTAGTTAATTTAGGGATTTAATTTAATTATAGTGTAGTGTTAGGTGTAAATGTAACTTAGGTTAGGTTTTATTTTACAGGTAAATTTGTATTTATTATAACTAGGTAGTTATTAAATAGTTAATAACTATTTAATAACCATTGTACCTAGTTAAAATAAATACAAACTTGCCTGTAAAATAAAAATAAACCCTAAGATAGCTACAATGTAACTATTAGTTATATTGTAGCTAGCTTAGGGTTTATTTTACAGGTAAGTATTTAGTTTTAAATAGGAATAATTTAGTTAATGCTAGGAATATTTATTTAGATGTATTTAAATTATATTTAAGTTAGGGGGTGTTAGGGTTAGACTTAGGTTTAGGGGTTAATAAATTTAATATAGTGGCGGCGGTGTAGAGGGGGGCAGATTAGGGGTTAATAAATGTAATGTAGGTGGCGGCAGTGTAGGGGGGCATATTAGGGGTTAATAAATATAATGTAGGTGGTGGCGGTGCAGGGGGGGCAGATTAGGGCTTAATAAGTATTATGTAGGTGTCGTGGGCTCCGGGAGCGGCGGTTTAGGGGTTAAACACTTTAGTCGCGCCGGTTTAGGGGTTAATAAGTTTATTAGAGTGGCGGTGGGCTCCGTGAGCGGCGGTTTAGGGGTTAATAAGTATAATGTAGGTGGCGGCGGTGTAGGGGGTGGCAGATTAGGGGTTAATAAGTATAATGTAGGTAGTAGCGGTGTAGGGGGGCCGATTAGGGGTGTTTAGACTCGGGGTACATGTTAGGGTGTTGGTGTAAACGTTACCATAGGAATCAATGGGATATCGGGCAGCAGCAAACATGAGCTTTCGCTGCTTTCAGACTCCTATTGATTCCTATGGCATCTGCGGCCTCCAGGGCGGCGGATTGAAAACCAGGTATGCTGGGCCGGATTAGTGCCGAGCGTACCTGCTAGTTATTTGATAACTAGCAAAAGTAGTCAGATAGTGCCGAACTTGCATTCAGAACATCTGGAGTGACGTAAGCATCGATCTGTGTCGGACTGAGTCCGGCAGATCGTATGTTACGTCACTAAATTCTACTTTTGCCGGTTTGTAGGGTTTGATAACTGAGGGGAATCAGGCTTGCCACAAATATGCTGCGGAATTCCAGCGTATTTGCGGTTGACGGCTTGATAAATAGATGCCATTGGCTCTAGCATGACCACACAGGGTATAGAAAGTGTGTAATATCGGCACTCGGCTTGTCAGTATTTCACTTCACATTGAGAAAGGCCAGATAGTAACGACCGAAACGTGTTTGTGTAATTTTAGAGTTTGCTTCCTTTTCATAGAGTTATTTGGCTATTGAGAACACTGATGAGGCTACCCCTGGCACCTGAAGCTGACGTTTCCAGTTATCGGCCAGGAATACAGGGTTGTGGTTTGGCTGTGTGTACTCTATAACCTATGTTAGGAATTGCTTTTTAGAGGGTGACTAGGTTTAACCTTCTTCTGTATTAGTAATGTTTATTACATCCCTTATTTTATTATATATATGTTAATAAATTAGTTTTTAAACATTTAACTCTTCACTACTATTTAGCTGAGATTACTCAGCATTATTACTTTCTAATAGGAATGAGTGCTACTTAACCCTTTCTTGCCCCACTCCCCCCTTTTCCTATTTATTGTATCTAGACTTCCCTAAGTGTCATAATTTTCCTAAATAAAAAGAGAAAAGCGCTCAACCTGGGAACAAACAATAGCATAATTGCTTGTTCTATGGCTAGTTACCACCCAAGAAGCAGCCTCTTTTGGCTCAACATGTGCCTTTCACAGAGAAGAACTCTCCTGAAGCATATCAGTCTGATCCTGACTTAACAGCACAGTCCAGCCATGAAATACCAGGCAATCCCTCTCTGAACGAGGGTCTCCCTAAGTGTGATGCGGGAATCCAGATGTTGACCCATTGCTCAGTGTGCCTAGAGGGATATGGCTGCACCTCACTGACGAGGCCCAGACTAGGCCTAAACGTACCTCTGGGGTTTTGCCATTTCTCTCGTTCAGAGAGGGATTGCCTGGCATTTCAAGGTTGGACTGTACTGTTAAGTCAGGATCAGACTGATATGCTTCAGGGAAGCTCTTCTCTGTGAAAGGCACATAAAGAGCAAAAAAAGGCTACTTCTAGGGTGGTAACTAGCCATAGAACAAGCTATTATGCTAATGTTCGTTCCCAGGTTGAGTGCTTCTCTCTTTTTATTGATGCAAATTATGACTCTTAGGGAAGTCTCCCTAAGTGTGATGCGGGAATCCGGACGTGGACCCATTGCTCAGTGTTCCTAGAGGGATATGGCTGCATCTCAATGATGAGGCCCACACTAGGCCAAAACGTACGTCTGGGGTTTTGCCATTTCTCTCGTTCAGAGAGGGATTGCCTGGCATTTTGGGGCTGGACTGTACTGTTAAGTCAGGATCCGACTGATATGCTACAGGAAAGCTCTTCTCTGCGAACGGCACATATAGAGCAAAAAGAGGCTGCTTCTTGGGTGGTAACTAGCCATAGAACAAGCTATTATGCTAATGTTCGTTCCCAGGTTGAGCGCTTCTCTCTTTTTATTTATTTATTTATGTATATATACTGTATATATATATATATATATATATATATATATATATATATATATATATATATATATATATATATATATATATATATATATATATAGTACTGTGCAAAAGTCTTAGGGCACCATTAGATTATATTTCTCAGTCTTATTATTAGAATACAACCAGAAAATACATATTTGTTTGCAGCATTAAAAAACAAGTTAGCTAACGATAGCGTACCACTTGTAACCTAGCCCTTAATAGGTAGATACAGTTAATTTGAAATAATAGTAAGCAACATTTAAAAAAAAAAAAAAACAGCAATGCACTGTGAAGTATAATAACAGCGGGGCTGGGAAATGAATAAGTAAATAGATCTTGGCAGTGTTGTAAAGTAATGAGAAAATATTAGTACAGTATGCCTGGAATATACAAAAATAATGTGATACATTAAAAAAAATAAGTGAATCAGGGGCCAGAGGCTGAAGTAATGAGCAGCACGCTGCTTAGGATCTATTTAATTGGCACACCACCGGGCTAATTTTACTGACCACTCAGCTAAAATGTAAGTGAATTTATGCTGAAAGTAACTTTTTTTGTTGTTGTTTTTTTAACAAATTATCATGAAATCAATTGATATGAACTTATGCAATTAATTTGTTCTTTTGGATAGCTTAAGTAACATTTATAAATAATAGTTATAATATTGGAAAGTATTACACTGCCCCCAAATAGCTACTTCATATCCCACCTGGCTCGCAACATTTTCTCTGACGAACACTTACAAGTATTCTCCAATACAGCTACTAGTATCCTCAGACATTTTCTTGTGTACTTTTATGGCTGTCTGATATGCTTGTGCATGTATTTGTTTCACATATTACCTTAAATAGAACTGTTTACATATAATCTATAACAATTTCAGCTACAAACTCACTCCTATTATCAATTTTTCATCGTTCTTTTGGTATCTTTATTTGAAAAAGCAGGAATGTAAAGCTTATGAGTCAGCCCATTTTTGGTTCAGAACCCTGGATAGCGCTTGCTGATTGGTGGGTACATTTAGCCACCAATCAGCAAGCTGTACCCAGGTGCTGAATCAAAGATGGAACCAAAGATTTTTCAAATAAAGATACAAAGAGAACAAAGAAAAATTGATAATAAGAGTAAATTAGAAAGTTGCTTAAAATCGCATGCTGTATCTGAATCATGAAAGAAGAAAATTGGATTCAGTATACCTTTAACTGAAACAAAGATATACTTATTTAATAACACATTTGAGTGGAAAGTTGACATCATGTACAACTTGTATAAGAGACACACATCTACATATACAAATAGACTCAAAATCATTTATGTTGGATACATCCAAAAAAGAACAGCTGCAGAGAAATCAAACAAGTTGGGTCCTAAATTCAGTTGTCAGATGGTTTGATGTGGCACCAGAAGAGGTATGGGGTGAAAGCCAAAGATTTCACTTTAACACTATACAATTTTGTTTTGCGTACCATGGAGTGTCAATTAAGTCCCATCAGTTTACCTCAAATACCTTAGGCCAAAGATTCATGTAATAAATCATAAAAATATTAATAATGTTTAAAAGGTTGTTCTTTATTAGAAATTGTTTAAACCAGTTTAAACATCCCTATGTGTTAGTGGGTAATGCTGCACACTTCCTCATGGGAATAGCATTTTAAATTTTATTATAAGTGACCCTGAGCCCTAAGATAAATGGATCATCAGATCCACAACAAATGGCCTTTTTTGTCTTGCCAGTCTTGTAATTCGTGCTTTTGGGGATAGTTTTAAAAAAGTGGGCTGACCTTTAGGCCAATAGGATGTAAGCAGCTCTCATCCTATTGACTGATTTTAAGTTTTCAACCAATAGGAATGCAAGGTACCCCAATATAAAAAGGGTACCTTGCATTCAATCTTCAGTGTGCAACAGACGATCGCATGAAGAGGACCTCCACGTCGCCAAAGACCATCACCTTTCTGTGCCTCCGGAAAGAAGATGGGCCCGTGATGGGTGAAGATGGAGCCGCCTGGAAAAAGACCTTCGACGTCTGGAAGAAGATGGATTGCCGGACTTCATCAATGGTGAGTTCCTATTTTGGGGTTAGTGTTAGTTTTTTTGGGGGTGTTTTTTTTTTTAGATTAGGGCTTTTTTATTTTTATGGGCAATGCCCATATAAATGCCCCTTTAGGGACAATGGGTATATTAGGTTTTTCTTTTTTAGTTAGGTGTTTTTTATTTTGGGAGGTTGGTGGGTGTTGGGTTGTAATTTTAGGGGTACTTTGAATTTTTTTGAAAAAAGAGCTGTTATCTTTAGGGCAATGCCCTACAAAATGCCATTTTAAGGGTTATTTGTAGTTTATTGTTAGATTAGGTTTTTTTATTTTGGGGTTGCTTTTTTGTATTAGATTAGGAATAACTTTTTTATTTTGGATAATTTTAGTTTGTTATTTTCTGTAATGTTAGATTTTTTTTTATTTTTTTGTAATCTTATGTTTTTTATTGTACTGTAATGTTAGGATTTTTTTTTAATGTAAAGTTAGGATTTTTTATTTTGGGTAATGTTAGTTTTTTAACCCCTTAATGACCGAGGACGTGCAGGGTACGTCCCCAGAAAAAAGGCAGTTAATGCCTGAGAACGTACCCTGCACATCCTCGGTGTGGAAAGCAGCTAGAAGCGATCCTGCTCGCTTCCAGCTGCTTTCCGGTTATTGCAGTGATGCCTCGATATGGAGGCATCCTGCAATAACCTTAGATGGCCATCCGATGCAGAGAGAGCCACTCTGTGGCCCTCTCTGCACCGGACATCGATGGCCGGTATCGTTGGTGGGTGGGAGGTGGCCATCGATGGCCCTGGTCATGTGGAGGGGGGCGGGATCGTGGGCGTGCAAGTCCGGGCGCGCGTGGGGGCGCGCGCACGTGCACGAGGGGGCGCGCGCGGGCGCGCGCCGGGGCAGGAACCGGGTGGGGACCGCTGCACTACAGAAAAAAGTGTCCCAAAATAAAAGTGGGACCAGTAATTTAAAAAAAAAAACAACCTTATTCGTTATTTAGGTGGTGGGGGTTGGTCCGTGGGGGGGGGGGGGGAAGCTACACTACAGAAAAAATAACAAAAATAAAAAAGAAATATTGTGCAAAATGGGTACTGGCAGACAGCTGCCAGTACCCAAGATGGCCCCCAAAAAGGCAGAGGGGGAGGCTTAGAGAGTTGTTTTGGGGGGGATCAGGGAGGTTGGGGGCTAAGGGGGGATCCTAAACACAGCATATGTAAATATGCTTTTTTTTTTTTTCTTTTAAAAAAAAAAAAATCTTTTATTGTAGTACTGGCAGACTTTCTGCCAGTACTTAAGATGGCGGGGACAATAGTGGGGTGGGGGAGGGAAGGGAGCTGTTTGGGAGGGATCAGGGGGTGGGATGTGTCAGGTGGGAGGCTGAACTCTACACTAAAGCTAAAATTAACCCTGCAAGCTCCCTACACACTACCTAATAAACCCCTTCACTGCTAGCCATAATACACGTGTGATGCGCAGCAGCATTTAGCGACTTTCTAATTACCAAAAAGCAACGCCAAAGTCATATATGTCTGCTATTTCTGAACAAAGGGCATCCCAGAGAAGCATTTACAACCATTTGTGCCATAATTGCACAAGGTTTCTAATTTCAGTGAGAAACCTAAAATTGTGAAAAAATTAACGTTTTTTTTAATTTGATCGCATTTGGCGGTGAAATGGTGGCATGAAATATACCAAAATGGGCCTATATCAATACTTGGGGTTGTCTACTACACTACACTAAAGCTAAAATTAACCCTAGAAGCTCCCTACATGCTCCCTAATTAACCCCTTCACTGCTGGGCATAATACGCGTATTTTGCGCAGGGGCATTTAGCAGCCTTCTAATTACCAAAAAGCAAAGCCAAAGCCATATGTCTGCTATTTCTGAACAAAGGGGATCCCAGAGAAGCATTTACAACCATTTATGCTATAATTGCATAAGTTGTTTGTAAATAATTTCAGTGAGAAACCTAAAGTTTGTGAAAATATTTGTGAAAAAGTGAAAAAAACATTTTATTTGATCGCATTTGGCGGTGAAATGGTGGCATGAAATATACCAAAATGGGCCTAGATCAATACTTTGGGATGTCTTCTAAAAAAAAATATATACATGTCAATGGATATTCAGGGATTCCTGAAAGATATTAGTGTTCCAATGTAACTAGCGCTAATTTTGAAAAAAAGTGGTTTGGAAATAGCAAAGTGCTACTTGTATTTATGGCCCTATAACTTGCAAAAAAAGCAAAGAGCATGTAAACATTGGGTATTTCTAAACTCAGGACAAAATTTAGAAACTATTTAGCATGGGTGTTTTTTGGTGGTTGTAGATGTGTAACAGATTTTGGGGGTCAAAGTTAGAAAAAGTGTATTTTTTTCCATTTTTTCCTCATATTTTATAATTTTTTTATAGTAAATTATAAGATATGATGAAAATAATGGTATATTTAGAAAGTCAATTTAATGGCGAGAAAAACGGTATATAATATGTGTGGGTACAGTAAATGAGTAAGAGGAAAATTACAGCTAAACACAAACACCGCAAAAATGTAAAAATAGCCTTGGTCCCAAACGGACAGAAAATGGAAAAGTGCTGCGGTCATTAAGGGGTTAAAGTAATTAATGTCTTATTTTTGGTCATTTTTAAAACATTTTTAAGGTAGATAGTATTTTGTTATTTTATGTTAGTGTATTTTAATTGAGGGTAACCTAGGGGTGTTAGGTTAGGGGGCTTAGTTATTAGATTAATAATTTGCATTGTGGGGAGTTGGTGGTTTAGGTGTTAATGTGTTTATTAGTTGTTTGTGTTGTGGGGGGTTGGCGGTTTAAGGGTTAATAGGTTAATTAGGTACTTTGCATTGTGGGGGGTTGGCGGACTAGAGTTTAATAGTGTAATTTGGTACTTTGCATTGTGGGGGGTTGAAGGATTAGGGGTTAATAGGTTAATTAGGTACTTTGCATTGTGGTTGGGTGGCGGATTATGGGTTAATACTTTTATAAGGTAGTTTGCGATGTGGGGGCTGGCAGATTAGGGGTTAATGCTTTTATTAGTTATTGCAAACAGCGGGATTGCAATTTAGAGGTTGATATTGTGCATGTGTTAGGTGTTTGTTAAGGCTTCCAGGGAGTTACTTTCAAAGTCAGCGCAAGGCTTGCTACGCCTGCCTATGTGTGGCGAGGTGAAATTGGAGTAAAATTTCTCCATTCTGTGCAGTAAATTCTTGCGCTGAATATATGATACCAACTTGCGACGCCAGTTTTATGTTAGTTCATGGGAGTAAAAACGGCGGATGATGGGTAAAATATATGCGCGTAACTTGTATGCTGCGCCATATATGTGATTGCTCGATTAGACTAAAAATTGGTGACGCTGGGTTTTGCGCCTGACGCTGCATATGTAATCTCGCCCTGTGTACCCACTAAATCTTAAAAGAATAATAAGTTCATAGCATACTGAACTTTTTCTACACTGTCTCTACACTGGCTCCCCATACACTCCAGAATAAAATTTAAAGTATTAACCCTAATTTACAAAGCACTCAACAGCCTCACTCCCAACTGTATTTCCTCTCTCATCTCCAAATATTCCCCAACACGTCCTCTTCAATCAACCTCTGATCTACATCTCTCCACTCATATTATCTCTACATCCCACTCCCGCCTCCAAGACTTCTTACATGCTGCTCCTGTACTCTGGAACTTTCTATCTGATCCATCAGACTGTCAACCAACCTTGTATAGCTTCAGACGCTCCTATTCAGAGAGGCTTACCATCTCTCCTCCATCTATCACCATAACCAAAATAATTATTTTGGGAGGTTGGTGGGTGTTGGGTTGTAATTTTAGGGGTACTTTGATTTTTTTTGAAAAAAGAGCTGTTATCTTTAGGGCAATGCCCTACAAAATGCCATTTTAAGGGTTATTTGTAGTTTATTGTTAGATTAGGTTTTTTTTATTTTGGGGTGGCTTTTTTGTATTAGATTAGGAATAACTTTTTTATTTTGGATAATTTTAGTTTGTTATTTTCTGTAATGTTAGATTTTTTTTTATTTTTTTGTAATCTTATGTTTTTTATTGTACTGTAATGTTAGGATTTTTTTTAATGTAAAGTTAGGATTTTTTATTTTGGGTAATGTTAGTTTTTTAAAGTAATTAATGTCTTATTATTGGTAATTTTTAAAACATTTTTAAGGTAGATAGTATTTTGTTATTTTATGTTAGTGTATTTTAATTGAGGGTAACCTAGGGGTGTTAGGTTAGGGGGCTTAGTTATTAGATTAATAATTTGCATTGTGGGGAGTTGGTGGTTTAGGTGTTAATGTGTTTATTAGTTGTTTGTGTTGTGGGGGGTTGGCGGTTTAAGGGTTAATAGGTTAATTAGGTACTTTGCATTGTGGGGGGTTGGCGGACTAGAGTTTAATAGTGTAATTTGGTACTTTGCATTGTGGGGGGTTGAAGGATTAGGGGTTAATAGGTTAATTAGGTACTTTGCATTGTGGTTGGGTGGCGGATTAGGGGTTAATACTTTTATAAGGTAGTTTGCGATGTGGGGGCTGGCAGATTAGGGGTTAATGCTTTTATTAGTTATTGCGAACAGCGGGATTGCAATTTAGAGGTTGATATTGTGCATGTGTTAGGTGTTTGTTAAGGCTTCCAGGGAGTTACTTTCAAAGTCAGCGCAAGGCTTGCTACGCCTGCCTATGTGTGGCGAGGTGAAATTGGAGTAAAATTTCTCCATTCTGTGCACGTAAATTCTTGCGCTGAATATATGATACCAACTTGCGACGCCAGTTTTATGTTAGTTCATGGGAGTAAAAACGGCGGATGATGGGTAAAATATATGCGCGTAACTTGTATGCTGCGCCATATATGTGATTGCTCGATTAGACTAAAAATTGGTGACGCTGGGTTTTGCGCCTGACGCTGCATATGTAATGTCGCCCTGTGTATCCACTAAATCTTAAAAGAATAATAAGTTCATAGCATACTGAACTTTTTCTACACTGTCTCTACACTGGCTCCCCATACACTCCAGAATAAAATTTAAAGTATTAACCCTAATTTACAAAGCACTCAACAGCCTCACTCCCAACTGTATTTCCTCTCTCATCTCCAAATATTCCCTAACACGTCCTCTTCAATCAACCTCTGATCTACATCTCTCCACTCCTATTATCTCTACGTCCCACTCCCACCTCCAAGACTTCTTACATGCTGCTCCTGTCCTCTGGAACTTTCTATCTGATCCATCAGACTGTCAACCAACCTTGTATAGCTTCAGACGCTCCTATTCAGAGAGGCTTACCATCTCTCCTCCATCTATCACCATAACCAAAATAATTATTGAACTGCCTGACTCATTGCTGCAACTACAATCCATGTGACAAGCCACCCCAAAGCTTTTGTCTCTGCATTCTCAACCTGTAGACTGTGAGCTCTTCGGAGCAGGGCCCTCTTCCTCCTGAACTAGATTTGTTTTGTTTGTTATGTTATCAAATCCTTGTAATTTTATACCTCTATCTTTGTACCCAGCGCTACGGAATTTTGTGGCGCAATACAAATAAATAATGATAATAATAACTTTGAAATTGCACTGTAACTAATATGTTATGAATATAGAACATGCTTAGTATAGTGTGGTTGCAATATTAGAAATCAAGGCAAGCTGTATACAACTGTAAGACTTTGCTTACCTGGAGATTTATTGGAACAAGGTCAAGTGAAGAAACATTTGAGCAAGCTTATTTGCTTAGGTTAAATGGAGTAAATTAAACACAACAGAATAACTATTGTATAACTTCCCCCACCCCCATATGATGATGTTATGCAAAAGCTGCTGAAGGTATTGCTGTGGATACGTTTATCTTCATGAGAAATTGCATGGTTGTCTGGGCTACTACTTCCACCTTTATTAAAGGAGACTGTACTTGTTTTTTCTATGTTGCATCTGAAAGAGACTAATTTAAAATATATTACAAGCTTTAGTTTCATTTAAAAAAATTGTCCCTTTGCTGAATGAACTAACTGGTTTTATTGGAGGTTGCCCTGGTTGGCCAGTGATAAATAGTAGTACACAAACATGAACTGTTAACTTTAATTAAATGTTCACATCTTTTATATGGTTTATGGACAAACATATTTTACAATGTATAACTACTGTTCTTTCTTTTATTTAATATAGTATTATTGAGTATTGTGTCTCTAATGTTATTACACATATTTAGTGCCATTTTATACCCTTAAATATCATTGTATGTTATAGACCAATATCCCTGATAAATCAGGATGTTAAAATTCTCACGAAAATACTAGCAAATAGACTCAGGAAAATTGCACCACATTTGGTCCACCCAGACCAAGTGGGGTTTATTTCAGAAAGGGAGGCTCCTGATAATGTTAGGAGGACCATTACACTCGTAGACTACTTAAAGGCCACAGGGACGCCTTCTCTGCTTCTCTCGCTGGACGCGGAGAAGGCGTTCGACAGGATAGACTGGACCTACATGACCACGATTTTGACGGAGATGGGATTTAGTGGGGCATTTATGAAGGCGATAAGGGGAATCTACTCTACCCCAACGGCAGTCATTAGAGCGGCAGGTTTTCAGTCCAGACCCATCCAGATCCTTAGTGGCACGAGGCAGGGGTGTCCCCTGTCCCCATTGCTCTTTGCCCTATGCATAGAGCCACTAGCGGCAGCCATAAGACAAAATCCTGACATCTCTGGAGTTAGGGTGGGGGATTCGGAATACAAAATATCGCTTTTTGCAGATGACGTTCTATTAACCATAACTAGACCCTTGATATCTCTCCCTAACCTTTACCAGACGCTCCATGACTTCTCACTGGTGTCAGGTTATAAGATCAATTTAGAGAAAAGCGAGGCGCTACCTTTATCTCTCCCAGCACATACAAAAAAATTAATAGAAGCCAACTTTGAGTTCGCATGGGCCAAAAAATCGATTACATATCTAGGTATTAAAATTGCGGAATCATATCACTCCTTACATAACTTAAATTACGCCCCTCTCTATAAGACCATAGACAAAGACCTCAAGAAATGGAAAACCTATAACTTTTCCTGGTATGGGAGACTCTCTGCTATTAAAATGAATATCCTGCCCAGGATTCTGTATCTTTTTAGAACTTTACCCATGATGATACCTAAACTAGAATTGCTTAAATTGCAATCGTCCCTTAACAGCTTCCTGAGGCAGGATAGAAAAGCGAGAATAGCTTCCCGTACGTTATCCAGACACAGACAATTAGGGGGGGTGGGCATGCCGAATTTGTTAGATTATTACTACGCGGCCAGACTAGCCCAGACCTCTTTACTAAACCAAAATAACCCTAAGATCCTTTGGACCCAGATAGAGGCAGGCTTGGGGGGGTATGACTGCCCTGCAGATGCTTTATGGGAAGTGGGGCACTCACTGGATGAACAAAGCTTTCGATCACTGGCCATGACTGACACTATCAAGATTTGGAGATCTCTCACAGGCACTCTGAAACTGATGCCGGCAAGCACAGGCATTAAGCCGGTAGGAGCTTTACTTCCACCTGAGATTCGTATACAGGTGGGGAAGTGGCTCAATAAGGGACTCTACAGGGTGGCGGATTTTCTGGAGGGCAGACATATACAGACGTATTCTCAACTGCAAGACAAAATACAGCCATTGAAATTGCATTGGTTCCTATACCTACAGCTCTCCTCGGCGGTGCAGAGCTACTGCTACCCTTGGACAGCTCAGACAATGACCCCCTTGGAGCGGATTTGCACTGCTCCAGACAGACAGAGACAGCTGATATCAAAACTATATATAGCCTTACAGACAGCCGCAGAGCCGAGCACCTCGACGCTGCTGACCAAATGGGGGCATGATACTGGACTGAATCTATCAAGGGAACAATGGGAGCAGGTGATGTTTGATACTAGTAGGGGTTTGATTAACGCCGACCTGCGAGAAAATTGTATAAAGACAGCTTTTAGATGGTATCTCACACCTGAGAAAACATGCCACTTCTCTCAAAATGGGTCAAATCACTGCTATAGAGGTTGTCAGGAAAGGGGTACATACCTCCACATGTGGTGGACATGCCCCCAAATTAGAATTAGAATTATTTGGGAAAAACTCCAGGAACTTATAAATAGGTTACTCCAAGAGCATATCACTTTGACTCCAGCACATGCACTCCTGAACTATAGATTTACACAATATAATAAGGTCATAAATACATATATTAAGACTCTATGTACAGCAACCAGAGTCTGTATAGCCAGACACTGGAAAGTAGGGGCCCCCGAGTGGCAGGAGATAATGGGCAAGATAGAGCATTTATATACTATGTCGGAAATATCGGCCTCTATACAAGGTGATAGGGAACAGTTCACCAAAATATGGTTTTACTGGATAATGAATGAGAAAGAATAAGACTATATGTATCATGCTACAATAAGCCATATTATATAAACGGCAAACAAGGGTACTCTTAATTAAAAATAAGGCGGGAGTTTGGGACCACACCTTCTTCGGTAGACTAGACTCAACTCTTAGATGTTATCTCTTTACAGGAACTATCAGAGCCTAGACAAAAAATGATCAGAGCAAAAAGATGCTCACCACTAGTACCACAGTTATGAAGTTAGTTTGTAGTTGTTGTTTTTTTTCTGTTTTATGTTTTTCTTTCTCTCTTGTACCCCTTGTTTCTTTTTTTTGCTTTTTTTTATGTTATGGGGAATCTATTATTATTACTTTATAAGAATGTATAAAACGGGCAAAGCGTATATACAGAGATATGCTAGATAATGTCAGTCACTTCTATCCCACAAGTACCGGTGTGGTACAGGACGGGGGGCATCTAAAGGAATGTAAGCTTCTACAAATTGTAATTTTGTGCATTATAGATGTCATATCTGATTAACCATTGGTTGTACTGTCTTTCAATGATTGTAGCCCACAATAAAGATTTATTTCAACTAAATATCATTGTATGTGGATATGAAATTGAACCTAGAAACGTAGACTTTGATAGCAAGTGACCCTAGGTCCAAAAAGTCTGCTCATATTTCCCATAAAGTAGGAGATTACTGAGGTCATATAGGACATCCAATCACCAACACACGAAAAAGAGAGCACCAGATTGGAAAAACAGTGATTCTTTATTTCTTTAAAACATGAATTACAGGTTATAGCAGGAAACATTGGAGCAACATGGTAGGAGTGGGTATCCACGTACCCTAAGGCTGACGCGTTTCGGCTTCCGCGGTAGTCGTCATATAGGACAGCCTTATTCTTATTCCAGGTATATTTGAAGTCTCCCACAGTGATTGTTTTTACCACTTCTAATGGAAATTTATTACAGGAATCAATAACCCTTTCTGTAAAGAAGAACTTCTGCAAATTATTCCTGTAGACACCACTCTTTCATTTGAGATTATCACCTTTTTTTTTGGTGTTGCTGCTTTTTGTTAAAAATACTTAAAACTAAATCTAAAAGAAATAATAGGGAGTGTTGCCCCTGAGATCACTGTGATTGGACATTTTTTAAATAGTTATTATCAACACATTAGGAAATATTTTCTATACTACATTAAGCATATTGTGCCCAAAAAAGGTCAAGAAATTCAGTTTCTGTTGTATTGCCCCAGGTGCATGTTTTATTACAAGAAGCACCACTGCAGCCTCTATCATCAGAATTAGCAATTTAAAAGGCTGAGCAAGAGTGCCCACCAGACATCAAAATGTTCTCTGGAAAATCATTGTAAAATCTAGGAAGAGCATTCGCGAGAGAGCCAGAGAGCGAGGTATATGCCTTGTTCTTGTATTATATAGATCCACTACTTTAAAGGGTTCTTTGTTTATCTAGCTCTGTGCTAGTGTACGTTGCAGCCATAATATGTTACAGTCATGTAAAAAAAAAAAACTGCAATTCCTTTTTAGAAAGGCTGAAACACACTTACATAAGCTTGTATTGAGAATTCCACATAATGGAGTCTATTTATTATTGTGCGGACGGACATGATACGATGTAGCATATCATGTCCACTGCACATCGATAAATGCATATCATTGCACCAGCAATTCTGGTGAACTGCTGGTGCAATGCCACCTCCTGCAGATTTGCCGCTAGCAGGGGCTGTCAATCAACCCGATAGTATACGATCGGGTTGATTTCTGTCCACCACCTCAGAGCAGGCAGACAGGTTATGGCGCAGTGGTC
The DNA here is from genome assembly GCF_027579735.1 of Bombina bombina. NCBI lineage: Eukaryota > Metazoa > Chordata > Amphibia > Anura > Bombinatoridae > Bombina > Bombina bombina. The sequence continues at coordinate 149,166,854 of NC_069502.1, read as the reverse complement.
TTTAGACCGCTGCTTCATAACTTCTGTTTCTGGCGAGCCTGAAGGCTCGCCGGAAACACAGGGCATCAAGCTCCATACGGAGCTTGATAAATTGACTCCAATGTATTTACGTACACGTCTTTTTAGGTTTTAATTTACTTATACTTTTATGTGCTCAGTAAATTAAACTCAGTCCATTATATATATATATATATATATATATATATATATATATATATATATATATATATACTGTATATATATATATATATATATATATATATATACACATATATATATATAAATCTCAAATTACATTTAATGAGAGATTAATACGGAAGGAGGATACCCTTCCCTTACAAAATAAAGGGAATACAGCACTCTCTTTGCTTCAAAAAGCCATTTTTCTTAATCTAAATATTTCAATTAGTGTCTGTCAGAGAAATATAATCACTGTTACTTATATATATTCAAACCCCAAATAAAGTAAAAAATGCTGCTAATCAGGAAGCAAACATTAATAATAGAAAATGAGCATCTTGCAACCAAAAGACCCACAGGGATTAAGCCGTTAATATCTTAGGCAAGAAATGGTTTCCCAAAGCTTGCTCAGCTTATACATATATTGCCCCTATGTATCTACAATAGTATAGCAACAGTTAACCTTAATAAACCTTATTAAACCTGGTTTTAATAATAATCATGCAACCTTATAAAACATACATAGTTGCTGAAGTGACCTTAATATGATACTATTGGTTACTGAGGCGATGTTATAACTTTATACAGGGCTGCAGTCCCTTTGAGTAACACTCCAAAAGCTCACAGATGGTGTTTGTAACAAACCAATTGCCAGTCCCAAAGTTCAGGGAAATACAATGTTCCAAATCTGTTGCAAAGTTTCAGAATAACAGAGTACCTTATTGCTGGAAACCACCCTTAACGAAAGAGCTGTTTGTCAAGCTCCTTAGATGCCTTCCTGGCCTCCCGTTCCCAGGAGCTCGTTACCAAACGAGTTGTTTGTTTCCTCCAGCAGCTTCACTCAGCAGCGTGGGTGTCAGCATGTAGGGATTACACATAATTGGGTTACTTCTGTTTCCTCCAATCACTTTGCTGATACCAGAAAAAGTTCCTTGGTAAGTGTCCATTAACACCTCCATGAAGCTTATCTTGTGGGATCCCAAAGAAGTTTTCAGCGATCACTTAGCCTTACTTTGGGCTTATTCTTAGCTGTGCAATCAAACAGTTTTTGCTTGTGTTAGATGGTGAATTCCTGCAGCAATGGAAGTCAAGTGGTGTTTGCTGCCAACAACATATGTGTTTCACCCCTCCTTTCTTTTTCACACCTGGGGCTTCATCAGGGCTCATTAACTCTAGGCTCACAGTCTGTTTATTTATGCTCCTTATGCCCTTCCCACTTGAATTTACATTCACTTTCTTAAAGGGATATTTTTCTTTTAACATCAACCCTTTATTTTACCTATGTGCTTAACTATATGCTTTTTTCTATTAGTAACATCTTTCAAATATTTTTGGGCATCCATTTAAACGCCTATTAACTAATAAGAAGATATGCTAGCCTCATTTGCCCTTTCTTTTGTCCCTTTTTTACTAGAAAACATTATAAAAGCTACAATTGTTAAAACTACCTGATTGTGTTTTTGAACATACTGGCATACACATTTCCAGTCCCCCTTCCTTTTAATATACATATATTTACATTGAGACCTTATTTTTTCAGCTCACTTTCCTTTTTCAAACACATTATCCTTCGTTTAATGGATCTTATTGTAAGGTTTAGAAATGAGATACCCTTACAAGAAACATGCATAATCAATTTTATCATTCAGGCCCAGTGGTTGCTAACGGCTAGATTTAGAGTTTTGTCGGTAACAACCCGCGTAGCTAACTCTGGTTTTTTTCCCCCCGCACCTTTTAAATACCGCTGGTATTTAGAATTCACAGAAGGGCTGTGTTAGGCTCCAAAATGGGAGCGTGTAGCATATTTACCGCCACTGCAACTCTCAATACCAGCGGTGCTTACGGACGCGGCCAGCTTCAAAAACGTGCTCGTGCACGATTCCCCCATAGGAAACAATGGGGCCGTTTGAGCTGAAAAAAAACCTAACACCTGCAAAAAAGCAGCGTTCAGCTCCTAACGCAGCCCCATTGTTTCCTATGGGGAAACACTTCCTATGTCTGCACCTAACACCCTAACATGTACCCCGAGTCTAAACACCCCTAACCTTACACTTATTAACCCCTAATCTGCCGCCCCCGCTATCGCTGACCCCTGCATATTTTTTTAACCCCTAATCTGCCGCTCCGTACACCGCCGCAACCTACGTTATCCCTATGTACCCCTAATCTGCTGCCCCTAACACCGCCGACCCCTATATTATATTTATTAACCCCTAATCTGCCCCCCCCAAAGTCGCCACTACCTACCTATACTTATTAACCCCTAATCTGCTGACCGGACCTCACCACTACTATAATAAAGTTATTAACCCATAAAGCTAAGTCTAACCCTAACCCTAACACCCCCTAAGTTAAATATAATTTTTATCTAACTAAATAAATTATTTCTTATTACATAAATTATTCCTATTTAAAGCTAAATACTTACCTGTAAAATAAACCCTAATATAGCTACAATATAAATAATAATTATATTGTAGCTATTTTAGGATTAATATTTATTTTACAGGCAACTTTGTATTTATTTTAACCAGGTACAATAGCTATTAAATAGTTAATAACTATTTAATAGCTACCTAGTTAAAATAATTACAAAATTACCTGTAAAATAAATCCTAACCAAAGTTACAATTAAACCTAACACTACACTATCAATAAATTAATTAAATAAAATACCTACAATTATCTACAATTAAACCTAACACTACACTATCAATAAATTAATTAAATAAATTACCTACAAATACCTACAAATAAATACAATTAAATAAACTAACTAAAGTACAAAAAATAAAAAAAGCTAAGTTACAAAAAATAAAAAAATAATTTACAAACATAATAAAAATATTACAACAATTTTAAACTAATTACACCTACTCTAAGCCCCCTAATAAAATAACAAAGCTCCCAAAATAAAAAAAATGCCCTACCCTATTGTAAAATTAAAATTGAAAAGCTCTTTTACCTTACCAGCCCTATCAGCCAATTGGAATTCGAGGGATGCCATCTTGGATGGCGTCCCTTAAAGGAACCTTCATTCTGTGTTAGGACGTCGGAAGAAGAGGATGGATCCGCGCCGGAGGTCTTGAAGATGGAGCCGCTCGTCGTCGGATTTGTTTTTTAACCTCAAGGACATAGTTTTTCTCATCTAAGAGTACCAAGTTACCGCCCTTATCACTATCACATTTTTAGCTTACATTAATTCTTTTAATGCATTTCTTTCTTTCCATGTCAAATTATGGCCTGTACCAGCATAATCTGTCAAACTTTCTATATCTTTTTCCACTGCTTTTACAAACAGACTTACTGCCGGTACTTGCGCCAGAATTGGCATGTAAAATTATTTATTTTTGAGTGTTTCTTGCAAACAAATATAAATCTTTAGTTGTTTCAAATTTATCCAAGTGGTTAACTAGGTAAAAGGAAAGCCCTTTCTTTAGTACACTTATATGTGCTAGATTAAGATGAAATGAGGATAGGTTTATTATTTGAAGATCATCTTTTTCATACTCTCCTAGTAGCCCCTGCGGTACCTCCTACTTGTTCTCCCTCTGCTCGTGTATCTGTCCTCCTGATAATATTCCCTCCTGCCTCTTTGTTGTCGTGTCTGGTATCTTTTCTCATCTGTAGATTGTTCTTTTTCTCTTTCTCCCTCTCCTCCTCCTCCATCTCCTACATATCCCCTCTGAAAATTTGAAGTTGTGGGTCTACCTTGTCCTTCCTCTTCTATATCTGAGGTATCTGTGCCTGAATCATAAGATCCCATTTGTGATCTATAGGCATAAACCTTTTTTAGTTTAAAGTCCTCCTGATCTCGATGTAGCTTCCTAAACTTTCTAGATTTTATCTCAGATTGTAATCGGGAGACATTGTTCTTAGTTTCATCATTTAGTTTATTAAAATTTGAGTCCTCCTCAAATTTATTTACCACCAATAGTATTCCTTCAATCTCCACTTTCAGTTTCTCTAATCTCTTTTAATTTCTTTTAACCAACATCCCCATTAATTGAAAGGTTAATTCTGTTAATTTAAAACTTCTCTGGTTCCTCATCGTTTTGTTAGAATCCTCTATATACTCTCATAAACAACTGTTTCTAAATAATGGGTAGAGAGAGTTAGCAACTATGTATGTTTTATAAGGTTGCATGAATATTATTAAAACCAGGTTTAATAAGGTTTATTAAGGTTAACCATTGCTATACTATTGTAGATACATAGGGGCAATATATGTTTAAGCTGAGCACGCTTTGGGAAACCATTTATTGCCTAAAATATTAACGGCTTAATCCCTGTGGGTCTTTTGGTTGCAAGATGCTCATTTTCTATTGTTAATGTTTGCTTCCTGATTAGCGGAATTTTTTACTTTATTTTGGGTTTGAATATATATAAGTAACAGTGATTATATTTCTCTGACAGACACTAACTGAAATATTTAGATTAAGAAAAATGGCTTTTTAAAGCAAAAAGAGTGCTGCATTCCCTTTCTTTTGTAAGGGATGAGTATCCTCTTTCCTTATTAATCTCTCTTTAAATGTAATTTGATATTTATTTAAAAGGGTCTGCACCATTAACTTTGATTAAGTAGTTAACTACTAAACAAAATATGATTAATAGTATCTAACTCTCTCTACTCATTTAGATATATATATATATATATATATATATATATATATATATATATATATATATATATATATATATATATATATATATATATATATATATATATATATATATATATATATATTTGACATATGTGAGATTTGTTTTATTTACCAGGGGGGCAAAGTACTATGTCTAGTGTTACAAAATATTTTAGAATATGTTTCTTTATGCATTGTTGATTGAATAAGGTCACTAATATCCCTTTATACAAGGAATAAGACTTAGGTATATTTGCTTAAGGCAATTGGAAATCATATAGTAGTTCTACCGGTTATACATAACTGTTGGCATTTATTTGTATTTGTTTGAATGCATCAGAGTTTGCTTTAAAATGTACTCAAATAACTAATTGAAAGTGGGTATAATTTTAGTTGTTAGCGAGTTAATTGTAAAATTATATGTTTTTAAATGGTTTTGAGATGTTTTCCAGCAGGTAATTATCCATTGTTCTTTATTTTAATAGAATATATTAGTTTTTGAGTAAATGCTTAATAAAACAGCTCAGCAATGTCTTGGTTGATATAAATAATAAAGTCTAGAACAAATTATGCATAATGAAGCATTTCAGCTTATCTGACGGTTTTTATTATATGTTGATACGGTTTCATGAAATTACAGTAGTGCTGCACAGCAATCAAGTATAGGACAAATGGCTTTTCATCCATTACCACAGTTTATTACATGCTAATAGAGCGTATTTATGCTTTTTAAATTTTAAGTCATGGAAGCACTGCACTTAGCAGCAACTATAAATTACATGTTACAAGAAGACAGGAGTTATATTATTGTTTGATTAGCAAATATACCACAGTTCCTAGGTGTAAAAATGCTACTTTTGTTTAAAAGTATTGCTTTACCAAAGTCTGGGCTGTATTGCTTTTGTTAGACGTTGGTCAGTTATCATGCAGGGGTAGTAGTAATAAAAGGACATTGGTTATAATGGAGAATTTTCAGTCTGCGCCTCTCGTTTGATCACATTGTTGGAGAGTTGAGACTTGACAACCATATTTGGAATGCGTTTAGATGGTCTCAAGTATTTGGTTTATAGCAGCAAACGTGGAAGAAAACATCAAGTCTAAAAGATCCAGTAATGGGTGATGTTATTTTAAGCAATGTGCAGTAATGGTGCTTCATTAGAGTTTTTGCTTTGGGTTCTGTCTAGTCTGCCATGTTTAGAATTATACAACTTTTGGTGTCCCTATGTTTGATGTATGTACTTCATTAGAAGACAGCTTAAAAGTTGACAGTTTTATGTGAGAACATTCTCATAATAACTGATGTTATAATTTAACCTTTGGTCGTCTCAGCTTTTTTTTGTGACATCAGCGTTTAACCTGTACATAAGAATCCATTTGTTCAGGGACTGCACTTTATAAATTCTTTCACCAGCACCAAAAAGTTTAATCTCTGGTCTACCAGCAAAATGTGAAAATCTCCAGAGCCACAATATTTAGAATTTACAATTTAAACAATAATATGTCAATACAGATATTATGATATTTATTTCTGGCCAAGGTAGTTGGTGTTATGTTCCTATTTAATTAAATATCAATATGTATAAAAATATAGTCAAGCACATATATTCATAATTCCAATTAGGTATATGCCTAGGGCAGCACTGAATATTACATATATCAATACATTTTAAAATTTAATAAAAAAAAAAAAAAAATGTTTTCATTTTGTTTGTTAATGAATTCATTGTATCTTTGTTTTTGTTTCTCTCTAGAGGCAATCACAGGTAAGGAGCACAGATGTTAAACGTAAAATTTATAGTGTAATGTCGGGTAACCATAGAAACCAACTTGTTATGGCATGATTTTTGAGATATCCGATGTGGGATGGAAGCATTAAAAGAGCATTAACTTAACACCTACACAAAAAGAGCAACTGCACTCAAAGCACAACATTTTCAATGTAAACCAGGTACTAAAATGGAGCCGTAAACTACTTTTAGCTTTCGGCAACTTTGGTAGCTTATGGCTCCAAAATATTTATTGTTGCCCTAGGCGAAGGCCTAGTTGTACACAAACATCCACCAAGAAAAAAAATAAGGAACTACCAAGAAAAGAACATTTGTATCCAAAAAATGACTATGCAAGAAGCAATAAAGTAGATTTAAAAAAAATATATATACAGTATATATGGATAACTCTCATGGGTATATCTGCAATTGTACACGCAAGCTCTCCAATAGGGATAAATAATCTCATCATTTTTACACTTTAAATTATTGAATGAATATTTCCCTTAAAGGGATACTGAACCCTTCTTGATTCAGATAGAGCATGCTATTTTAAGCAACATTCTAATTTACTCCTATTATCAATTTTTCTTCATTCTCTTGGTATCTTTATTTGAAAAAGCAGGAATGTAAGTTTACGGGCCGGCCCATTTTTAGTTCAGCACCCTGTATAGCGCTTGCTGATTGGTGGCTAAATGTACCCACCAATCAGCAAGCGCTATCTAGGTACTGAACCAAAGATTCAGCAACTTGTAATAGCTGCGCAACCCCAACTACGAAAAAGCCATAACGCGTACTGTGTTTTCGCAACTGATATACATCACGACTTGCAATCTTGCCCTTATTGTCAATTAAGCAATGAGAGCTGCCATGTTGTATCTTAGGTGTCTTTCTCTGCTGTGGCCAATTAGGGAAAGTTATAAAAGTTCACGAGAGTGTGCAAATATAACAGTGTTCTGCACTTCCATTTCTAACGGGAACTGAAAATCTCACAATTGTATAAAGGAATAACAGGAAAAGGGGACAAAATAAATAATGTTGCAAAGTTTTTTTTTATATATACAGTTTATAATGTGTTATTACCACCTCAAAGTGTTTAATGTCCATTTAATGGGTTAACAAGCACTTTATACCAGCTGCAAAGTTTAAAATGTATGGGGAATTGATCCTATGGGCATATTTTTGTAAATGAAATGGCTGTCTCTACTAACTGAAACCAAAACTTAATTGAATTGGATGAGCTTACAGGGAGAGCAGACATCAGCTTATCTCTCTATGGGCTAGATAATAAGTGGAGCAGTATTTATTACTCCGGCTCGTGCATTAACTGTGTTAAACTTTGGCTTTTTGCACGTGTCGGGTACCACACGTATTACAAGTTAAAAGTTTTCAGTTGCGCGCTAACCCGACGTGCGAAAGCTGAAGTTAGAACATTGCAACCATATTAACGTATTCCCCCAAGATTTCCACAGAGCATGAAAACTGCAAATAAAATGTATAGTGCAGTCCATAACACCCTTACTTGTGCACAAACCTGATCGCATTTTCTCATTTTCTGTTAAAAGCTTATATATTTAAAAGCTTTTTCACTGGTATCATTCTGCACGACTGTACCAGATGATAATGAAGGTAATGAAAAATAAAAATGTATAGGAAGGAGTGATTTGGGTATATTGTTTAAGACACAATATTACATCACAATAAGATAAGATTAAAATAATGAAAGTTAAACACAGTATAAATTTTAATTATAATATTTCCTGACAAGTTCACAGACTGTTACACCATCGTATTTTGTATGCTGTTACTATTTAGAATTAGTTTAGCAGCTCAAATTATACAACAATAGTATGTTATTGTATTTATGTCACTATTATCATGTATCTTAAAGAGTTAATTTAGTGACCAGCCCACTTCACACACCCATTGGCAAGTACCAATCGGATGTTATTTGTTATTTTAAATAGCCAGTGTGTTTCAGGAGAACCAAGCCAGCTATGAGTACGGCATAATGCCGAAACGCGTAAGCTATCGGTTCTCTTGAAGATAAGGGCATCTTAGTTTGATTGCTGCATGTTTTAACAGACCTGAAAAAAAACCTAAAGTTTTATAATTACTGATGCTCCTCAGAAAATTATTTTGAAGTTTACTGTGGCCGCTGTATGGAGTTGAGCATCAGTCCAAGTTCCTGATTGAACTCTAATCACTTGGAATTGCAGAGTATTTGGTCCCTGAAGAGTTGAGCTGTGACGTTATGCCCCCGTAAGTTGGCTACTACTGGCAACGAGAGTGACGTCATTGCTCTGCGCAGAGTTTGGCCCATCCAAAAGGACGCAGTGGAGGTTCCGTGTCGGCCGAAGGAGTGAGAGACTTGTTGAGCGATGACAGCTCCAAGCTAAGACTGGCCGTAAGAAGTCCAAGGATGGGTGCAGCATGTTAAACAACTAGTCAAATCCGAACATGCTTTCAAGCAACAATTGAAAAGCCATGAAGTGGGGGTAAGCAGCCGTTCGACACGGTTTACACAACATTTATGTACGGAGTAACACGTTAAAATGCAATAGGGCCTATTTACATTAGCAATTCAACAAGTTTGTCTAAGGACATTGGGAATATCAGTGGACATTGTAGCATATATTTGCTGGGTCTCCCTAAGGGGAATGTTTTTTCATGTTACATATTTCTATATATCTGATGGCTATTTGGTAAAAATATGTATCTATACCTATATATATATATATATATATATATATATATATATATATATATATATATATATATAGGTATATATATATATATATATATATATATATAGGTATATATATATATATATATATATATATATATATGATATATAGGTATAGATATATACAGATGCATATGGAATACCTATTTAAAAATACTTAGAATATATTCCTTTGTGAGAAGGACTTGGGAATGTAAAATATATGAGTAAATACACAGTTAACATTTTGTTAAAAATATATATTGCATAAATATGATTTTACATGTTTACAGCTACTTGACTGCTTCAGACTCCAATGCACATATATATATACGTATCAGGTTCGTGGTGGGCATTCCTCACGACTCGTTGTTTTCTTACCTCATACAATTGAGGTTACTGATGTAAGGATCTCTGTTTTATGATTATTGTGTTCATTAAACAGTAAAGCACTATTAGTGTGATTTGTTTTTGTTTTCTTTCTCCCTATTTGATTGAGTGAGAATTTGACATTATGGGGACAAGACTCCCAGCCAGTGCATAGAAAACCTAGATCCGGCTCCTGTCTCCCTCTCTACACACGGAGGCTCAATCTTTTGATACCGACTCCTATGCAGACACCAACATTACGTTCTGGTCTTCAACTTACCTCATACGATTGAGGTTACTTCTAGTAAGTAGGAACTACCTTCAGGGGGAGGATATTTGGGATCTGCCTGTACCTTTACTATCCCCACTCACTAAACTTCCAAATTTCACAGGACTGTGTGTTATTTTACGTAATTGGAGCTTCCTGCAGCCTTTTACCGACATTGCCAGCACTGTATGTACAGTGAAACTGTATAACATTGTATCCCATTTTGTATCTGCTGCTTTTTTGTATACCTATGCAGTTCTGTATATAATCCTATTTATTTAACTGTGGGGGGTTTTCATTTCATATGTCTCATGTACTCTATATTACAGAGTTTCAAAGGTAGATGTCGCTGGTTTTGGTATTGCACTAAGGATTATGTAGATATTTTCTAATTTTCTGGTGGCAAAAGGAGACAGACGTGTTGTGTATATAAACACCAATTAATAAGGGTGCAGTATACTCACTCCACAAGATGTATGATGTATGCTCATCTATAGATGGCCCCACAGTTAGCTGGAACCAAGGAGAAACTCCAATAATATCGACCCAATATACTAAAGGCAAGGAAAAGCTCCAATCAGGTGTGCATAAAAATTACATGAAAATACAAGTAGCAACTTACTCCATCAAATCTGAAATTCCGGCAATGTAATAGCAAAGAAACAATCCGTTACTCCAAAAATGATTAAAAAAAGTTTTTTAATGGCTCAACGCGCTTCAACGTATACAAATGTCTTTTTCAAGAGCAAATTTAAAACAAATAAAAACAGTTGAAAAGTTTGTGACACTAATTGCTGGTTTAAATACAGATGGCACAAATTCCAATTTCCTGTGTAAAAACAGGAAATTGGATTCACAAAGAGACATTTCCAACAACTTGAAGAAATTCACATAAAACATCATATCTGTGTTTGGCTATAATAGCTTCACAATATAAAGAGTGAAATATAATGGTTTTAACTATGTCGATTTTGATTTACTAGTTTAACTTTGATTCAATAATAAATAGCCAAATACGGATATTTAAACCAATCACGGACGTTCACATTACATCATGACCAATAAGAGAATCTGAAGAGTATAAGTTCTCAAATGAGTAGTGTTCTGTGTGTAGTTCCATTTCAGGTCCACTTGAGTCACATGATGTTAGACATCCAATGGTTGTAGTGTATCAAACGTGCCCTATAATGTATTGCAAGTAAATATCCACGTTTTTTTTACTAATGGCGTTATTCTTATGCAAATTGTTAATCATCAATCATTGTTAATCTACAAAGTAAATGACAAGCGAAACAGTAAATGTCCTTAAAACAAACAAAAAACAACAACAAAAAACAGCTTTATAAGTAAATTACGTCTATATGAGAGAATACAATAAAAGTTATATAGTAGATGTTTTGTGTTTTGGGAACGTAACTAATATTTGTTTTCATGGCATATTAACAATAGTAATAACAAAGTGTGATGGCCTTGGGGACTTTTTTTTAACATTAAGTGCTGAAAACGTGATATTTGGACATCATTTAAATATATATATATATAAGATAAAAAAATTATGAAAAAAAATAGAAAAATAGAAAAATGGTAAAAAAGACAATATTTTAAAGATCCATTTTAATATGTTGTGACATTTAAAGAGACAGTGTCTCAAATTTTTGTGTAAAAAATTTCAAGTGATTTCTTATTTTAAAGTGCTATTTAATAGTCTTATTGTCATAAAAAAACCTAAAAAGAATTTGTAAACAAAGTGTCAAAATAATTTTAATTTTAAGTAGTTTTTAAACAAAAGCGACTATTTTAATATCCTTGTTCAAACCTCAGTGATTGTAAGTTCTTAAAGTGTGTATCCACCAAAGTTCCCTTCTATCTAACTCATCTTCCAATTTGCCACCTCTCCAATGTGTGGATACCTTTTCTATACCCATCCACAGGAAATTTTTAAAGTCAAATTTTGTACATGTATTGCAGTGTAAAGGTACCCCATGATCTTCATGCTTTTTATCAATTTTGTTTAGGTGTTCTAATATACGTGTTTTCAGAAATCTAGTGGTTTGGCCTAAGTATTGGATTTTGCAATTACATTGTAAGAGATATATAACATTATTAGTTTTACAAGTGATAAAATGCTTGATTATGAAGGTTTTACCAGTAGTTGATGATACAAAAAATGTATGTGTGCATTTGGTGTAATTACAACCTTTACAGTGGCCACAAGTGTAGAAGCCTTGTAAATTTGAAATGGATATTGAAATTTTGGGAGTCATACCTTTTATTAAGGAGGGTGCTAACTTTTGTTTAAAATTAGTACCCCTTCTAAATGTAGTTTGTGGTTTACTAGGTATGATTTTTTCCAAAATGTCATCGCTTTTTAAGACATGCCAGTGCTTCTTGATAATATTTTTAATCTGGTTATGTCCGGAGTTATAGGTGGTTATAAACTTAGGAAATAATTGTGTATTTGTCGATTCTCGTTTTTTACCCTGTAATCATTTTTCCCGATCTAAATTTCTCACTTCTTGTCTATCAGATTCCAGGGTTTCTTTTTTGTATCCTTTTTCTAGGAATCTTGATGGTAATATCTTAGATTCTTTGTAATCTTCAAATTTGTCACAGTTACGTCTTATGCGTTGGAACTGCCCTTTTGGAATTGATTTAAGCCATGATGGATGATGTTGACTATCATGTTGTATATAAGTATTTACATCACATTGCTGCAACACAGTGTCTTTGTATGAATGACGCCATCAATAACTGTGATGGCTAAATCTAGAAAAGTGGACTGAGTTTCATGTATTTCTGGGGTTAATATGATATTCATATTGTTACTATTTAGTTGAGAAATAAAAAATTGAAGAGATTCTGAGTCCCCTTTCCAGATACACAGACCATCATCAATATAGCTCCTCCATGTCACCAGGTCCGCCCCAAATATGTCATTGGACCATACATATTGATGTTCAAAGTGGTCCATATAAATGAAGGCGTAAAATCAATAGCTAAGATGATAAACTCAAGTAGTGAGTTGGGCAAATTGGGATCTTGTTCTAATTTCCATCTGACTGCCTTTATACCTTTCTGATGATCTATATATAAAGATGTTACATCTATGGTGGCCCAAATAAAGCCATGTTCCCATTTAATTTCATTGATAGTGCTTAGAACATGGGAAGTATCTTTCAAATATGATTTAGAATTTTGTGCATATGGCTGTAGAAAAAAATCAATAAAAGCAGAAAGGTTTGAAGTTAATGAATCAAACCCACAAATGATTGGGCGCCATGGAGGTTTCTCTGGATTTTTGTGCAATTTAGGTAAAAAATAAAAAATGGGTGTTTTAGAATCTGTTTTATATAAAAAATAATATTCTTGGTCAGAGATGATTTCTCTATCTAATGCTTGAGTGAGCATTTCAAATAATTCTTGACAAAAAGTTTTTTTGAGATTATTTTTTTTATAATTTTATATGTATTTTCATCAGATAGAATTCTATGGGCCTCCTCCTGCATGTAATATTCCCTATCCATGATAACAATACTGCCGCCCTTGTCGGCTTCTTTAATTATAATGTCCTCTCTCTTATTTAAATTTTTCAATGTATCAGATTCTAATTTAGTCATGTTAAAAAACTTACGGCTAGATTACGAGTTGTGCGTTAGGCTTAAAAAGCAGCGTTAGCCGGTCCTAACGCTGCTTTTCAATGCTCGCTGGTATTACAAGTCTTGCAGGTACAGGTGTACTGCTCACTTTTTTGGCCAGACTTTGAAAGACCGCAAATCCACTTACGTAAATTGCGTATCCTCTTTTTTCAATGGGACTTGCATAGCGCCGGTATTACGAGTCTGACAAAAAGTGAGCGGTACACCCTCTCCTGTCAAGACTGGTACCGCATTTTAAAGTCAGTAGTTAAGAGTTTTACGCCGTAGCATAAAACTCTTAACTAAAGTGCTAAAAAGTACACTAAAAGTACACTAACACCCATAAACTACCTATTAACCCCTAAACCGAGCCCCCCCCCCCCCCCCGCATCGCAAACACTATAAAAAAATTTTTAACCCCTAATCTGTCGAACCGGACATCGCCGCCACTATAATAAATATATTAACCCCTAAACCGCCGCACTCCCGCATCGCAAACACTAGTTAAATATTATTAACCCCTAATCTTCCGTCACTAACATTGCCGACACCTACCTACATTTATTAACCCCTAATCTGTCGCCCCCAACGTCGCCGCCACTATATTAAAGTTATTAACCCTTAAATCTAAGTCTAACCCTAACACCTCCAAACTTAAATATAATTTAAATAAATCTAAATAAATATAACTATCATTAACTAAATAATTCCTATTTAAAACTAAATACTTACCTGTAAAATAAACCCTAAGATAGCTACAATATAACTAATAGTTACATTGTAGCTATCTTAGGGTTTATTTTTATTTTACAGGCAAGTTTGTATTTATTTTAACTAGTTATATTTAAATTAGGGGGTGTTAGGGTTAGACTTAGGTTTAGGGGTAAATATGTGTATTATAGTGGCGGCGACGTTGGGGGCGGCAGATTAGGGGTTAATAAGTGTATGTAGGTTGCGGCGAAATTTGGGGCGGCAGATTAGGGGTTAATAAATATAATGTAGGTGTCCGCGATGTTGGGGGCAGCAGATTAGGGGTTAATAAGTATAATGTAGGTGGCGCGGTGTCCGGAGCAGCAGATTAGGGGTTAATAATATAATGTAGGTGTCGGCGATGTCGGGGGCGGCAGATTAGGAGTTAATAAGTGTAAGATTAGGGGTGTTTAGACTCGGGGTTCATGTTAGGGTGTTAGGTGTAGACATAAATGTTATTTCCCCATAGGAATCAATGGGGCTGCGTTAAGCGCTAAACGCTGCTTTTTTGCAGGTGTTAGACTTTTTTTCAGCCGGCTCTCCCCATTGATTCCTATGGGGAAATTGTGCACGAGCACGTTACACCAGCTCACCACTGACTTAAGCAGCGCTGGTATTGGAGTGAGATGTGGAGCAAAATTTTGCTCAGTGCTCACTTCTTGTCTTTTAACGCCGGGTTTGTAAAAACTCGTAATACCAGCACTGTAGGGAAGTGAGCGGTGAGCATAAACTGCTCATTAGCTCCGCACCCCTCATAATGCAAAACTCGTAATCTAGCTGTTAGGTTTTTGTTGTATATTTTCTATATCTTTAAGAATCAGTTTACCAAACACATCCACACTTGAGCCTTTACAATAACTCGGATAGTACCTGGAAGCGTTTTTAAACTTTGACCTAGGATTAGCAAAAAATCTTTTAATAGTAATATTTCTTATAAATTTCTGAGCGTCTATAAAAAGTTGAAAAGTATTCACGCCTTGTGTAGGTATAAACTTAAGACCTTTGGCTAGAACCTTTTTTTCTTGTTCAGTAATTGTTTGTGATGATATGTTATGCATCTCTATTCTATCTGTCTCGTTCTACTGTGTCTTTCTTCTACCTCCTAACCTTCCCCTATGAGGTCTGGTGTCTTTTTTGTTGGTTTGACCTGTCAGATTGTTGTAGGGCTTAGTTGGAGAAACTTTCTGTCTGGAGGGGGGAATACCTGTTCTGATGTACCCAGTGTTGATTGATTGGTGTATGATATAAGTCTACTTTGTGTCTGTCTCGATTTTGTTCGGATGGAAAAGGACGTGTGTCATCTTGGAATGATCTATTGTGATGTGTTCTATTCTGATGGATGTTTGGTTGAAAAGATCTATGATGCTGGTCATTATTATGGTGGTCTTTATTTGCTCCCATCTTTCTCACATCATAATGATTTCCTGTGTTGTAGTTAGACGCATTATGTCTACCATAATTATTGTGACCATTATTATGTCTAGGTTCATAATTTTAAAAATTTTATGTAATATGTCTATTTTGATATTGGGGTTCTCTATACATTCTAGAATTAGAATTTGAATGTGATCTATTTTTGTCCCAAGGTTTATTGTTTGAAAAAATGTCTCCCTCTAGTGTAGTCAAGTTGTCTCCCTCTAGTATAGTCAGATTAGTTTTTATCAGATTGACCTTGTTTAATTCTTTTTAGTTTTTTTATGACAATAAGACTAATAAATCGCACTTTAAAATAAGAAAGCACTTGAATTTTTTTACACAAAAATTTGAGACACTGTCTCTTTAAATGTCACGACATATTAAAATGGATCTTTAAAATATTGTCTTTTTTTACCATTTTTCTCTTATTTTTTTTCATCATTTTATATTTAAATGATGTCCAAATATCACGTTTTCAGCACTTAATGTTACAAAAAAAGTCCCCAAGGCCATCATGCTTTGTTAATACTATTGTTAATATGCCATGAAAACAAATATTAGTTACGTTCCCAAAACATCTACTATATAACTTTTATTGTATTCTCTCATATAGACGTAATTTACATATAAAGCTGTTTTTTTTTTGTTTGTTTTTTAAAGACATTTACCGTTTTACTTGTCATTTACGTTGTAGATTAACAATGTATTATTTGCATAAGACTAACGCCATTGGTTGAAAAAAACATGGATATTTACTTGCAATACATTATATGGCACGTTTGATACACTGCAACCATTGGACATCTCACATCATGTGACTCAAGTGGACCTGAAATGGAACTATACACAGAACACTACTCTTTTGAGAACTTATACTCTTCGAATTCTCTTATTGGTCATGACTCATAACGTAATATGAACGTCCGTGATTGGTTTAAATATCCGTATTTGGCTATTTACTATTGAATCAAAGTTAAACTAGTAACTCAAAATCGACATAATTAAAACTATTATATTTCACTCTTTATATTGTGAAGCTATTATAGCCACAGATATGATGTTTTATGTGAATTTCTTCAAGTTGTTGGAAATGTCTCTTTGTGAATCCAATTTCCTGTTTTTACACAGGAAATTGGAATTTGTGCCATCTGTATTTAAACCGGCAATTAGTGTCATAGCATACAAACTTTTCAACTGCTCTTTATCATCTTTGGAGTAACGGATTGCTTCTTTGCTGTGACATTGCCGGAATGTCAGATTTGATGGAGTAAGTTGCTACTCGTATTT
This sequence comes from Bombina bombina, assembly GCF_027579735.1. NCBI lineage: Eukaryota > Metazoa > Chordata > Amphibia > Anura > Bombinatoridae > Bombina > Bombina bombina. The sequence goes on along the minus strand of NC_069502.1, from coordinate 149,149,815 downwards.
TCAAATAATTTTTATGCATACCTCATTGGAGCTTTTCCTTGCCTTTAGTATATTGGGTTGATAATATTGGGGTTTCTCCTTGGTTCCAGCTAACTGTGGGGTTATCTGTAGATGAGCAGACATCATACATCTTGGGAAGTGAGTATACTGCACCCTTATTAATTGGTGTTTATATACACAAGACTGTCTCCTTTTGCCACAAGAAAATTAGAAGATATCTACATAATTCTTAGTGCAATACCAAGACCAGCGCCATCTACCTTTGAAACTCTGTAACTATCACAGTCCCTGGGGAGAGACTGAAAGAAGGCAGCGGTCTTAAATTAAGGAGAGTATTAGTTCTTAGCTCATTTCTGTATCAGACTATTGTTTTTTACAATGTTACAATTTCTGTATACTGTTTTCTATCTCTATATTACACTCTGTGTTTTTTGGGATTTACATTTACATTTATTTTTACCTTGTATGTGTTAGTGGATATACTATTTGTATTTATTGTATTTTTTGGGAATTATATTTATTTTATCTTATTTTATTTTATTCTGAATGTGTTATTGGATATACTATTGTATCCTTGTCAGGGTTTTGTCCCTGTTTTGTTTGCCATGTGCTGCTGGCAGCCATTTTACTTGCCTCTCTTCCTGACTATGGTGCATTGTGGGGAATGCTGCTCATTTCCTGCACTTCCTTTTATGGCCAGACTGGTGTGCATCATCCGTGTGAGACAGGATGCAGTCTCAGAATTGTGATGTCATCACTTATTATTTAAAGGGCCTCTGTTCAGTATGCTTTGCCTTTGTGATGTCTCAGACCTGTTTCTGATAGTTCCTGTGTATTACCTGGCTGCCTGACATCCTTCCTGGTTCCTGATCCCTGGCTTGTTCCTAACTCTGCTGTTTTCCTTGTTCCTGATTCCGGCTTGTCTGACTATTCGCTTTGGCTCCTGACTTGGCTCGTCTGACTACCAGCTCTGGTTTTGACTCCTGGCTTGTTATTTGACTTGTGGACTTTTTATTATTTTTTGCTATTAATAAAGGTGTGAATATTTTTGCACTTCTCGTCTGTCTAATTCCTGGCACCCTGACATTACGCAAAGGCCATGAATCCTGATGGTGCTAATTATACACCTTTACCTGGCATCATTTCCAGGATGAATGTACAAGATCACCGCTTGGATCAATTTGCACTAGCCCTGCAAACCCTGCTGACTCGCAGGGACCAGGGTGTCCCGCAAGTTGTGGCTGCTCCTGTTTCCGCTGCTGCATCTATGCATACCAGGAGCATGTCCGGTTCTGCACCTCTACCTCAGCGATATGGAGGCGATCCTATTCAGTGCAGAGGGTTTTTGAACCAGGTGGGCATTTACTTTGAGATGTTACCTAAGGCATTTCCCTCTGACAGAGCTAAGGTCGGATTTCTCATCTCGTTACTCTCTGACACAGCTCTTGCCTGGGCTAATCCCTTGTGGGAGACTAATAAGCCTGTGATTTCAAATTACCCTAAATTTGTGGCCTCCTTTCGAAGGGTATTTGATGTTCCGGCTCACTCCTCCTCTCCTGCTAAATGACTCATGTCCATTCAGCAAGGTACAAGATCTGTTGCTCAGTATGGTATTGAGTTCCGTACGCTTGCCGCAGAGGTAGGTTGGAACAATGAAGCCCTTGTTGCCGCCTTCTTTCATGGGCTCTCTGATGCAATTAAAGACGAAGTTGCTACCAGAGATTTACCAGAGGATCTCGAGGCATTGGTGTCTTTTTTTATCCTAATTGACACCAGACTCAGAGAGAGACCCTTTTTCAAGGAGCGCTTGCGGACGCCTCCTGTACCATTGTCTCCTACGTGTTCGTTCCCACCCAGGCCTCCTTCTCCTCCCATGCCTCCTGGTCCTGAGTCACCAGGTACTGCTGAGCCGATGCAGTTGGGACTCACACGTCTCTCCGCGGCGGTGAGGGCCTTCAGGAGGAGGGAGGGGTTCTGCCTCTATTGTGGGTTACAGAGCCACCTTTTGAAGTCTTATCCTACACGGCCGGGAAACGCTCACACCTAAGGTCCTGTCAGGGGCAGACCTTGGGTGGTTTATCCTCGTCCCGGAACCGCTTAAGGAGAAACCTTTGGTCACAGTTGTCCTTTCCTGGGTGGACTCCTCCATAGTCACTCAGGCTCTTGTTGACTCCGGTGCTGCGGGCTATTTCATTGACAGTGCTTTTGTATCAAAGCACTCCATTCCTGTTTTGCCTCGGTCCGTTCCGCTTGCTATTTAGGCCATTGATGGCAGGCGCCTTCAGCCCACACTCGTTACTCACGAAACTGCTCCGTTGGGGCATGGCTGTTGGGGCTCTCCATTTTGAAACCCTCCAGTTCCAGGTGATAAACTCTCCGCATTTTCCAATTGTTCTGGGTTATCCCTGGCTCCAAAAGCACAATCCCAGTCTCGACTGGTGCAGGTCCGAAATTTTGTCGTGGTCCCAGCAATGTATTTCCACTTGTCTTCGGAAACCAGTTAAAGTCTTGTGCACTTCTTCTGTATCTCAATTGCCTGAGGAGTACCGAGAGTTACTAAACGTTTTTGGCAAGGTGCGTGCCTCCTCACCGGTCTTACGATTGTGCCATAGATCTGCAACCCGGAGCCATTACTCCTCGGGGCCGGATGTACCCTCTGTCTCTTGCAGAAAATTGTGCTATGGAGGAGTATGTTGCCGATGCTCTGTCGCGGGGGATCATCCGCAAATCCTGCTCTCCTGCAGGGGCTGGCTTCTTCTTTGTGAAGAAAAAGGGTGGCGAGTTAAGACCATGCATCGATTATAGGGGTCTTAATCGTCTTACCATTAAGAATGCTTACCCTATTCCGCTCATTACGGAACTCTTTGACCGTCTCAAGGGAGCTACGGTCTTTACTAAACTTGATTTGAGAGGAGCGTACAATCTCGTTAGGATTAAGGAGGGCCAGGAATGGAAAACAGCATTTAACACCAGGAACGGGCATTATGAGTATCTTGTAATGCCCTTTGGCCTATGTAATGCTCCTGCTGTTTTTCAGGAATGAATTAATGATATCCTACGAGATATGTTGCAACAGTGTGTTGTGGTGTACTTAGACAACATCCTCATACCCTGACCCACACTTGAGGCTCATCATTCTGATGTTACACGGGTTCTTCAGAGACTACGTGAGAATGGTCTGTTTTGTAAACTCGAGAAATGTGAGTTCCATCAGACTCAAGTAACCTTCCTAGGTTATGTTATCTCCATTGCAGGGTTCTCCATGGATCCTGACAAGTTATCTGCAGTTCTGCAGTGGCCTCGCCCAGTTGGTCTTCGGTCTATTCAATGTTTTTTGGGGTTCGCCAATTACTATAGAAAGTTTATTAAAAACTTTTCTTCCTTGGTCAAACCTATCACAGACATGACCCGTAAAGAGAATGATCCACTCCATTGGTCACCTACTGCCATTAAGGCCTTTGATAGTCTTAAGACTGCCTTTGCTGCCGCTCCAGTTCTGGCTCATCCTAACCCTGTCCTGCCTTTCATTCTTGAGGTCGATGCGCCTGAGACTGGAGTAGGTGCCCTCTTGTCTCAACGTCCTACGCCTGACGGTTCCTTGCATCCGTGTGGTTTCTTCTCTAAGAAATTGTCTCCAGCGGAGTGCAATTATGAAATTGGCGACAGGGAATTACTGGCCATAATTTTGGACCTCAAGAAATTGGAGGCTTCTACTCGAGGGTACTAGCGTGCCAGTGCTCATTCTTACTGACCACAAGAATTTAACCAGATGGGTGCTATTTTTGTCTTGGTTTAATTATGTGGTCTCCTACCTGCCTGGTAGTAAGAATGTTAGGGCTGATGCCCTCTCTCAACAATTTTCGCCTCTGTCCAAGGAGGAGTCTGTACCTACTCCTGTTATACCTCCTGACCATATTTTTGCTACCATATGTACTAATTTGACTTCTCCCTTGGGGGAGGAGATTCTGGCTGCACAAACCAATGCACCTCCTGAGAAACCTAGTGGTAAGTGTTTTGTTCCTGAGAATCTTCGAACTAACCTTTTGCACACTTACCACTTTCCTAAAGCCACAGGTCACCCAGGCAAGAACCAAATGATTTGGTCTGTCACTCGACAATTCTGGTGGCCAGGTCTTCGTTCTGATGTTGCTGCGTATGTTGCCTCCTGCTCAGTTTGTGCACAGAATAAGACTCCTCAATGTTTTCCTGTGGGTCTTCTTCAACCTATTGCTAATGGTGAGCGTCCTTGGACACATCTTTCCATGGACTTTATTGTCGAGCTGCCTGTTTCCAATGGCAATACCGTTATCCTTATGGTGTTTGACCGTTTTTCTAAAATGTTACATTGCATTCCCTTGATTAAGCTGGCTACCGCTCAGGAGCTTGCTTCAATTTTTGCCCGGGAGGTCTTCCGTTTACATGGGTTACCCAAGGAGATAGTGTCGGACCGGGGTAGCCAGTTTGTCTCCAGATTTTGGCGTTCCTTTTGTGCTCAAATGAGGATCCAGCTTTCCTTCTCCTCTGCATATCACCCTCAATCCAGTGGGGCTGCGGAACGGTCTAATCAAGCTCTGGAACAGTTCCTCCGTTGCTATGTCTCAGATCACCACAATAATTGGTCTGAACTGTTACCTTGGGCAGAGTTTGCTCGTAATAGTGCTATTAATGCTTCCTCCAAGTTATCCCCGTTCATGGCGAATTATGGGTTTCAACCATCCTTGTTGCCCGATTCATTCATGTCCCAGGGTATTCCAGCTTTGGAGGAGCATCTCCGGCAACTCCGTTACACGTGGATGCAGATTCAGGATTGCATTCATCATTCTATGCAGCGCCAAAAGTTCCAGGCTGATCGTAGGCGTCTGCCCGCACCATCCTACCAGGTTGGTGAGAGAGTTTGGCTGTCCTCCCGCAACTTGAACCTTTGTGTGTCTTCCAATAAATTGGCTCCTTGTTATGTTGGTCCTTTTCGAATACTCCGACGGGTTAATCCTGTGGCCTATGCTCTTGACCTTCCTCCTGCTATGCGCATCTCCACTGCTTTTCATGTCTCCCTCTTGAAACCATTGGTTTGTAATTGGTTTACCACTGTGTTGCCTCGTCCCCATCCTATCTTTGTTGACAACCATGAGGCGTATGAGGTCAGCAGCATTATTGACTCTCGTATGTCCAGGGGCCGTGTACAGTATTTGGTTCACTGGAGGGGCTACGGTCCGGAGGAGCGTTCTTGGGTTCCCTCCTCTGATGTTCAAGCTCCCGCCCTCCTCCATTCCTTCCATGCCCGTTTCCCCAATAAGCCTTTTGTCCTCCCGTAGGGGAGGGGTCGTTGAGGGGAGGGTACTGTCAGGGTTTTTTCCCTGTTTTGTTTGCCATGTGCTGCTGGCAGCCATTTTACTTGCCTCTCTTCCTGACTATGGTGCATTGTGGGGGATGGTGCTCATTTCCTGCACTTCCTTTTATGGCCAGAATGGTGTGCATCATCCGTGTGAGACAGGATGCAGTCTCAGAATTGTGATGTCATCACTTATTATTTAAAGGGCCTCTGTTCAGTATGCTTTGCCTTTGCCTTGTCTCAGACCTGTTTGTGAGAGTTCCTATGTATTACCTGGCTGCCTGACGACCTTCCTGGTTCCTGATCGGGTCTTTTTGCAAGTTTAATGTGCAAGCTTTTTGAGTGCACTCTGCGTCTTGATCTGTATATATTTATATATATATAATAAGTTAGTGGTAGAGAAAGGATAAGTATTCTAATCTCTTTATATTAACATGAAATTATTTTTCAAATAGACACCTATTCGAGGTTAATGGTGTAGACCCGTCATTAAAGAATACGAAAAACAAATTTTAGAAAAGATTTCAAAAGAAGGAAGTTATTCCTCTTTTAAATAGAAAGAGAATGCAGCACCCTTTAATTTCATTAATTTAAATAAATAAAAAAATAATAATTCAATAAATTAAAGAGTGCCGTATTCCCTTTCTATTTAAAAGAGGAATAACTTCCTTTTTTTAAAATCTTTTATATACTGTATATATATATATATCTTACACAACCTTAGCACTCCCTGTAAGGTAACAATGGCTGGTGCAGAGTCTCCAAACACACTCCAAAGAAATAACTTGCACCTGGTTTCTTCAATAAGGATGTTACCACTTTATTCAAATATTGTGGTACACTTCACACAAGTGGCATAAATAAATATATATTTTTTGAATAAGGATATTTGAGTGCTGCCTTGTCATTCTTTGATATTCATTAATATTGTGGATATCTCTTTTTAATGTTGTTAGTATTAGTCTATGACTGCTAGCACCTGTTTATATCCTTGTGATAGAGTGCACACGCTTTCTGTACTATATCATACAGTGTGACTAATACTTGTAGAGAAAAAAGGAAAATTAACATGTTAATATCTCTCTGTCCCTCTACATACTGGGAGTGTAAACCTTTCTGTGTACATAGCTTTGCTATAACCAGTACTTTAGTATTGAAATATTTAGTATAAATGGGTATTAAAATGAGCAAAATCAGCTATTCTAAATGACAAAATAGAGGTAAAGGATATATTTGTAAATGTATACTCCAGGAGGTGAATGAATCATTGGGAACACAATTAAAGGGGGATCTAAGTACTCTCTCTTTAATATCTGCAAATCTTCCCATAAACATAAAAAATATGTTTGAGTAAATATATGATTGTCAGAATTTACTAAATAGTGACAGAATGTCAATATTAGGGGCAAAGCACTAACATTATGGATAAAGTATATTTCTCATGATATGTCCCCTATAAATGAACTGCGAGGAAGTAAATTATTTTCTGAGACTGATCCTTACAAATTGTGAGCGTATCCCAGCCCTCTTTGTCCATTGCAATGTAGATAAAAGAACTAGTAGAACTAATATCATCATCTCATATTGATATGATGTTTATTTCATATGGACCACACACTGTAGACAAACTGCGCAGCAGAATTTCATGTCATGATTATGGAACTTTATAGAATAAATTAAGAATTACTGTAGCTTTGCCTCATGGGAGATGTCATCTGTCTCTGTGTGTGGCTCAGAGAAATCTGCCTACATTTATGATCTGCACAGGAAAGAAGACATCACTTTTACATTAAGGAAAATATCGTGCAGCATTTATTAACATGTAAATTAGACAAAAGAGAGACATTGCCAAAGCGTGACAGATACTCATCTATAATTTGTGTATCAAAGCTTAATTTAATACTCAGCAGACTTCCTGATGGATTTCTACTTTCTAAGGGATTTAGTTATAAAGTGAAATAAAAGTGAGGGCATAGGACATTGCACCTAATTTATTCTATGATAGCTTGAATATAGTGAGTAGAACAACATTGTCAATGAGCCTTAGGGGTCAATTTAATAATGTGCGAGCGGAAATGATACAATGTAGCGTATCATGTCCGCTGCACATTGAGAAATGCCGTCAGCATACACTGTCGGCATTTATCATTGCACCAGCAGTTCTTGTAAACTGCTGATGCAATGCCGCCCCCTGCAGATTCATGGACAATCGGCCGCTAGCAGGGGGTGTCAATCAACCCAATCGTATTCGATTGGGTTGATTTCTCTTCGCTGCCTCAGAGCAGACGGATAGGTTATGGAGCAGCGATCATTAGACCGCTGCTTCATAACTTCTGTTTATCATACGTACGGAGCTTGATAAATTGACCCCTTAGAGAGTCCCAGTCAGGATGCTACATAGGGACTACAGACGTACAGAGCTTGATAAATTGACCCCTTAGAGAGTCCCAGTCAGGATGCTACATAGGGACTACAGGCGTACAGAGCTTGATAAATTGACCCCTTAGAGAGTCCCAGTCAGGATGCTACATAGGGACTACAGGCGTACGGAACTTTATAAATTGACCCCTTAGAGAGTCCCAGTCAGGATGCTACATAGGGACTACAGGCGTACGGAGCTTGATAAATTGACCCCTTAGAGAGTCCCAGTCAGGATGCTACATAGGGACTACAGGCATACGGAGCTTGATAAATTGACCCCTTAGAGAGTCCCAGTCAGGATGCTACATAGGGACTACAGGCGTACGGAGCTTGATAAATTGACCCCTTAGAGAGTCCCAGTCAGGATGCTACATAGGGACTACAGGCGTACGGAGCTTGATAAATTGACCCCTTAGAGAGTCCCAGTCAGGATGCTACATAGGGACTACAGGCGTACGGAGCTTGATAAATTGACCCCTTAGAGAGTCCCAGTCAGGATGCTACATAGGGACTACAGGCGTACGGAGCTTGATAAATTGACCCCTTAGAGAGTCCCAGTCAGGATGCTACATAGGGACTACAGGAGTACGGAGCTTGATAAATTGACCCCTTAGAGAGTCCCAGTTAGGATGCTACATAGGGACTACAGACGTACAGAGCTTGATAAATTGACCCCTTAGAGAGTCCCAGTCAGGATGCTACATAGGGACTACAGGCGTACGGAGCTTGATAAATTGACCCCTTAGAGAGTCCCAGTCAGGATACTACATAGGGACTACAGGCGTACGGAGCTTGATAAATTTACCCCTTAGAGAGTCCCAGTCAGGATGCTACGTAGGGACTACAGGCGTACCTTGGAAATATTGCAAGTTTGGTTCCAGACCACCGCAATAAAGCGAATATAACAATAAAGTGAGTCACACTCATTTCTTTGCTTCCTAGTGCATATGAAAGTTATATTTACACTATACTATAGTCTATTATACCTAAAAAATGCTTATATATAAAAAAATACTTTATTGCTAAAGAATAGTAACCATTATCTGAGCCGTCGGCGAGTCGTAATCTTTTTTGCTGGTGGTGTGTGTGTGTGTGTTTATAGACATGTATATATGTGTATTTGTGTGTTTATACTGTATGTGTATATGTATTGGAAAAATTGTGATGATAGACTTGCTCAACACAGGGTTGCCACAAACCTTGAATTTGTCAAAAGAGCAATATCTGAGAAGCGCAATAAAGCAAAGCGCAATACAATTTGGTATGCCTGTATATTACTCCTCGTAGACTAGCTAAATGGAAACCTGATTTCACAAATGCATTTATCAAATTTCACTTATTAAACCCTGATTTTACACTTTTTTTTTTCCTTATATCCCATTATTAGATATTTTTCGACTAGAGTGCAATACTGGATTAGTAAGACTTTTACTTAAAATATTTCTTTAGGGATTAACCAAATATGCTTTCTAAAATTGGGATTCTTCTCACTATGATCATCTTACTAGCTAGGAAGTGTGTCCTCTATCTAGGAAAAAGTAAGGAACCAACCATCCATCGACCAATTAAAGACTACGTTATTGAAGCAACTTTACATTGAGCAGCTAGATACTATGATGGATATAGCTAATAGGTTGAAACACTTCTTAAAAAATGGCAGCTATATATCAAAACCTTAAATATTGACTTGCAGAAACAAATTCTTATATCCTTTGCACATACAGAGGTAATGGTACTTGCTTCGTTGAGAGGTGAATGGAGCTTCATACATAATGATGAATGGGAGTAGAAGAGAGAGGATTGGAGGAGGGGGAAGCGAAGGGGGAAGAGGGAGGAAAATATATATATATTTTTTGAGAATGAGGAATATTATTTTATCTTGAAAAATGGAGAGTCATATTTACTCTATGGCCCCTATTTAACAAGGTCTGGCGGACCTGATCCGACAGTGCGGATCAGGTCCGCCAGACCTCGCTGAATACGGAGAGCAATACGATCTCCGTATTCAGTATTGCACCAGCAGCTCACAAGAGCTGCTGGTGCAACGCCGCCCCCTGCAGACTCGCGGCCAATGGGTCGCCAGCAGGGGGGTGTCAATCAACCCGATCGTACTCGATTGGGTTGATTTCCGGCGATGTCTGTCCGGACAGGCGGACAGGTCATGGAGCAGCGGTCTTTGTGACCGCTGCTTCATAACTGCTGTTTCTGGCGAGTCTGAAGACTCGCCAGAAACACGGGCCGTCAAGCTCCTTTCGGAGCTTGATAGATAGGCCCCTTTGTGTCTACTCTTTACTAGACCTTATTTGTTACAACATTATTTTGTATTTGCTTGCCAGCATTTCAAGTCTGCTTTTCAAACAAGGAGAAGGTCTATCATAATGAAGGACATCTGAGACGCATTTGGTAACAAAGACATTATAACAATAGGACATATTGAAATCTCTTCCTATGTAAAGGTGACCATTGTCTACTGTTCTCATTTAATTATGTTATGTATGAAAATTCTGACATGGTTATTATATTGTATGTTACCTATTGTTTCTTCATGTCTCCAATAAAGAAAACTTAAAAAAAAAAAAAAGTGAGACCATACATAATTCTCTATATGGATGAGTTTCAGCTTAGAAAAAGCGCCATACACACATCTGAAGTTTAAAACATATTACAAACGATATATAATGCAACCCTGCAGCAATGCAGACTATATAAAATTTACTTCCAAATTTGAGTGTTTGTAATATTTGGAAAGCCCAGCACAAATGCAGAAATGTCAAACAGGATTTAGCATAGAACACTCAATGAAACTAAAGCTGAAGAAACAATTTTATTCTATGTGCATTTACCAGCAATGACCTTCTTTCAATACATTGGAAAAAGCCCGGACTGACCATAGGGCATACAGGGCATTTGCCTTGTGGGCTGGGCCAGTTATACACCGGAGTTTGGCTGCCTTAGTCCCGCCCAGTCACCAGATTCATTATTTCTGCATGAAGCCAATATAATTACAGTAGCTATTATTCTATTGGCTATTCAAATCAGCCAATAGAATTACAGTAGCTCTCATCTGATTGGCTGATTTGAATTTGAATGCTCAAATCAGCCAATAGGAATTCAAGGGACGCCATTTTTAATCGCGTACCTTGAATTCCTATTCAGTGTACGGCGGAGATCGTATGAAGAGGATCCTCCATGCTCCATGGCTCTGCGATCTTCAGTTCCAGAGTCATCGGTCTTCAACTCCTCCGCTCCGCGCCAGCTGGTTCCTGGAAGAAGAAGAGGTCGCCGCTTGGAAGAAGACTTCACCGCCTGGAACAGGACCTTCTCCTCCAGTCTTCAGGACAGGTAAGGACCACTTGGGGGTTAGACTTAGGTTTTTTTAAGGGGGGATTGGGTGGGTTTTAGAGTAGGGGTGTGTGGGTGGTGGGTTGTAATGTGGGGGGGTTGTTCTTTTTTTACAGGTAAAAGAGCTGATTACTTTGGGGCAATGCCCCACAAAAGGCCCTTTTAAGGGCTGGTAATAGAGCTGATTACTTTTGTAATTTAGTTTAGGGTAGGGAAATTTTATTATTTTGGGGGGCTTTTTTATTTTATTAGGGGGCTTAGATTAGGTGTAATTAGCTTAAAATTCTTGTAATATTTTTTTGTTTTTTGTAATTTAGTGTTTGTTTTTTGTAATATAGTTTAGTTTATTTATTTGTATTTTAGTTTAGATAATTGTAGTTTATTTAATTAATTTATTGATAGTGTAGTGTTAGGTGTGTTTGTAACTTAGGTTAGGATTTATTTTACAGGTAATTTTGTAATTATTTTAACTAGGTAGCTATTAAATAGTTATTAAATATTTAATAGCTATTGTACCTAGTTAAAATAAATACAAAGTTACCCGTAAAATAAATATAAACCCTAAAATAGCTAAAATGTAATTATTAATTATATTGTAGCTATCTTAGGGTTTATTTTATAGGTAAGTATTTAGTTTTAAATAGGAATAATTTAGTTAATAATATTAATATTATTTAGATTTATTTAAATAATAATTAAGTTAGGTGGTGTTAGGGTTTAGGGGGTAATATATTTAATATAGGTGGCGGCTGTGTAGGGGGATTAGATTAGGGGTTAATATATTTAATGTACCTGGCGGCGGTGTAGGGGGATCAGATTAGGGGTTAATACATTTAATATAGGTGGCGGCGGTGTAGGGGGTTCAGATCAGGGGTTAACATATTTAATATAGGTGGCAGCGGTGTAGGTGGATTAGATTAGGGGGTAATACATTTAATATAGGTGGCGGCGGTGTAGGGGGGTCAGATTAGGGGGTAATACATATAAAGTAGGTGGCGGCGGTGTAGGGGGGTCAGATTAGGGGGTAATATATTTAATATAGGTGGCGACAGTGTAGGGGGGTCAGATTAGGGGGTAATACATTTAATGTAGGTGGCGGCGGGGTCCGGGAGCGGCGGTTTAGGGGTTAATAGACTTTATTAGGTATTGCGGTGGGGGATTGCGGTTGACAGGTAGATAGACATTGCGCATGCGGAAATATACGAGCGTAACATCTATGTTACAGCGTATATAGGATACCAGACCAGCGCAAAATTTGGCGTTGCAGGCTTTTGCGGACGACACTGCATATCTTATTGGGCCCCTTCCGTGCAGAACAGACAGCACTGAGCACATGTATGTGGTGCTGGTCTATTTTTTTAAAATGACTAAAGCAGCATTTTTAACACATTTTGCACTGAAAAGTGTCTTGTAATAGTATGCTTGTGGGTAGATTTACTGCTACTCCTTAATTCATCCGCCACCTCTGGGGTGGCGGACACCAATCAGCCCGATCGGATACGAGTGTATGCTGTCGGCATTTATCCACCAGCACATTGATAAATCGACCCCTTGGCCCAGATTAATAGTATCTCCATGTCCCTTTTATTGTTGTAATAAAAAAGCTCTAATCAGTGGTTTATTAAAATGAGTTTACCTTTTATTTCTTTTTTTAAACTTCATCTGTGCAATGTGCATTACTTCCTGTCACAGCCTTACAAGGAGGCTGGAGTCTCTACAGCAAGGCATATCTAGCTTGATGGAATAAATCTTCTAGCATCACTTGAGCTGGTTTACTATTCAGTGAATATGAGATAAACAGGGAGTCCGTTTTGCCCATGTTCATAAGAGGCAGAATTCAACTGAAAGGGACACTCAAGTCAAGATAAACTTTTATGATTCAGATAGAGCATGCCGTTTTAAGAAACTTTCCAATTTACTTCCATTATCAAATTTTGCACAGTCTTTTTTATGCACACTTTCTGGGGAACAAGTTCGTTCTGAGCATGTGCACAAGCTCACAGGGTATATGTATACTAGTCTGTGATTGGCTGATGTCTGTCACATGATACAGGGGGCCGGAAAATGGGAGAAAAAATAAATTTGTCAGAAAAAAATCTACTGATTATTTGAAATTCAGAGTAGGTGTTAAATCATTGTTTTTTATTATACACTTTTTCATTATGCAATTCTACTGCATTGAGTGGTCCTTTAAGTTATCAACATGTCAGCTCTCTCATCTTCCTGAGGAAGGCGGCTACACTAAACATTTCTAACTAATCATTTAGCAAGAAAAAGATGTTTGTTGTTGTTTACACAATATGTTTCTTTTTATGTTTACTTTAAATTAAACATATTTGTTTTGACTAAGGAGTACTGTTTTTAATTCTCTGAATATTCGGTTGGTATTATTTTAGCTGTGTAAAATAGTTTAAAAATTTAGATTTTTTAAATATTTTTTTTTTTGTTAAAGGGACACTGAACCCAAATATTTTCATTAGTGATTCAGATAGAGCATGACATTGTAAGCAACTCTCTAATTTACTCCTATTGTCAACTTTTTTTCATTCTCTTGGTATCTTTATTTGAAATGCAAGAATGTAAGTTTAGATGCCGGCCCATTTTTGGTGAACAACCTGGGTTGTTCTTGCTGATTGGTGGAAAAATTCATCCACCAATAAAAAAGTGCTGTCCACATTACTAAACCAAAAAAAAAAGCTTAGATGCCTTATTTTTCTAATAAAGATAGCAAGAGAATGAAGAAAAATTGATAATAGAAGTAAATTAGAAAGTTGCTTATAATTGCATGCTCTATCTGAATCACAAAAGAAAAAAAATTGGGTTCAGTGTCCCTTTAAACCAGTTTATTAACATCTAAACTGTACAAAAAATTAAGATATGGCATCTAAAACAGAGCTGCATGGGTTATTAAGTTATCAAGGTTGTTTAACTAGATAAATCCAATGATCATGTGAGTTTGAAAGGAATGTGAATCAAAGGATAGGATGAGAAGTGAAAGAAGCATGAGTGTAAAGTTTGTGTGTGTGAGTGTATATGTATGTGTGAGTGCGTGTATGTGTGTATATGTATGTGTGAGTGTGCTTGTGTGTATGTGTGTGCATGAGTGTATATGTATGTGTGAGTGCGTGTATGTGTGTGCGTGAGTGTATATGTATGTGTGAGTGCGTGTATGTGTGTATATGTATGTGTGAGTGCGCATGTGTGTATGTGTGTGCATGAGTGTATATGTATGTGTGAGTGTGTGTATGTGTGTGCGTGAGTGCATATGTATGTGTGAGTGTGCTTGTGTGCATGAGTGTATATGTATGTGTGAGTGCGTGTATGTGTGTATATGTATGTGTGAGTGTGCTTGTGTGGATGTGTGTGCATGAGTGTATATGTATGTGTGAGTGCGTGTATGTGTGTGCGTGAGTGTATATGTATGTGTGAGTTAAGGTGACCACGTGTCCCGTATTGCCCGGGACAGTCCCGCATTTTAAAGGTCTGTCCCGTGTCACGGTTACCTCCATTCATTGTCCCGGACTGACTGACTGAAACTGACAGCAGCACACTGACAGCACTGACAGCCACGCAAATTGACTCACTCTCACTGACTACGACTCTAGGCAAGCTGGCTTCCCGCAGCGCAGATAGTGTTGAGACTCCTCCTAGACTGTATCCAGACAACATCATCGCAGGGGGCAGGGGGCCAGACTGCAGACCAGAGGCGCCAGTGGCCAACTGGCTAGTAAATTGAGGGAGCCATTTCCGGAATCCGGATATTAATTTATTTTAATATATGCACTACACGATAGATCCCCCGGCCCACCCGCCATCCCCTCTGGTTGCCAGCATCTAGTCTAGTCTAGCTTTAGCCTCTATATAAAGCGATACAATATGTCGCTGGCTGCATTGACTACTGGACCTGGCCCGTGGAGGATGTTAGTGGAGTGTTGGAGTCGAGACCGGTGGAGAGAGTGACTGCTGTTGCTGTGCCTGACAGTTGGAGTGGGACTGGAGCCAAGCATTAGATAACGGTGGTTACCTCAGTAGAATAATTACAATACTGGGTATGCTATGCCCGTATTCCTGGTTTTGATATTGTATATTCCTTTATTCAGTTATATTGCTGGCTGGATACGATCCATCTACATAGCCTCATGTAGGGAGTGTTATCACCATAATCATTTGAGTCGATACCTATTGATTTGATGTCAGTGTTGCTAACGGTGCAGATACATTATTTAATTTTACCTCAATAGATCAGTGTCATTTTTTGTCAAAGTTATCTGGAGCAGTTCCAGATCACTTTGACAAAAAATGACACTGATCTATTGAGGTAAAATTACATAATGTATCTGCACCGTTATGGAACTGCATATTTTTTATTTGTGTCATGTTAAAGGGTTAGTCGTATTTAAAAAAATATATATTTTTTCAAGAGCAGTTGTTTTTGTACACATGGAAATATTTATATGTGTTTATTTTTGTAAATGCTTGCCCTGTCCACCCAATAGCGTTGCAGGAGGTGTCCTTACTAGCCAGGTAGCAACTGAGTCTCAAGTATCACCTGCAGATATTTCCATGTGTACAAAAACAACTGTTCTTGAAAAAATATATTTTTTTTTAAATACGACTAACCCTTTAACATGACACAAATAAAAAAATAAATGTAATGGGTTTTTTTAGTATGCAGTTCCATAACGGTGCAGATACATTATTTAATGTTACCTCAATAGATCAGAGTCATTTTTTGTCAAAGTTATCTGGAATTGCATACTAAAAAAACATTAAATGTATTTCTCCAACATTGGTGTGTCCGGTCCACGGCGTCATCCTTACTTGTGGGATATTCTCTTCCCCAACAGGAAATGGCAAAGAGTCCCAGCAAAGCTGGTCACATGATCCCTCCTAGGCTCCGCCCACCCCAGTCATTCTCTTTGCCGTTGCACAGGCAACATCTCCACGGAGATGGTTAAGAGTTTTTTGTAGTTTTATTCTTCTATCAAGTGTTTGTTATTTTAAAATAGTGCTGGTATGTACTATTTACTCTGAAACAGAAAAGGATGAAGATTTCTGTTTGTAAGAGGAAGATGATTTTTAGCAGACAGTAACTAAAATCGATTGCTGTTTCCACACAGGACTGTTGAGATGAAGTAACTTCAGTTGGGGGAAACAGTTAGCAGTCTTTTCTGCTTAAGGTATGACTAGCCATATTTCTAACAAGACCATGTAATGCTGGAAGGCTGTCATTTCCCCTCATGGGGACCGGTAAGCCATTTTCTTAGTTAAACATAAAAGAATAAAGGGCTTCAAAAAGGGCTTAAAAACTGGTAGACATTTTTCTGGGCTAAAACAATTGCTTTACTAGGCATATTATGCAGATTCTAACTAATTATTGGTATTATAATCTTGGGGAACGTTTAGAAAAACGGCAGGCACTGTGTTGGACACCTTTTTCAGATGGGGGCCTTTCTAGTTATAGACAGAGCCTCATTCTGGGACTGTATAGGGGTTAAATGTAAAAACGGCTCAGGTTCCGTTAATTTAAGGGTTAAAGCTCTGAAATTTGGTGTGCAATACTTTTAATGCTTTAAGACACTGTGGTGAAATTTTGGTGAATTTTGAACAATTCCTTCATACTTTTTCACATATTCAGTAATAAAGTGTTTTCAGTTTGAAATTTAAAGTGACAGTAACGGTTTTATTTTAAAACGTTTTTTGTGCTTTGTTGACAAGTTTAAGCCTGTTTAACATGTCTGTACCATCAGATAAGCTATGTTCTATATGTATGAAAGCCAATGTGTCTCCCCATTTAAATTTATGTGATAATTGTGCCATAGTGTCCAAACAAAGTAAGGACAGTAATGCAACAGATAATGATATTGCCCAAGATGATTCCTCAAATGAGGGGAGTAAACATGATACTACATCATCCCCTACTGTGTCTACACCAGTTATGCCCACACAGGAGGCCCCTAGTACATCTAGTGCGCCAATACTTATTACCATGCAACAATTAACGGCTGTAATGGATAACTCCATAGCAAATCTTTTATCCAAAATGCCTACTTATCAGAGAAAGCGCGATTGCTCTGTTTTAAACACTGAAGAGCAAGAGGACGCTGATGATAACTGTTCTGACATACCCTCACACCAATCTCAAGGGGCCATGAGGGAGGTTTTGTCTGATGGAGAAATTTCAGATTCAGGAAAAATTTCTCATCAAGCTGAACCTGATGTTGTGACATTTAAATTTAAATTAGAACATCTCCGCACACTGCTTAAGGAGGTGTTATCTACTCTGGATGATTGTGACAATTTGGTCATTCCAGAGAAATTATGTAAGATGGACAAGTTCCTAGAGGTTCCGGTGCCCCCCGACGCTTTTCCTATACCCAAGCGGGTGGCGGACATAGTAAATAAAGAGTGGGAAAGGCCCGGCATACCTTTTGTTCCCCCCCCCCCCTATATTTAAGAAATTATTTCCTATAGTCGACCCCCAGAAAGGACTTATGGCAGACAGTCCCCAAGGTCGAGGGGCGGTTTCTACTCTAAACAAACGCACTACTATTCCTATCGAAGATAGTTGTGCTTTCAAAGATCCTATGGATAAGAAATTAGAGGGTTTGCTTAAAAAGATTTTTGTACAGCAAGGTTACCTTCTACAACCAATTTCATGCATTGTTCCTGTCACTACGGCAGCGTGTTTCTGGTTCGAGGAACTAGAAAAATCTCTCAGTAAAGAATCTTCGTAGGAGGAGGTTATGGACAGAGTTCAAGCACTTAAATTGGCTAACTCTTTTGTTTTAGATACCGCTTTGCAATTAGCTAGATTAGCGGCGAAAAATTCAGGGTTTGCTGTCGTGGCGCGCAGAGTGCTTTGGCTAAAGTCTTGGTCAGCGGATGTGTCTTCCAAGACAAAATTGCTTAACATTCCTTTCAAAGGTAAAACATTATTTGGACCTGATTTGAAATAGATTATTTCAGACATCACTGGGGGAAAGGGCCACGCCCTCCCACAGGATAGGTCTTTTAAGGCTAATAATAAGCCTAATTTTCGTCCCTTTTGCAGAAACGGACCAATCTCTAATTCTGTATCCTCTAAGCAAGAGGGTAATACTTCACAACCCAAACCAGCCTGGAAACTAATGCAAGGCTGAAACAAGGGTAAGCAGGCCAAGAAGCCTACCACTGCTACCAAAACAGCATGAAGGGATAGCCCCCGATCCGGGACCGGATCTAGTGGGGGGCAGACTTTCTCTCTTTGCTCAGGCTTGGGCAAGAGATGTTCAGGATCCTTGGGCGCTAGAAATAGTTTCTCAAGGTTATCTCCTGGAATTCAAGGAACTACCCCCAAGGGGAAGGTTCCACAGGTCTCAATTATCTTCAAACCAAATAAAGAGACAGGCATTCTTACATTGTGTAGAAGACCTGTTAAAGATGGGAGTGATACATCCAGTTCCAATAAGAGAACAAGGAATGGGATTTTATTCCAATCTGTTCATAGTTCCCAAAAAAGAGGGAACATTCAGACCAATTTTGGATCTAAAGATCCTAAACAAATTTCTCAGGGTACCATCGTTCAAAATGGAAACTATTCGAACGATCCTACCTACTATCCAGGAAAATCAATTTATGACTACCGTGGATTTAAAGGATGCGTACCTACATATTCCTATCCACAAGGAACATCATCAGTTCCTAAGGTTCGCTTTTCTGGACAAGCATTACCAGTTTATGGCACTTCCATTTGGATTAGCCACTGCTCCAAGGTTTTTCACAAAGGTACTAGGGTCCCTTCTAGCGGTTCTAAGACCAAGGGGCATTGCAGTAGTACCTTACTTGGACGACATCCTGATTCAAGCGTCGTCCCTGTCAAAAGCAAAGGCTCATACGGACATCGTCCTAGCCTTTCTCAGATCTCACGGATGGAAGGTGAACAAAGAAAAAAGTTCTCTGTCCCCGTCAACAAGAGTTCACTTTTTGGGAACAATAATAGATTCCTTAGAAATGAGGATTTTTCTGACAGAGGTCAGAAAATCAAAACTTCTAAGCTCTTGTCAAGTACTTCATTCTGTTCCTCGTCCTTCCATAGCGCAGTGCATGGAAGTAATAGGATTGATGGTTGCAACAATGGACATAGTTCCTTTTGCAAAAATTCATCTAAGACCATTACAACTGTGCATGCTCAGACAGTGGAATGGGGATTATACAGACTTGTCTCCGACGATTCAAGTAGATCAAAAGACCAGAGATTCACTCCGTTGGTGGCTGACCCTGGACAATCTGTCACAGGGAATGAGCTTCCGCAGACCAGAGTGGGTCATTGTCACGACCGACGCCAGCCTAGTGGGCTGGGGCGCGGTCTGGGAATCCCTGAAAGCTCAGGGTCTATGGTCTCGGGAAGGGTCTCTTCTCCCGATAAACATTCTGGAACTGAGAGCGATATTCAATGCTCTCAGAGCTTGGCCTCAACTAGCAAAGGCCAAATTCATAAGGTTTCAGTCAGACAACATGACGACCGTTGCATATATCAATCATCAGGGGGGAACAAGGACTTCCCTGGCGATGAAAGAAGTGACCAAGATAATTCAATGGGCGGAGGATCACTCCTGCCACTTGTCTGCGATCCACATCCCAGGAGTGGAAAATTGGGAAGCGGATTTTCTGAGTCGTCAGACATTCCATCCGGGGGAGTGGGAACTCCATCCGGAAATCTTTGCCCAAATAACTCAATTATGGGGCATTCCAGACATGGATCTGATGGCGTCTCGTCAGAACTTCAAGGTTCCTTGCTACGGGTCCAGATCCAGGGATCCCAAGGCGACCCTAATAGATGCACTAGTAGCACCTTGGACCTTCAACCTAGCTTATGTATTCCCACCGTTTCCTCTCATCCCCAGGCTGGTAGCCAGGATCAATCAGGAGAGGGCCTCGGTGATCTTGATAGCTCCTGCGTGGCCACGCAGGACTTGGTATGCAGACCTGGTGAATATGTCATCGGCTCCACCATGGAAGCTACCTTTGAGACAGGACCTTCTTGTTCAGGGTCCATTCGAACATCCGAATCTGGTTTCCCTCCAACTGAAGGCTTGGAGATTGAACGCTTGATTTTATCAAAGCGTGGGTTTTCAGATTCTGTAATAGATACTCTGATTCAGGCTAGAAAGCCTGTAACTAGAAAAATTTACCATAAAATATGGAAAAAATATATCTGTTGGTGTGAATCTAAAGGATTCCCATGGAACAAGATAAAAATTCCTAAGATTCTATCCTTTCTACAAGAAGGTTTGGAGAAAGGATTATCTGCAAGTTCTCTGAAGGGACAGATCTCTGCTTTATCTGTTTTACTTCACAAAAGACTGGCAGCTGTGCCAGATGTTCAAGCATTTGTTCAGGCTCTGGTTAGGATCAAGCCTGTTTACAGACCTTTGACTCCTCCCTGGAGTCTAAATCTAGTTCTTTCAGTTCTTCAAGGGGTTCCGTTTGAACCCTTACATTCCGTAGATATTAAGTTATTATCTTGGAAAGTTTTGTTTTTGGTTGCAATTTCTTCTGCTAGAAGAGTTTCAGAGTTATCTGCTCTGCAGTGTTCTCCGCCCTATCTGGTGTTCCATGCAGATAAGGTGGTTTTGCGTACTAAGCCTGGTTTTCTTCCGAAAGTTGTTTCCAACAAAAATATTAACCAGGAGATAGTTGTACCTTCTTTGTGTCCGAATCCAGTTTCAAAGAAGGAACGTTTGTTACACAATTTGGACGTAGTCCGTGCTCTAAAATTCTATTTAGAGGCTACTAAAGATTTCAGACAAACATCTTCCTTGTTTGTTGTTTATTCTGGTAAAAGGAGAGGTCAAAAAGCGACTTCTACCTCTCTTTCCTTTTGGCTTAAAAGCATTATCCGATTGGCTTATGAGACTGCCGGACGGCAGCCTCCTGAAAGAATCACAGCTCACTCCACTAGGGCTGTGGCTTCCACATGGGCCTTCAAGAACGAGGTTTCTGTTGACCAGATATGTAAGGCAGCGACTTGGTCTTCACTGCACACTTTTGCCAAATTTTACAAATTTGATACTTTTGCTTCTTCGGAGGCTATTTTTGGGAGAAAGGTTTTGCAAGCCGTGGTGCCTTCCATTTAGGTGACCTGATTTGCTCCCTCCCTTCATCCGTGTCCTAAAGCTTTGGTATTGGTTCCCACAAGTAAGGATGACGCCGTGGACCGGACACACCAATGTTGGAGAAAACAGAATTTATGCTTACCTGATAAATTACTTTCTCCAACGGTGTGTCCGGTCCACGGCCCGCCCTGGTTTTTTAATCAGGTCTGATGAATTATTTTCTCTAACTACAGTCACCACGGTATCATATGGTTTCTCCTATATATATTTCCTCCTGTCCGTCGGTCGAATGACTGGGGTGGGCGGAGCCTAGGAGGGATCATGTGACCAGCTTTGCTGGGACTCTTTGCCATTTCCTGTTGGGGAAGAGAATATCCCACAAGTAAGGATGACGCCGTGGACCGGACACACCGTTGGAGAAAGTAATTTATCAGGTAAGCATAAATTCAGTTTTTTTATTTGTGCCATGTTAAAGGGTTGTACTGTATTTAAACAATTTTTTTTTTTTTTCAAGAGCAGTTGTTTTTGTACACATGGAAATATTTGTATGTGTTTATTTTTCTAAATGCTTGCCCTGTCCACCCAATAGAGTTGCAGGAGGTGTCCTTACTAGTCAGGTAGCAACTGAGTCTTAAGTATCACCAGTGCACATATATGCAGCCAGCACTTCCTGCTTGTCTTCATAAATTAAAGGGACAGTTTATCCTATTTTTTTCTCCCCCTTAATTTATTTCCAATGATCCAGTTTTCCTGACTGAGGGCTAGATTACTAGTGGTGAACTGCACTAGCTTGCACGCATATTACAAGTTGTAAGTAAATACGTTCGTTCAAGAACAAACTAAATTTGCGCTCGCCCGGATAGCATGACTGAAGATCTTAAAAAAAAACTGGTACACTCATATATACACAATCTGATAAATAATTATTAATATAATTTTTTTGATAAAATGATAAAGGTTTAAAGGTATATGGTTTATGACAAGCTATTTGAATGGAAAGGGCTATATTTTCTAAATATGTGTATGGATATATATATATATATATATATATATATATATATATATATATATATATATATATATATATATATATATATATATATATTAGGTGCAACAGCAACATATCAGCATGTAATTTAATTGTGCTGAAATCAAGATAATAGACCTACTTACTGTTTGTGACTTAATTTTGTATTTATTTTTGTATCAGTTTATAACAGTATTAAAATCTAATTGCCTTATACCTATCCCTTTAATTTGGAAAAAACTTACTTAGAATTAATTTTACACTGATAGTCACCCATATCTCTATGAGTACAGACACACACATATGTACTATTTACCTGTATAAATAGGCACACTCACTGATAGTCACTTACTAGTAAGTGACTATCAGTGACTGTGCATATTTATACAGGTAAATAGTACATATGTGTGAGTGTCTGTAGTCATAGAAAGATAGGTGAGTGTGTATATTTAGTATTTACCTGTATAAATATACACACTCACTCATACTCATTTCTCTCTATGAGTACAGACACTCACACATATGTACTATTTACCTGTATAAATATGCACACTTACTGATACTCACCTATCTTTCTATGAGTACAAACACTCACACATATGTACTATTTACCTGTATACATTCTAAGCATAAGTAGTGAGAAGGAACTGGGCGTATCTGTAAGACCTATCAGTATATTAACAACGTAGGTCAGAATATCATGTACAAACTTTGTTAATACTTGGCTTCACCACATAACAAACCACTGTTAGGCACACTGTTCATTATATATGTGTTTTGAAATAGTCAGTCCGTCTTGGTATCAAGCTGTTACAGATCTGTTATAACATATAGTGTTCGCTCACCTAATCTCCAGACCAGGCTGGCCTCCAAGCCTTCTCCTTGCGCGGCTGCTTCTGGTGTATCCGCCGGCCTCAGGGATACACCTACTCTGTCTACACTGCTTGTTCCAGCATTTTAACGCTATGTTTGCATAATAAAGTTTTTGATTTTACCAACGGACTGTCCGCACCTTCTGTTTCATTTTAAATTCTAAGCATGCCTGATTCCCAAAATGTACCACTTAAAGGGACATGAAACCCAACATTTTTCTTTCATGATTCAGATAGAGAATACAATTTTAAACAACTTTCCAATTTATTTCTATTATTTAATTTGCTTACTTATCTTGTTATCCTTTGCTGAAAGGCCGACGAGGAGCAGGAGAGCGTGCAATCAGAGACATCTATCGCCATTCGGGGCTTTCACCAGTGTGTATGTAACTATGTTTATGTTGTAGTCTGTTAGAATAGTAAAGAATACATTTTAAAAATTGCCTATTTATCCCATTGTAGCTAAGTTAGTATAGACTAATAATATATGGAGAAAAAAAAAAACTTAGTAGGAGAATAAAACTCTGCAGTCACATTCGAGTTTTATTCTCCTACCAAGTTTTTTTTTCTCCATATATTATTAGTCTATACTAACTTAGCTACAATGGTATGAATAGGCATTTAATTTATTCTTTTTTTAGAACGTTTAAGCTAGTCAACTCCATACCTACCTTTTTTCTGTGGGAAGTGTTGCTTTTCAAAAAAAGTATAGACGCTTATATCATTTGCTTTTCTAGATACTATGGGACAGTAAAAGATTATCAAGAATGTTGACAGTGCACCATCATTTTTTAACCTCAGTATACAGCTCTTTTGTCCTTTATACTACATACACTAACACTAGCTGCCTTCCATATTCTATTCCTGCCAGGCTCTCCGGCTTTATCACACCCCTGTGCCTGGCACTTGCTGTCATTGTTCCATTGTATTGCAGCTGCCATTGACAACTGCATGTCAGCAAGACACAAGCCTGTTACACATAGTTGTAAGGAGTAAATAGTCGGTTTATTCCCTCCATATACAGTAAGAAAGTATGGAAGTCACATTTATACAAGTAAATTGAGACCATAATATGCTGTAACCTTTTTTTTAGATTTCTTTATTGCAAGTTTGGCATGTTGCTTTAACAAAATGTTAATATTTAGGTAACTAGAAAATAATAAGGTATTGTAGTGTACAACAGTAGTCCAAAACTCATAGGTGCCTAATAACCAAAAATATGACTGTTTGTTTAACCCTTAGACTGCTTAGCCATTTCCACCCCAAGTGCTGAGCTATTTTGCAGTTTAAAGATGTTGCTTATATTTAGGCCTTACTGTAAGTCATTGCCTGTATTTTCACTTTGCTGTTCCTTATAATATTTAACCCCTAAAGTGAGCATGACGACATGTGATTATTATCCGCAGTAAATACAATGTGCAGAAGACGGCCATGTGCCGTCACATACACTTAAGGGGTAAATATTATAAGGAACATGAAAGTAAAAATTAAAGTTATAGTAAATTTTAAACATGAATTAAATTTAAATCATTCTTTTAAAATATATATTTTTCTTACCTGTTACTGCTCATTAGCATGCTCCTAGTAAACAGTGAAACATAATCAATGAGTACAACAGTGTCAGTCTGCCTGAGTGCCACTGTGTCAGTCTGCCTGAGTACTACTGTGTCAGTACCAATGTTATATACATGTGAACGCTCCTAAGCTCCTATAATCCTATCTCAGTTTAGTCTATAACAAAGGATACAAAGAAAACAAAGCAAATTTGACAATAGAAGTAGGGTGTAAAGTTGTTTGAAATGACATACTCTATGTTACTCACGGAAGATTAATTTTGACGTTACTGTTCA
This sequence comes from Bombina bombina, assembly GCF_027579735.1. Taxonomy (NCBI): domain Eukaryota; kingdom Metazoa; phylum Chordata; class Amphibia; order Anura; family Bombinatoridae; genus Bombina; species Bombina bombina. Next base: position 149,124,877 of record NC_069502.1, on the reverse strand, counting down.
TTTATATATATATATATATATATCTGTTCATATATATATATATATATATATATGTATATATATATATATATATATATATATATATATATATATATATATATATATATAAATAAATAACATCTGCAATCTGAATCGTGCGTTTGGTGCTAATATGGATAGCAGCGGAGGTGAACAAGGGCCTTCGACTTCTGGAGCAGCAAAATCAAAGAAGATAAAGCGAATGTGTCGTTTCCGAGACTCATGGAAAACAACATACACATGCATTACAACAGTGGCTAGTAACTATCATAGAGCATATTGTACTCTGTGTAGGCGGGAGTTTGGAATTGGTCATGGTGGTGAAGGTGACATCAAAATTCACATATCTAGTGAAGGTCACAAAAATGCTGATCGGGCTACAAAACAAAGTGGAATGCTTTCAAAATTCATGATTCCCTCTAAGGATATGGCAATGCAAGAAGAAATAATAGCAGCTGAAATCTCAAAGGTTTACCATTCCGTGTGCCACAGTCATTCATATAGATCTTTGGACTGCACCATGAAACTTCTTCCTGTTATATTTCAGGATTCTGCTAAAGCCACTAAGATGTCATGTGGTCGAACCAAAGCTGAAGCCATTGTGACAAACGTGCTGGCTCCTTACAGTGTGGAAGCGGTAGTTAAAGATTTGAAAAACAGTTATGCTTATTTTAGTGTTGCATCAGATGCATCTAACCATGGACACACTAAACTTTTCCCCTTAGTTCTGCGTTACTTTAAGCCTTCCAAAGGAGTGGTAACAAGTTTGTTGGATTTTTATGAAGGTGATGAAAGTGCTGTTTCAATTACAGAACAAATTTTAAATGTGCTTAAAACAAATGACCTATCTGTGGATATGATGTCTGCATATTCTGCTGACAATGCAAGTGTGAACTCTGGTAAGCATAACGGTGTGTACCAGAAGCTTCATGCTGTAAATGATTGGTTATTGCCAGCTGGCTGCCCAGCTCACATACTCCATAATACAGCTAAAAAGGCTTCAGATGTTTTAAATTTTGACGTGGAAAGTCTAATTTTAAAATTAAATAATTATTTTTCAATATCAGCCAAGAGAGTTGCCACACTGAAAGAAATGTTTGACTTTGTTGACCTTGAGTGGTCAGAACTTCTTCGCCATGTACCAACAAGATGGCTGTCTCTTTATCCAGCAATTGACAGAGTTTTAAAAAATTGGCCAGCTGTAAAAGCTTACTTCCAAAGCATTGGTGAGGATGAAACACCTAAAGTTATATGGCAATTTATTGTGGATGAAGACAATGAGACAACAGAACAGGACCCGCCATCAGTTCCTGAGTTATATCTCCAGTTTTTACACAACTGCTTGCCTATTTTTCAGACAGCCATATTAAAACTGGAGCGTAATGACTTGATTGCAGTTGATGTTTATGAGATCATGACAACAGTGAAAGGCAAACTAATCCAAAGACAGACAGACCATTTTTATGGATACCTTGTTGGGAAATCTTTAAAAAAAACTACCTAATCTGCAAGCAAGAAAAATAGAATTAGAATTCCTAAACTTTTATGAAAAAGCTGTTCAGTATTTAGAACAGTGGCTTGATTTTTCAGAAAACAACTATTTATCTAAAATTCAGTGCTTAAACTTGAAGGAGAACCTTACATTTGATAACCTGGTGGCAGCAGTTGAAGCTCTAAATTTAGACTCTCTTTCAATAGATGACCTTTATGAGGAATATGCTTGTGTTTGTCCACACTTTGCAATTATTTTTAACAGTACTGAAGTGGATGATGATCTCAACATGGATGTTAAATGGTCAACAATATTCATGAAAGCTGGACCTCAGAAACTTCCAAACCTTTTGAAAGTGGTTTCATTTGTCATCAGCATTCCATGCTCAAATGCAGCAGTTGAAAGAGTCTTCAGCATGATGGGATTGTGCTGGTCTGAAACAAGAAATAGATGTAGAATTGAGCTAATAAAATCGGAACTTCAGGTGAAAATCAATTTTGAAATGGGTTGTAATTCTTTTTACAGCTTCGTAAAACAAAATAAAAAACTCCTTCAATGTGCAAAAAGTGACAAGAAATACACATTTAGACATCAGTGTTGAAAACAAGATACTAAGCTCGTGCCATGTGGTCTAATATGGAAGGATTTGAGTACAGTGAGAAAACCATAAAAATATTCTGTTACTTTATTGCAACTTATTTTGTCGTCTTTTTCTATTTCTTAAGAGACGTCTAACACATTAAGTATGATATGTTTAGGTAGACACTACCAAGAATCTTAGCGGCGGCAATCACAAATAATAAAAACTGCACAGGCAGAAATAGCACTATAGCATAAATTCGATACAGTGCGCTCATGAAAATAAGTATCCCTGATGGGATGGATGGGTAATGTACAAAGTATGCCACAGCTGACTTAGCTAAAGCAGGTACACATTGTGTAAACCTGTCTAAAGTGGTGACCATTTTTTTCCCCTTTCAAAATTTGGCACAAAAATAAAAAGGAATCAAAATCACCTTTTTTGGGAGGGTTGTGGTCCAGGGGGGGGGGGGGGCATTCCAGGGGGGGCGTCCCTGAATGGCAGTTTGGATATGTGGTCACCCTAGTATGAGTGTGCTTGTGTGTATGTGTGTGTGAATGACTGTTCCTCACCACGTCCCTCAGTAACAGCCCAGGTTTCTAATTCAGTGCTAAGACACCTCCTGTTTGTAGCTTGCTTTAGTTCCAATTTCTTCTTGCTGTCATTGGGCTCTGTGTATTCGATATCCAAAAACTTTATCCGGAACAGTGTCCTTCTCAGCACAGTCTTAATGCTCTTCTGTGGTTAACATAAAACACAGGGTAGCTGTGGCTTCTTATCATCAACGCGTTTCTCCCTCTTACAGGGCTTTTTTAAGAAGCCACAGCTACCCTGTGTTTTATGTTATCCACACAAGAGCATTAAGACTGTGCTGAGAAGGACACTGTTCCGGATAAAGTTTTTGGATATCGAATACACAGAGCCCAATGACAGCAAGAAGAAATTGGAACTAAAGCAAGCTACAAGTTCCTACGAAGTTGCTGTATGACAAGTTTAATCCTGCGTGCATATCTGCACTAAGAGCGGAGACCTGTTCAATTCTACAATATAGCGGCCGCTATACTTCATGCTCGGCGATCCTGACCAATAGGATCTTAGCCTGGAGACAACGCCCCTGGTCGGTGACGTCACGAGCCACATACGCGCCTCACGGAGGTGTAAGTTTACAAGCCGGTCGAACTTTAGACCACCCATGGGAGGAAGGTAATACGTATTAATCTTACCCTAATATGGATCTCATTAGGTGAGACTTTCTTTGTGGTTGAGGGGCCCCTGTACCAGCAATTACAGCACCATATCAGAGACTTTATCTATCTTAGTGGCAACAGCACTTATTTTGTTTTATTTGTGGTTTTATACCATATCGGAGACGTCCGATTTTTACATCTATCTTTACATTTATGTATTCTATCGAAATTGTTTTAATAAATTCTTGGGCATAGCCAGTTGATATATCTGTTTTTGTGATTCACTGTTGCACCTTTAGCTCTTTAGTGCTTCTCCATACACATTGTTTCTGACATTTATCTGTTTTTCCTATACGTTAGGGACTATAGGGTTGGAGTAGCTAGGTGCTCTCTTGCGCACACTTTTTCACATTACTTAAAGAATTATAACTATACAGTATATTAATCATTAGTAGAAAAGCTTACATATTATTATTACATTATATTGTTATTTTTATTACATATTATTTATACACTATGGGCTAGATTACAGTTGGAGAGTAAAATTGCGTTTATGCAAAGCCGTAAATTGCGCTGACAATTTTCTATTGTGAACCTTACGCATAGTGTTTTGGCGTGGGATCACAAGTAAAAAGATTGTCTGCTCACACCATTTATGGGTTAGCGTAAATTATTGCGAGGGGATTTTCTAAGATATTGTGTTCCCAATACACAATTTATGCATTCAAAGACCTGGTTGAGGTGTGACGTCATAAATTGAGGGGATAGGAACACATTTTTTCAATTAAAATTAAAATGGTGACAACCATTAGTGTGTTGGAAAATAACTTAGAACATCTGCATATTAACACATTTACCATGAGCATATGCATACACAAAATTTAATTATAGGGTCATCACAAGAAAGGACAACGGTCACTTTTATTGGATTTACAATCTTTAGGACAGTTTACAATGATTACTAGAGTGCGCCTAGGGTTGACACCTCGGCCATGTTTTTATAGGCACTTATGACTTATACATGCTGCAGGGTGTGCAGAGTGGAATGGGAATAGTGATCTCCAGCCTCAATATACCATATGCACACCCTGAAACATGGGTAACTCAGAAAACTACTAGTGAAGCTAGTACACTGAGAAAACATCATGTTGGAGACTACTACATAACTGTGTTTAACATAGTAACATAGTAGATGAGGTTGAAAAAAGACCGAAGTCCATCGAGTTCAACCTATACAAATCTAAAATATATAGAAAAAGCTCCAGTTAAGCTTAAATAATCCCACTAAAAGGTGACCCATTTAATACTAGCAATCATATCCATGAATTTTGTTTATAGACAGAAATGTATCCAAATAGTTTTTAAATGTATCTAGGGTATTGGCATTCACTACCTCCTTTGGTAATGAGTTCCAAAATTGTATTGCTCTTATAGTGAAAAAACATTTCCGTTGCAGGATATTAAATCTCCTTTCCTCCAACCTTAAATTGTGACCTCTGGTCACAAACAATTTTCTTGGAATAAACAGTGCTTCTGCCATCTCTGTATATGGGCCTTGAATATAATTATATAAAGTAATCATGTCACCTCTTAAGCGCCTTTTTTCTAAAGAAATCAGACCCAGCTTGGATAGCCTCTCCTCATAGGTTAAATTCTCCAAACCCCTTATTAGTTTTGTGGCCCTTCTCTGAACTTTTTCTAGTTCTGCAATATCTTTTTTTTTGCAATCGGTCCCCAGAACTGCACTCCATACTTAAGGTGAGGTCTTACCAGGGCTTTATATAGTGACAGAATTATGCTTTCATCCCTTGAGTCAATGCCTCTTTTAATGCATGCTAGTATCTCAGCTATGGTCTAGGTTTTTGCCCGACCAGAAACTTTAACCTATTCCAGAACATCCTTGATATAAATAAGGCTGAAAGCTACGTCTGGGGTTTTGCTGTTTCTTCCGTTCAGAGAGGGATTGCCTGGTATTTTGGGGCTGGACTGTACTGTTAAGTCAGGATCAGACTGATATCTTTCAGGAAAGTTCTTCTCTATGAAAGGCACATGTTGAGCAAAAAGAGGCTGCTTCTTGTGTGGTAACTAGCCATAAAACAAGCTATTATGCTATTGTTCGTTCCCAGGTTTAGTGCTTCTCTCTTTTTATTTATGCAAATAATGACATATTATTTATGCTAAATATTATTAACCCCTAATCTGCCACCCCCAACGTCACCGCCACCACTATAAAATAAATACAAATTTACCTATAAAATAAAACCTAACCTGTCTTACACTAACACCTAACATTACACTACAATTATATAAATTACATTAATTAAATGCAATTAACTAAATTACAAAAAAAACAAAACACTAAATTACACAACATAAAAAAGAAATGATCACATATTTAAACTAATTGCACCAAATCTAATAGCCCTATCAAAATAAAAAGCCCCCTCCAAAATAAAAAAAACCCTAGCCTAAACTAAACTGCCAATAGCCCTTAAAAGGGCCTTTTGCGGGGCATTGCCCCAAAGAAATCAGCTCTTTTACCTGTAAAAAAAAAATACAAACAACCCCCCAACAGTAAAACCCACCACCCACACAACCAAACCCCCCAAATAAAATCCTATTTAAAAAAAAATAAGCTCCCCATTGCCCTGAAAAGGGCATTTGGATGGGAATTGCTCTTAAAAAGGGCATTTAGCTCTTTTTCGCTGCCCAAAATCCTAAGCTAAAAATAAAACCCACCCAATAAACCCTTAAAAAAACCTAACACTAACCCCCCAGGATCCACTTACAGTTTTTGAAGACCAGACATCCATCCTCAATGAAGTCGGGAGAAGTCTTCATCCAAGCGGGCAGAAGTCCTCAATGAAGCCGGGAGAAGTCTTCATCCAAGCGGCAAGAAATCGTCCTCCAGACAGGGGGCTGAAGTTTTCATCCAGACGGCATCTTCTATCTTCATCCTTCCAACGCGGAGCGGCTCCATCTTAAAGACATCCAGCGCGGAGCATCCTCTTCTTTCGATAGCTCTTCAAGAATGAAGTTTCCTTTAAATGACGTCATCCAAGATGGCGTCCCTTGAATTCCGATTGATTGATAGAATTCTATCAGCCAATGGGAATTAAAGGTGAAAAAATCCTATTGGCTGATGCAATCAGCCAAAAGGATTGAGCTTCAATCCTATTGGCTGATCCAATCAGCCAATAGGATTCAGCTCACATTCTATTGGCTGATTGGAACAGTCAATAGAATGCAAGAATTCTGCCCCCCGTCTGGAGGACGACTTCTTGCCACTTGGATTAAGACTTTTCCCGGCTTCGTTGAGGACTTCTGCCTGCTTGGATGAAGACTTCTCCCGGCTTCGTTGAGGAAGGATGTCCGGTCTTCAAAAACTGTAAGTGGATCTTCAGGGGTTAGTGTTAGGTTTTTTTAAGGGTTTATTGGTTTGCTTTTATTTTTAGGTTAGGGTTTTGGGCACAAAAAAGAGCTAAATGCCCTTTTAAGGGCTATGCCCAACCAAATGCCGATTTCAGGGCAATGGGGAGCTTAGGTTTTTTTAGATAGGATTTTATTTGGGGGGTTTGCTTGTGTGGGTGGTGGGTTTTACTGTTGGGGGGTTGTTTGTATTTTTTTTTACAGGTAAAAGAGAGGATTTCTTTGGGGTAATGCCCTGCAAAAGGCCCTTTTAAGGGCTATTGGCAGTTTAGTTTAATAACTATTTACTAATTAGTCTACCTAGTTAAAATAAATACAAACTTGCCTGTGAAATAACAATAAAACCTAAGATAGCTACAATCTAACTATTAGTTATATTGTAGCTAGCTTAGGGTTTATTTTACTGGTAAGTATTTAGTTTTAAATAGGAATTAGTTAGGTAATGATAGTAATTTTTATTTAGATTTATTTTAATATATTAAAGTTGGGGTTAGATTTAGGGTTAGGTTTAGGGGTTAATATATTTATTTAGTGGTAGTGATGTGGGAGGCCAGAGGTTTAGTGGTACTTTAGTATAGTGGCGGCGGCGACGTTGGGGAGGCAGATTAGGGGTTAATAAATGTAGGTAGGTGGCGGCGATGTCGGGTGCGGCAGATTAGGGGTTAATAAGTGTAGGTAGGTGGCGGCGATGTTGGGGGCGGCAGATTAGGGGTTAATAAGTGTAGGTAGGTGGCGGCGATGCTGTGGGTGGCATATTAGGGGTTAATAAGTGTAGGTAGGTGGCGGCAATGTCGGGGCGGAAGATTAGGGGTTAATAAGTGTAATGTAGGTGTCGGCAATGTCGGGGGCAGCAGATTAAGGGTGTTTAGACTCGGGGTTTATGTTAGGGTGTTAGGTGTAAACATAACTTTTCTTTCCCCATAGGAATCAATGGGGCTGCGTTACGGAGCTTTATGCTCCTTTATTGCAGGTGTTAGACTTTTTTTAAGCCAGCTCTCCCCATTGATGTCTATGGGGAAATCGTGCACAAGCACGTAAAACCAGCTCAAAGCAGCGCTGATATTTGTGTGCAGTATGGAGCTCAACGCTGCCATATTGCATGCTAACGCCGGGTTTTTTCAAACCTGTAATAGCAGCGTTATAAAAGGTGAGCGGTGGAAATAACTTGCAAATTATTACCGAGTCGCTCATAATGCAAAACTCGTAATCTGGCCGTAATATAATTATTTAACTAAAATTAAACTAACTACCAATTAAATAAACTAAACTAAACATTTAAAAAATCCTAAGACTACTTTAAAAATTACAAAGTATCTAATTACAAAAAAAAATACTAAATTACAGAAAATAACAAACACTAAATTACACCTAATCTGATAGACCTATCAAAATAAAAAGCCCACCCAAAAAAAGCCCCTAACCTACAATAAACTACCAATAGCCCTTAAAAGGGCTTTTTGTGGGGCATTGCCCCAAAGATATCAGCTTTTTTACCTGGAACAAAAAAATACAAAGACCCCCCCAACAGTAAAACCCACCACCCAACCAACCCCCCAAAATAAAAAAAACTAACTCTAAAAAACCTAAGCTACCCATTGCCCTGAAAAGGGCATTTGGATGGGCATTGCCCTTATAAGGGCATTTAGCTCTTTTACATTGCCCAAACCCTAAATAAAAATAAACCTCACACAAAAAACCCTTAAAAAAACTAACCCCCAAAGATCCACTTACAGTTTTTGAAGTCCCGCTTGAACGATCTTCATCCACCCGGCTAGAAGTCTTCATCCAGACGGCCTCTTCAATCTTCATCCCGTCTGTGAAGTCCTCATCCAAGCGGCGAGAAGTCTTCATCCAGGCGGCCTCTTCAATCTTCATCCAGGCGGTATCTTCTATCTTGATCCCGACGGCGCGGAGCAGGTCCATCTTGAAGACATCCGGCGCGGAGCATCCTCTTCATACGGTCGCCGCCGTACACTGAATCTTCAATGCAAGGTACGCGATTCAAGATGGATTTAAGCAGCTCTCCTTCTATTGGCTGATTTGAATCAACCTATAGAATAAGAGCTGCTTAAATCCTATTGGCTGATTTGAACAGTCAATAGGATTTTAGCAGCTGTAATTCCTATTGGCTGATTTAAATCTTTCAGCCAACAGGAATGCAAGGGACGCTGTCTTGAATCGCGTACTTTGCATTGAAGATTCAGTGTACGTCGACGACCATATGAAAAGGATGCTCCGTGCCGGATGTCTTCAGGATGGACCTGCTCCGCACCGCCGAGATCAAGATAGAAGATGCCGCCTGGATGAAGATTGAAGAGGCCGCCTAAATGAAGACTTCTCGTCGCTTGGATGTGGACTTTGTTGCTAGGATGAAGATTGAAGAGGCTGCCTGGATGAAGACTTCTCGCTACCTGGATGAGGACTTCTCCACCGGGGTGATCGTTCATGCGGGACTTCAAAAACTGTAAGTGGATCGTCGGGGGTTAGTGTTAGGTTTTTTTAAGGGTTTTTTGTGTGGGTTTTTTTTTTAGATAAGGGTTTGGGCATGTAAAAGAGCTAAATGCCCTATTAAGGGCAATGGGTAGCTTAGGTTTTTTTAGATTTGTAGCAAAAGAGCTGTTTAACTTAGGGCAATGTCCTACAAAAGGCCCTTTTAAGGGCCCTTGGTAGTTTTAGGGGTGGGGGTTTGTATACTGTTAGGTGGTGTGTTTTTTTTGTAGCAAAGAGCTGTTTAACTTAGGGCAATGCCCTACAAAAGGCCCCTTTAAGGGCCCTTGGTAGTTTGGGGGGTGGGGGTTTGTATACTGTTAGGGGGTGTTTGTTTTTGTAGCAAAAGAGCTATTTAACTTAGGTCAATGCCCTACAAAAGGCCATTTTAAGGGCCCTTGGTAGTTTATTCTTGATTAGGCTTTTTAATTTTGGGGTGTTTTTTTTTAAGGGTATTAGAATAGGAATCATTTTAATTTTTTTGGATAATTTCGTTGATTTTAGTGGTTTTTTTATTTTTTGCAATTTTAGGTTTTAGTATAAGGTAGCTTAGGTTTCATTTTTATTTTACAGGTAAGTTTGTATTTATTTAAATTAATAATTTGTAAAGTTAATAACTATTTACTAACTAGTCTACCTAGTTAAAATAAATACAAACTTACCTGTGAAATAAAAATAAAACCTAAGATAGCTACAATATAACTATTAGTTATTTTGTAGCTAGCTTAGGTTTTATTTCACAGGTAAGTATTTAGTTTATAATAGGTATTATTTAGTTAATACTTGTAAATTTAAGTTAGCTATATTTTAATTATGTTAAAGTTAGGGGGTGTTAGGTTTAGGGTTAGGGTTACGTTAGGGTTAGGTTTAGGGGTTAATATAGTTTAATTTAGGTTGTTGTGATGTGGGGGGCTGGCGGTTTAGGGGTTATTAGGTTTTTTTAGTGGTAGTGCTATGGGAGGTCAGATGTTTAGGGGTTAATAACTTTATTTAGTTGTGGCGATGTCGGGGAGCGGCGGAATAGGAGTTAATAACTTTAGTATAGTGGCGGCGATATCGGAAGCGGCAGATTAGAGGTTAATAGCTTTATTTAGGTGGTGGCGATATCGGAAGCGGTAGATTAGGAGTTAATAACTGTAGGTAGGTGTCGGCGATGTCGGGGGCAGCAGGGTTTATGTTAGGGTGTAAGTTTAAACGTTATTATCTTTCCCCATAGACTTCAATGGGGCTGCGTTACGGAGCTTTTCATTCCGCGATCGCAGGTGTTTTTTTTCTGACACCTTCTCCCCCATTGATGTCTATAGGGAAAGCGTGCACAAGCACGTCAAAACAGCGCTTGTTTTGTGTGCGGTATAGAGATTAAAAACCCCATATCGCACACACAAGCCGGGTTTTGAAAAACTTGTAATGGCAGCTCTATAGGGGTTAAATAACGCAACTTTTCTAGCGTTCGTTCATTTCCCTATAGCAGTTCTATTGTTGTTATTTAATCCTGTAATGAAATAGAATAGGAATAAGATTAATCTTAATCCTTAGATTAATGCATACTTTATTAAATTCTACTAGAATAATTCTTCCCTAACATGAGATGGGTTCCAACAAAATTTATAGAAAATTTATAGAGAATTTGCTTTGATCTAAGTATTTATGACACCAATTGTGTTCAATTGTTCATATATAACAATGTAGATATGTGCTTATCTTAGTGTGATTACACTTCTCCTCTTGTAAGGTTACCATATTGCTGCTAAGAATACTTTTATTTGTACTTACTAATTTTTGTGAAATATATTCAATTGTTATGTAGGGAACTCAAAATTGATATGTATATACTAGCCGAGTATTTTGTATTATATAACTGTTTAACTATTTAATGCAAACACTAATTGTTTTTAGTAGGAGGGGTTAACTTCCCCTTTAAAAGCATACCTCTGTCTGTGAGGGTCAGATCTCTGAATACGGCCAACGGCCAAAACGCGTAAGATCATGCTGTTCTTACTCTGCTGGTGCTTCTGATATGCCTAATGGTTTTAATGTACACTGAATAAAGGAAAATTATTTTAACCTTATCACGGGAGCTGATATCCGTCTTTTTTCTGTTTCTTTGAGTGTAACAGTATATTTTAATTTATTTATGTTGTGTTTGGTGCAACATTTTTTAAGCCCTAACCCTTTACTGCTTCAGTTACTCTAACCCTACGCGCATTAAAATCAATTGCGCTCAAGCGAACCCATGATATTCTTATATCACATGCTAATGTAATCTAGCCCTTTATTGTTAATAAATGTTATATCTTTCCTACTGGTTCCCTTTCCCCCTTAGGTTTAGTGGCATATAGAGTAGTCCTATCCGTTCTACACATAGGAAGGAATACGCATATCCAGCATCTGAAAAACAAGAAGAGGAACCATGTACATGCAATTTGTCTTCAGTGTAATTCAGTACAACTATGATCTCCAGCTTGGTTTATAAATGGTAGTGTCCTTAAACCCATTTCACCGCATGACTGTACATTAGCCATGAGGATTGTGTGACTGCTTAAAAAAAAGGGTTTTACAGGGGAGGTGTGCAATAATAGGTAAGATAAATAATCAAAATTTGAAATATTTACGGTTAATTTTAAATACAATTCAAAAAACACCTTTTATATCTTTCCTGTAAACTGGATTTATATTATATTATTAAACAGGTCACCTTTACTAACACTTTATGACAGGGCATGTTAGGCTATATTCATGTAAGTCATGCAGATCTATAAAGTAGTTATATGCATAGTATGTATATAAAAACATTTTTAGAAATATATATTTGCAGATTTATATTTTTGTAAATTTCTTGAATTTTTTATATATTTTTTATGGAACTTTTTGAAGCACTCCAAAGAAGATTGCATAATAGGCTTGAGTATGGTCTAATTAATTGAAAGTGACTTCCCTAAGGGCAGACACATTTATTTAATATTAACAGCGGCATCAGAGTGTGTTCTTACCATTATTTTTCATTACAATTAAAGTTTTAATTTAAATGGATGTCAGCAATCTGTTATGTCTAGTCACTTCAAAAGGAATTTCTAAATTGTCACCAATGAATACAACATATGCTATATTTATGTCCTCTGACAGTAGGCTATGTTGCATTATATCATTCTAGGTATATTGTGCTTTATTGTTTGAAAACCTCTTTTTCTATTGATGATTTTTCAATAACAGAACATACATAAACAAGAATCACAATGACAATAACATAAATTCAGATAAAATAATAAAAATAAAAAAAAATAATCTAACAATCACTTGCTATATAAAAACAAGATAAACTTTTCTTTTAGAATCTGTAACTATATTTGCTCTTTTGTCTGTAATCTAAATGGCAGGTAACCTCACACAAAGTCACCTAGCGTTTAATTGAGTTATAATGATATTTCTCTAGTGACAGATGGCCTGGTATTCAAAACTTCGACGGCATGGAGAGAAATCCCACAACATTTTTGGGATTTTTTTTAGACCTTGAATTGTAATGTAGGAGTCTCTGTTTCACATAAAGAATATTACATAGCAACACTTCTCAAGATAAAATTTGTGTTTCTAAAAAATGTTTAAGGGCCTCATCGTACTGATGAGACTTCTTAGAATATCTCGCCTAAGTGGTGAGGTTTTGAATATCACGCCTAGAGTGAGAGAGACTCAATTTTTCCAATCAGATTTGGTAGGGGCTGCAGTTGCTTTCCAGTTCTTGTGAATTATGTGTTTGGCACAATTGATCATGATACATAATAATAATAATAGTAATAATAACTGAGATCTTAGCATACATTGTAGTTTAGGGAGTTTGTTAAAAAAGAATAAGGGTCCAATTGTAATTTGATTGTTTTACTACCTTTTCCATCTATTTAAAGGGACACTGAACCCAAAATTTTTCTTTCGTGATTCAGATTGAGCATAAAATTTTAAGCAACTTTCTAATTTACTCATATTATCAAATTTTCTTCATTCTCTTGGTATGTTTATTTGAAAAGCAAGAATGTAAGTTGAGATGCCGGCCCATTTTTGGTGAACAAACTGGGTTGTCCTTGCTGATTGGACAGCACCAATAAAGTGCTGTCCATGGTCTGAACCAAACATTTGCTGGCTCCTTAGCTTAGATGCCTTCTGTTTCAAATAAAGATAGCAAGAGAAGGAAGAAAAATTGATCATAGAAGTAAATTAGAAAGTTGCTTAAAATTGCATGCTCTATCTGAATCATAAAAGAAAAAATTTGGGTTCAGTGTCCCTTTAATAATTAAATCCCAGTATATGCATAATACAGGACACTGCAAACAAATGTGCAAGAAAGTTCCCATCTCATTCCATTCCTTTAGGGTGTCAAATACCACCTGCACAATAACTTCATATAAAACCTCTTTAATAATATACAGATTATAAATAACATTGAAAATGCTTTATACATACCTCTGATAAGTTTCCTTACCATCGTAGAGAAAATAGGACTTCAAGGAAAGCTAAATTAAAAAAGACACAAATATAGAGTATTCTTCAGCTCACTCTAATGAACTGCTTATGATGCAGGTGAATCAATACTGTTATAAGGGAACAGTTCCCCTGAGGGTATACTAGGCCTTATCTTTACTAGTAAACAATTCAGGTAAAAACTAACTACTATGCTTGTCATCTATTATACAATTACATGTCAGGATATAGAGGTTCTGATTTAAACAATTGATCTTGTTACCTCAGGGTTACATTATACTCTCTTAAAGGGATATGAAACCCAACTATTTTCTTTTCTGATTCAGACAGGGCATACTATTTAAAAAACAAAATCCAATTTACTTTTATATCTAAATTTGCTTTGTTCCCATGGTATTCATTGTAAAATAAATATCAAGGAAGGAAATAGTGTTGTCTTCTAGTGCACTTGCCAGCAGATATCAATCTTTCAAAACAGCTGCTATATAGTGTTCCAGACATGTGCACACTCCTAAACTTACATCCCTGCATTAAAAAAACAAAAAGATGGTGTAATTAAGCCCAGACCAGTGATATTGAAATTCCTGAAATTTCAGGATAAGGTTCTATATCTCAAGCAATATAGGAAAAATGTCCCCCTTATGATAGGCCAGCATAATGTTTTGATCTTCCAAGACTTTTCAAGCGAAACACTAATTAAAAGAAGAGATGTCTCCTTCTTGTTCAAAACTTATTAAGGCAAATGTTAACCCCTTAATGACCACAATGTACCCTTTATGTCACTGGTTGTTAAGGGTTTTTTCAGGACATAATAGCACAAGTCTAGCAAGAACACGCTATTAATGCCCTCCCTCCAGCAGGCTTTGTGGAATAGAGCAGTCTCAACGCTGGTGGCAAGACTGCACTATAAAACAATCAAGTCCCAAAAAAGGCCAGTGACATACAGGGTACGTCGCTGGTCCTTAAGGGGTTAATGTTAGAATGATGTATCCTGCAAAACGTGTATGAAAACTGGATGAGGAAACAAGATCTATAAACAGTGTTAAAGAGGCTCAAATGTTTTGTAAGAGTCATGGAATTGTGTAGAAACAGAGATTATATTGTACATATATAAGTTAGAATACCAGTAGGTAATGATGTGATTCCTTGATATGTTTAAGTTCAAATAATATATCAGCTAGATTACGAGTTTGGCTTCATAACACTGCTTTTCCCTAACGCCGCTATTACACCTTTTTGGCTGTCACGCAACGTCAGTAACGTACTTTTTAAAAAGTCCTTTTTCAATAGGACTTCCATAGCGCCGGTATTACGAGTTTGCATGGGAGGCCAAAAAGTGAGCGGTACACCATATAACCATAAGATTCGTACGGCCATCTAAAGTCAGTAGTTATGAGTTTTACATTACAAAGCTGTACCATAAAACTCATAACTAAAGTGTTACAAAGTACACTAAACACCCACAAATAACCTATTAACCCCTAAACCAAGGCCCTCCCGCATTGCAAACACTAAAATAAAATTATTAACCCCTAATCTGCTGCTCCGGACACAGCCACCACTAAATAAAATTATTAACCCCTATTCCGCCGCTCTCCGACAACGTCGCCACTATAATAAACCTATTAACCCCTAAACCTCCGCCCTCTCGCATCGCACACACTATTTAAAAATTATTACCCCTAATCTGCCATCCGCCCACATCGCTGCTATAATAAACCTTTTAACCACTAAACCGCAAGCCCCCACAACGAAATATACTAATATAAATTATTAACCCCTAAAGCTCTGGCCTCCAACATCACTAAAACTAAATAAATATATTAACCCCTAAACCTAACCCTAACGTAACCCTAAGCCTAACACCCCCTAACTTAAATATAAATAAAATAAAGCTAAATAAACCTTACAATTATTACCTAAATAATACCTATTTAAAACTAAATACATACTTAGCTGTAAAATAAAACCTAAGCTAGCTACAATATAACTAATAGTTATATTGTAGCTATCTTAGGTTTTATTTTTATTTCACAGGTAAGTTTGTATTTATTTTAACTAGGTAGACTAGTTAGTAAATAGTTATTAACTATTTACAAACTACCTAGTTAAAATAAATACAAAGTTACCTGTAAAATAAAACCTAACCTGCCTTACACTAATAACTAACATTACAATAAATAAATTAAATTATTAAAATACAATTTTCTAAATTACAAAAATATAAACACTAAATTGCAAAAATAAAAAACGAAATGATCAAAAATGAAAACAAGTTACTCCTAATCTAATACCCTATCAAAATAACCCCCCCCCCAAAAAAAAAAAATCCTAGCCTACACTAAACTGCCAATGGCCCTCAAAAGCTCTTTTACGTGTAAAAAAAAATACAAACACCCCCCAACAGTAAAACCCATCTTCATCCAGCCGGCAAAGTCATCATCCAGGCGGCAAGAAGTCTTTGTTCGGGCGGCCTCTTCCATCTTTATCCATCCGGCGCGGAGCGGGTCCATCTTCAAGACATCCGGCACGGAGCATCCTCTTCTTACGATCGTCGCTGGAAAATGAGTTTCCCTTTAAGTGTTAAAGTGATGGCATCCAAGATGGCATCCCTTACATTCCTTAAACTAAAAACTAACCCGCGACGATCCACTTACAGTTATCGAAGTCCAGACATCCATCCTCATTTCTATTATCCAATAGGAATGAAAGGGGAAAAAAATCCTATTGGCTGTTGCAATCAGCCCCACAAAAGGCCCTTTTAAGGGCCATTGGCAGTTTAGTGTAGGCTAGGGTTTTGTTTTATTTTGGGGGAGCTTTTTTATTTTGAGAGGGCTATAAGATTAGGAGTAATTCGTTTTAATTTTTGATAATTTCGTTTTTTATTTTTTGTAATTTAGTGTTTATTTTTTTGTAATTTAGAAAATTGTATTTTAATAATTTATTTTATTTTATTGTAATGTTAGTTTTTAGTGTAAGGCAGGTTAGGTTTTATTTTACAGGTAACTTTGTATTTATTTTAACGAGGTAGTTATTAAATAGTTAATAACTATTTACTAACTAGTCTACCTAATTAAAATAAATACAAACTTACCTGTGAAATAAAACCTAAGATAGCTACAATATAACTATTAGTAATATTGTAGCTTGCTTAGGTTTTATTTTACAGGTAAGTATGTATTTAGTTTTAAATAGGAATTATTTAGGTAATAATTATAAGGTTTATTTAGCTTTATTTTAATTATATTTAAGTTAGGGGGTGTTAGGCTTAGGGTTACGTTAGGGTTATGCTTAGGGTTAGGTTTAGGGGTTAATATATTTATTTAGTGTTAGTGATGTTGGAGGCCAGAGGTTTAGGGGTTAATAACTTTAGTATAGTGGTGGCGATATCGAGGGCGGCAGATTAGGGGTTAATAACTATAACGTAGGTGGTGGCGATATCGGGGCAGCAGATTAGGGGTGTTTAGACGTGGTTTTTATGTTAGGGTGTTAGGTTTAAACATAACTTTTTCTTTCCCCATAGACATCAATGGGGTTGCGTTACAGAGCTTTTGTTTCCGCAATCGCAGGTGTTAGGCTTCTTTTGTGACGGCTCTCCCTATTGATGTCTATGAGGAATTGTCAAATCAGCGCTTGATTTCGGTGCGGTATGGAGCTCAACGCCACCATATCGCCCGCACAAGCCTGCTTTTTACAAACTTGTAATAGCAACGATATAGGGAGGTGAAATAACGCCGCTTTTGTGGCGGTCGTTACTTTCCCTATAGCGCTGAAAACTCGTAATCTAGCTGTATGCAAATTATAAAGATGCAAAGTGTAAATATGATTTTAACATGGTTGATTCATAACATATATGGCGGACTTCCTTTTTTACTTGGATTCCGGATGGGGGGTATTATTTTATTTATTTATTTTTTCCCTCTCCCCTTATTGTTTTATCCAGTGGGAAATTATTTTAACGGGAGTTGAAACTCTTAGATTAGTGTCCTGGAACGTGGGAGGCATATATTCCTCAATCAAAAGGAAAGCTATTATTAAGCAGCTGGGTATCCAGAAGCCGGACATAGTAATTTTACAAGAAACCCAATTAAAGGGACAGAGGCACTTAAATTAAAAACAAAATGGGTGGGTGAGGTTATTCCGGCCCCCTGTGATGGAAATAAAAAGGGTGTAGCAATTCTTCAAAGTAAACAGCTAGGAACTTTATTTCCGGGTCATTACAGATCTGGATGTTGCACATTTACTAGGTGTTTTATTCCATAATCTCTGCAGCTCCTAACATCCTGCATTATACAGTTTGGCTTTACATTGACTTTACTCCTCAACTAGAGAACTGCTCATAGAGAAGAGATTGGGAAAGGGAACACTTACTTCCTAAATGTTTGACACCCCTGCTGACTATTGCCACATGTAATACAAGATGAGATGAACCCATAACCTGTAGGGAGGAGGGGGCTCATAGGTCCCTGGACCCCATCCTATTACACTGACCCATCTGTTAAGCTTGGTTAACCCCTGCTTATTTAACCAACAACCTGTTTGGTCACGCTAGTTATTCTTAGACTCTGCAATTATGGCGCAGCCTAATAAAAGAAAGCCTAAGCCGGTCACTGGCCCCAAGAGAACAGTGGCAGATTATTTTAATCCCATCTCACCATCTGCACAGGAGGACTCACAAGACAGTTTACCTATATCAGCGCCCATGTCTGATACTGTCACCACTACTCTTCGTGCCTTACAAGATACTGCACCAACAAATGTGACACCCTCTTTTATATTAGCATCTCTACAATCCTTACTAGAGGCACATCATTCATCCTTTCAATCTCAAATTACCGCCTTATTGGCAGACCTGCAGCGAGATCTTACCTCTACCACAGAGAGGCTTGACACTGTAGAGAGGAAGCAAGAGCATATGGTTGTAGACCAAGCTAATGTTCTTTCCTATGCACAAAGTTTGGCAGAGCAACTCGCTACTCTAGAAAACAAAATGGCAGACATGGAGGACCGCTCTCGCTGCAATAATCTGCACCTCCGGGGAATCCCGGAGAGTGTAGCCCCGGGTGATCTGCTCACCTTTTTGTCTGAGTTTTTTGGTTACCTAGCACCACCCTCTACTCCAAATGAAGGTCTCATCGACAGAGCATATAGGGCCCTACGCCCCAGAAGCTTAGCCTCGGACAAACCAAGAGACATTATTGTGAGATTACACTTTTACACATATAAAGAAAGGCTAGTGAGAGCCTCCTTAACCAAACCAACCCTGCCTGACCAGTTTAAGGATATTAACATCTTCGCAGATTTGTCTTTTCATACTCTTCAGCAGCGGAAATCATTTGGAGAATTCACTTAATTCCTTAAAGCCAATGACATCAAATACAGATGGGGTCATCCGACTAGACTTTTTGTTCTTAAGAATAACCAACACCACATTGGAACAGAGCCAACACCTGCTTAACATGTGGAGTTCTGAGCCAGCACATCCTGACCTGTCACAAAGTGTACTGGATCCACTGGTTCCACAATGGGACCCGCTTCCGCAGAGACACTCCAGGAAAGCTGTGGCCTTAGGCCAAGCCTCAGTTGAAGAAGATGACTAAATAAGGACAATACCAGGGGTAATATGTGTTAATGTCTAATTTCTTCTACAGACTGTAAGGTACTCTACATCAGTAGAGTTCGGTGCTCTCTGCCCTTACTGGTATTGATAAGATGTGTCAGTGTAAATATTCAACATCCCTCCCCCCCCCCCTTGTTTTTGTTTGTTTGTTTGCCTTGTCCTGGTCTAGTATGCTTTGTTTACCCCCCCCCCCCTTACTGTGTTATGTTTTTTATGTTTGCCCTGTCTTGTTTTCGTATGTCTGTTTGTCCCCTTTGTCTTTTTGGGTTCTTGTGTTATGTCTTTAGTCTTGTGTTGATCATGTTCTGCCTCCACACCAGAATTTGAAAATGGACTTTTTGTATCTGAGATCTGCTAATACGTGTTCTTAGTAGGTATGCTCCCACCATTCCATTTTTTATGTAGCCATACATTTGCATAGGTTACATATCTTGTCACTTCTAGGGTTACATATATTGCTTTATCACTGGTTGTACCTGTTTTGAACCTGTTCAATAAGCTAGAGTGTTTATAACTTTAAGTGCTATGATACAATTGCACATTGCTGTTTGAACAATGTTTTTTGATCAAGATCTTACCACCAGGTTATACTATGCCCACTCAAGTTGTTATAATGTTCACATAGCTTGGCTAGTTTGGCTTGTTATGTCATGTTACATAGATCAAGTGTTGATGCAACTTACCTTGGTACCTACTGCTCTATATACTACATGTCTATTATGCTCTTACAAGACTTCCTTCCCTACCTGCGCTCATAAGTTAGAGCTTGTTTACTTTAGTGTTTTAAGATACAATTGCACATTGCTGTTTGAACAATGCTTTCATTATATTGCTCTATCACTGAATATACCTGCTTTTTTAAACATGTTTGATAAGCTAGAGTGTTTATGACTTTAAGTGTTACGATACAATTGCACATTGCTGTTTGAACATTGTTTTTTGATCAAGATCTTACCACCATGTTATACCATTTAAGCTGTCTGTAATGTTTATATAGCTTAGGTTAGTTTAGCTTCTTATGTCATGTTACCTAGATCAAGTGTTGATGCAACTCACCACGGTACCTACTGCACCATATACTTTATATTTATTTTGCTGCTACAAGACTTCCTTTCCGCCCCTATTTTTTTTTTTCTTCTTCCCTCTCCTCCTCCTGTCACATTGGGGTCCAGGGACCCTTCTCTCCCTCCTCCCTTTTTCTCTCTCTCGCTCATTCCTCTCTCTCCTCTCTAAGTTAACACCACTTGCTACTTGCTGCTTGCTGGTGCATGCTTCCCTCCCCCCCTAAAGTACTCTGAATTGCTTTTTCAGAGGCTACATATGCGGTTTGACTTTTCTAAATACCGCATCTCCTATTTAACCTCCACACGCATACCATTGTTTCCATAACTTAGCTGAGTAGGGGTTCTTTTTTTTTTTCCCCTCTCTTTTCCCTCAACCTTTTCCTTTTGATCCACTTCCCACCCTCTCCAATCTGAGACAAAAGAAGTCAACATAGAATAAATATGCCATATAATTGTGTCACCCAAAATGTGCAAGGGCTTAACTCCCCAACAAAACGCAGTCTATTCTCCAATCCTTAGCCAAGACCAGAGCCCAACTGGTTTTTATCCAGGAAACCCACTGGGTAAAGGATATGAAAATCCCTATTCAATCCAAGCAGTTCCCAGTGGTCGAGGCTGCTAGCTTTTCACAGAAATCTAGAGGGACGGCTATCCTTATCCATAAAGATGTCTCTTATGAGCATATCCTTATTGAATCCGACCCCCAGGGTAGATACTTAATCATTGTTTGTAAGCTTGACGGTGTCATGCACACTTTAGCCTCATATTATGGTCCTAACAAGCAACATATTCGAATGTTGCGTAAATTTCTACAGAAATTAGAGTCTATTCGCCAGGGACTCCTACTAATTGCCGGTGATTTCAACATAGTTTGGGAGATCCTACTTTAGATAGGAAGTCAGATACAGCCCGTAAACCAGTCCAATCAGCACTTGAACTCTCACATAAGTTTCGGAATCTGATGTATCAGTTCAATCTGTTTGATATCTGGCGTGCCCTTAATATCATCTGCATGGGATTATACTTATTTCTCCTCAGTACATCATTTGTATTCGTGAATAGATTACTTCTTCTGTGACCCAAATCTCCTAGACAATGTGATTTGATCTTGGATCCCCCAATGCCCATGGTCAGACACGACCCAGTTCACATACTTCTACATTCTCCAGTGGAGTTGCAGAGATCTCAGACCTGGCGTCTGTCCCCCTATGTATTCTCATCTCCTGAGACTAGAGCTTCCATTATTAAAGACCTTACAGAGTTCCTAGCGTTGAATGATAATCGCGAAGTAGACAATTTCACTTTGTGGGCCTCATTGAAAGCGTATGTGCGTGGTTCATTTATAAAAATAGCGGCAGCATTGAAAAAACGCAAAGGGGAAACTCTGGCACAGCTCTTGACAAACTTACGTAAAATATCAAATGAACACAAGGCTAGCCCTACGCATTAGTTATCCAAAAAGCTAGCAGACCTCAAAGCACAGATAGTACGCTTGGAACATGATAGATTGGTGGATAAGCTCCTTAGGCTTAAAGAAATTTATTACCACTAGGGCAATAAGGCTGATAGATTGCTTGCTAACAGGTTGAGACAAAGGATGGCGGCAGCACGTATACCGGCACTAAAAGTAGGGGGACGATATATCACCAAACCCAAAGATATTGGTACAGCCTTTGCGGAGTATTATGCCTCTCTTTATAACTTAAAGCAAGATGACTCGCTTCCTTCCCGACTCCTAACACCATTAACACCTTTCTTTCTACCGTGAGCCTTCCCCTGGTACCTCAAGACCAGAATCAAGTTCAATCCGATTGGCTGATTGAATCAGCCAATCGGATTGAACTTGATTCTGATTGGCTGATCGGAACAGCCAATAGAATGCAAGCTCAATCTGATTGGCTGATTGAATCAGCCAATCGGATTGAACTTGATTCTGATTGGCTGATTCCATCAGCCAATCAGAATTTTCCTACCTTAATTCCGATTGGCTGATAGAATCCTATCAGCCAATCGGAATTCGAGGAGCCATCTTGGATGACGTCCCTTAAAGGAACCGTCATTCGTCGGGAAGTCGTCGGAAGAAGAAGATGGGTCCGCGGTGGAGGTCTTCAAGATGGAGCCGGTCCTATCGGATGAAGATAGAAGATGCCGCTTGGAAGAAGATGGTTGCCGGTCCGGATATACTCTTCTTCCCGGATAGGATGAAGACTTTGGAGCCTCTTCTGGACTTCTTCAGCCGTCGGATGATGGATGTCTAGCCCCCGCTTGGGCTTGGATGAAGATTTCGGAGCCTGGAACGATCGGTGATACCTGGCATGGTGAAGACAAGGTAGGAAGAGCTTCAGGAGGCTTAGTGTTAGGTTTATTTAAGGGGGGTTTGGGTTAGATTAGGGGTATGTGGGTGGTGGGTTGTAATGTTGGGGGGGGTATTGTATGTTTTTTTTTACAGGCAAAAGAGCTGAATTCTTTGGGGCATGCCCCGCAAAGGGTAAGGTAAAAAGAGCTTTGAACTTTTGTAATTTAGAATAGGGTAGGGCATTTTTTTATTTGGGGTCTTTGTTATTTTATTAGGGGGATTAGAGTAGGTGTAATTAGTTTAAAATTGTTGTAATTTTTTTTAATGTTTGTAAAAAAAAATATTATTTTTTGTAACAGTTCTTTTTTATTTTTTGTACTTTAGTTAGTTTATTTAATTGCATTTATTTGTAGGAATTGTATTTAATTTATTTATTGATAGTGTAGTGTTGTAACTTAGGTTAGGATTTATTTTACAGGTAATTTTGTAATTATTTTAACTAGGTAGCTATTAAATAGTTATTAACTATTTAATAGCTATTGTACCTGGTTAAAATAAATACAAAGTTGCCTGTAAAATAAATATTAATCCTAAAATAGCTACAATATAAATTATAATTAATATATATATTAGGGTTTATTTTACAGGTAAGTATTTAGATTTAAATAGCAATAATTTATTTAATAAGAGTTAATTTATTTCGTTAGATAAAAATTATATTTAACTTAGGGGGGTGTTAGTGTTAGGGTTAGACTTAGCTTTAGGGGTTAATACATTTATTTATAGTCGGTGAGCTCCGATCGGCAGATTAGGGGTTAATTATTGTAGGTAGCTGGCGGCGACGTTGTGTGGGGCAGATTAGGGGTTAATAAATATAATATAGGGGTCGGCGGTGTTAGGGGCAGCAGATTAGGGGTACATAACTATAATGTATGTTGCCGCGTTTGTAGGGAGCGGCAGATTAGTGGTTAATAATAATATGCAGGTGTCAGCGATAGTGGGGGCGGAAGTTTAGGGGTTAATAAGTGTAAGGTTAGGGGTGTTTAGACTCGGGGTACATGTTAGAGTGTTAGGTGCAGACGTAGGAAGTGTTTCCCATAGAAAACAATGGGGCTGCGTTAAGAGCTGAACGCTGCTTTTTTGCAGGTTTTTTTTCAGCTCAAACTGCCCCATTGTTTTCTATGGGGATATCGTGCACGAGCACGTTTTTGAAGCTGGCCACGTCCGTAAGCACCGCTGGTATCTAGAGTTGCAGTGGCATTTAAATTATGCTCTACGCTCCCTTTTTGGAGCCTAACGCACTGAAAACCCAGCCATTCTGTGAACTCTAAATACCAGCGGTATTTAAAATGTGCGGGAGAAAAAAAAGCACGTGTAGCTAACGCACCCCTTTGGCCGCCAAACTCTAAATCTAGCCGTATGTTTGCCCTGTGCCATCCTGTCGGAGCTGAGAAGGCCTTCGACAGGGTGTGCTGGGACTATATGTTTGCAGTGCTGCAGAAGTTTGGATTTCCAACTCCCTTCATAACATCCATAGCGGCACTATATTCTGGGGACTGGGTTTCTGCTCCGATCCCTTTGTAATAACTAATGGCACGAGACAAGGGTGTCCGTTATCCCTTATATTCACCCTTATAATGGAACGCTGGCCACAGCCATTCGTTCTTGCCACTGATTAGAGGCGTGTGGAAATACATCATATAGAACAGAATAAAGGTGCACTTTTCGCGGACGACCTGACTATACTTGTTTGCGATCCCCTCACAGCGCTGCCTCACCTGTTTTCTCTTTTAGACAGATTTGCCCTAGTCAGCTACTACAAACTTAACGTACAAAAAACAGAAGTGTATACTATAAACTTCTTGGAAGATACTATTCATACACTCAAACATAAGTTTAAATTTTAGTGGTCCACATCACACATTAAACATCTTGGGGTGTATTTATCACATAGTATACCGACCATGATTGATCTAAATTTCTCTCCCTTCCTCTCCATGATCGCAACCGCTGTTGAGACGTGAAATGTCCCATCCTTATCCTGGCTGGGACAAATAGCAGCTTTTAAAATGAGTCTCCTCCCCAAATTGACTTATCTTTTTCGGTCCTTGCCCATTCCAATTCCTAGAGTTATGATCCTTAAGTTCCAGCGGCATTGTAATAGATTTGGCGCAATAAAGCTCCTAGAATAGCTACCAACACCCTGCAACAGCCTATTTTGGTGGGAGGGGCGGCAGCTCCTAATATCCTGCGGTATCATGAAGCGGCTAGACTTGCACAGGTGACTCAATGGGGCTTGCCCCCACAGAGTAGATGGGCTGAAATTGAACAAGCTTCTATTCCACTGGGGTTCATCTTAAGGGACCTAATATGGCTCCCTAAACACACTAGGCCATCCACCCTTCTTCTTAACCCTATTGTGATGTCGAATCTGAAATTTTGGGACAAAATTCACAATATGGCTAATATTGCACCCCACCCGTCATCTTTCCACACGCTTCGAGGGCTACTGCTAACCTTACCTGATACCCACCCTAATTTTTGGTCCAATCTAGGTTTGACCAATGTTACTGACCTTTACGAGGGAGAAAAGCTCCTTACCTTACAAGCCTTCATTCGGAAGTATAATCCCCCTCCCCTCTTACATTTTGAATTCTGGAGGCTACACAGCTTTCTTAAGTCATGGGGTTTTGACAAAGGCCCTTTGAGAGCCAAAACCAAATAGGAAATGAGGTGGGATTCGCTCCCGCCTTTGAAAAGACTACTCTCCTCTCGTACCTGGATATCCTAAGTCCTCCACTGTTTTACAAATCCCCTCCCATAAGACACTGGGAAACATCCCTTGCTATTACGCATAAGCCACAGCTATGGAAGAATGCTGTCCAACTGACCAAGAGAGCTGTTCATTGTATAACCCTATATGAGTTGTTTCTTAAAATTCTATTACAATGGCACATGACGCCTATCCGTCTATTTAAAATTTCGCCCGTCAATTCTCCTAAGTGTTGGAGAGGATGTGCTGCATTGGGGACCCCGCTACATATTTGGTGGTACTGCCCACAGATTCAACCCCACTGGCAAAAAGCTACTCAATACTGTATCACAAAGTGTATCCAAATGACTTCATCTCAGAGCATGAGTTTATTCCATATCTTACCTGTACATTGGGCACTACCACAGAAGATGTTCTGTATCTATCTATTTCTGGCAATCAAACTAGCCATAGCTAGAATGTGGCTCCAACAGGCCTCGCCCTCCTGGGAACAGGTTGTGAGTATCTTGACATTTGTAAAGGCAATGGAATCATATGTTTCCCATATTCATGGTTCGGAGGACCTTCAGATTCTGACCTGGGCATATGGCCCTGAGTAAAACCCTCGGTCTGC
The DNA here is from genome assembly GCF_027579735.1 of Bombina bombina. Classification (NCBI taxonomy): domain Eukaryota; kingdom Metazoa; phylum Chordata; class Amphibia; order Anura; family Bombinatoridae; genus Bombina; species Bombina bombina. The sequence goes on along the minus strand of NC_069502.1, from coordinate 149,098,851 downwards.
GTTTACTTGTATCCCATACTATACATTCTGGCCTTACACCTCATCACGTTGTGACACTAAGGGCAACCACATTTGAATCCCTCTCTACCCCCCCTTATCCCTCTTAGACAGTGATCCTTCCTCCCTCCCTCCCCTCAATACCCTTCCATTTTTTTTTTGTATTTTTTTTTTTCCTTTTCTTTTCCCTTTCTCAGCGAGGTTCTAAATATACCTTACTTTACATTTGAGCAAACAATGGTAGACCATCTATGCTAGTAAGAACAATCCTGGTATGCCCCTTGTAATATATGTAAATTATTAGTCTGTTTAGAGAGCTAGACAGCAGTACTCAGGCTATCCTCCTTGATAGGTTCTCATTGACCATTTTTGGGTAGCTTGGGGTGATCCTATCTACCTATGGACTAAGGACCGTGTCTCTGAGCAAACCTTCCAGTGTGTGCATATATTTTGTCCCATGTGGTATATTGGAATTGTTATATTGTTTAAAGCTGTTACTTATATACCTGTTCATACTGATATTTTTCTTTTTGTTCTATAATGTCAACTACCTGAATAATAATAAAAAATATTTAAAAAAAAAAAAAAAAAAGTAAACAGCTAACATACAGTTTAATAGCAAGTTTATTTGACCCTGATAGTCGTTACCAGATAATTTAAATAAAAATTGACAGCAACATGTTTATTCTATGTAATATTTACGGCCCTAACATATTGGACCGGAGGTTTTGGGATGAAATAGCAATGAAACTTATGAAATATATAGGGAAGAATTTAGTGATAGCAGGGGATTTTAACAGATGGGTAAAACCTGCATAAACCAGAGAGATAGGAAAACACGTATTCTTCAAAAATTTTGTAACAAGCTTGATATATGGCGGATTCAGAATCCGGATGTATAAGCTTTTAGGTGTGTTTCTAAAGGTCACCAGGCACTATCTAGAATTGACATGTTTTTAGTTTCTGAGATACTGCTTGGATTGGAGATACAGGCTCTTATACATGATATTATATTTCAGATCACGCCATTTTATCGCTTGAATTTAAAACAAAAAACTTTCAAACAGTTTAATAAATAATCCCAAATTACAAATATGGTTAAAGGGTAAATGGCAAGAATACTGTACCTTTAATGCTGCATACCTAGACAAAGTAGAGATATTTTAGGAAACAGCTAAGGCCGTATTGCGAGGTGAGATTAAAGCCTACCTCTGTCATCTCAAAAGAAGTTTTAAACATAGAGAAATTCAAATTGAAAGTGTTAGGAATGGATTTAATACCTATGTTTCCAACCCAACTAGGATACACTGGAATAGATATTTAAATGCTAAAACACAAAGGGATACATTTTTAAAACAGAAAACAGCTCTAGAAGACAGGCCATATGTCAAGAATAACCAAACAGAGGTCAAAATTTTTTATTGCGGCAATCAACGGTGAGGATGGAAGATTTACAAACAATGCAGACACTGAATTTTTTTTTTTACAACCTCTATAAAGAGGAACACATAGATCAAGATGCAAAAAGGATATTCTGGGAAAATATGAATCTCCCTAGATTGCCGCAAGAAATTATTGACCAACTTAATACACCAATTTCCAGTAAGGAAATTCTTGAGGGTATTAAATTAGCTAAATTAAATAAAGCTCTGCCCTGTGAATTTTATAGAATACTCCAAGAACAAATAACTCTGGTGCTTTGTAGATTGTACAATTCATATTATTCCTCAAATATATCATGCCCAAGGTATTTTGCATATTTGAATATTACGTTAGACCTTGAAAAAAATAAAGATCCAGAATTACCATCTTCATATAGACCCATTTTATTGTTAAACGCTGACTATAAATTGCTAATTGCAATTATTGCTAGGCGATTAAAACCTCATTTGGGCAAGATAATTCATGAAGATCAGGTCGGGTTTATGTCCGGGAGGAATCCGGTCAAAAACATGCGCAAGCTATTGATAGTACTAGACCTCTTATGGAATAAATTTAAACAAAAGAGAAAAAAACAGTCAGTTAGACTTGGTGTTACTCACAGTAGATCCAGAAAAGGCATTTGACCATATAAGATGGGCTCATCGTGCCTCGACACTAGTTCGGTTTTAAGGGCCAATTCAAGAGTTTTGTCAAAACAAGTAAACCTTCATCCGCAATTACTATTAACAGTATAAATTCTGAACATTTTGTGTTACAAAGGGGTACCAGACAGGGGTGTCCTCTGTCCCCATTATTGTTCAATATTTCTTTAGAACCCTTTGCAATTTTATTACGGAACCACCTTGAAGGTATACAGTTAGGCGGTCAAAAGATTGTCTTATTTTTGTACGCAGATGATCTATTACTTTTTTTTTAGTGATTTAAAATCAAGTGTCCCGAAATTACTATCTTATTTAATTACTAGATTATTTGGTGCCATATCAGGCTATAAGATTAACTTGGCTAAATCAGAACTAATGTGGTTGGTGAAATGGTCATAAGTGCATCTAAGTCATCCCTTTAGAGAAAATACCCAAATTAACTACTTGGGTATTATATTAAGTAAGAACCCACAAGAATGGTATGAGCTCAATTTCCTTAGAATCTTTGCGGACTGTAAGAGTAAACTAGAGATATGACTGAATTTACCAATTTCCCTCATGGTAGTTAAAAGTATTTTATTCCCCAATCTTTTATATCTTTTACAAAATTTACCTTTATTTTTGCATAAAACTGATGTAAACTTATTCAATCAAATGTGTACAAAATTTATTTGGAAAGGAAGGAAACCACAAACTTAAGCTGAAAGCTATTTTTCATTGTCCTGTGAGGAACTTACCTTCTATTGTGAACAATTTGGTAACGTTCCGAAATATAATATCAGCGTGGCACAAATATTGTGCTGAGATGAAAATAAGCCATTTGTATCTGAATTTCTTTCAATTAGAGGCAGTCTGGAATTTATACTTGGGCTTTTGACTAGTCTATATGAAGAGTGGGAGAGGAATGGCACAATTTATAACCCCGGAGTTAACTATAGAATCATTTGAGAATATGTGTCTGAAATATGGACTATCAAACAAAAATTTCTTTGCATATTTACAGTGTAGGCATTACTGTATGGAGTTACAGGGGAAATATGGTTTTGACTGGTAACTTGGAACTCTGGCAGGTAGAATCAAACTATTTAAAAGTGGAATATATACTATTGCATCATTTTATGATTTAGTGAATATGTATGACAATCAGAGACAATGGGAATACCTGAAATACAAATGGCAAAAGTTTTTTCCAGATATTAATGTACAGGAGATTAGATAGAGCTATAATATTATGAAGTTACAGGTAGCCACTTCATGGCAGGAAACACATATAAAACTTATGAACGCAGTTTATATCATGCCAGAAAATTCAACAAAGTGGTATAAAAAAATAGCATGTTGTACAAGATGCAGAGCAGAGGGAGCTGAGATGTTTAATTGTTTCTGGACATGTCCTAAAATTGCGCAATTTTAGTGCAAAATTAATTTGTGGTTGAACAGAACACTGAAAATAGATTATGCGATTGTTGCACATAATGTTTTTTTCTAGTGAAATATGTAGTTTGTCCTGATAAATTAATTAACACAATCATATTGCTCGCACGTAATATGATTTTAAGGACCTGGAAAGCCACTCATGCACCTAATTTTGCGGCCTTTAAAGGAAGACTAGCCACACAACTCATTTTTGAACAATATAATATACAAAACCTTAATGATGTACAGTTGAGGCAATTTTTCAATAAATGGACAGGAGTAATTAAAACCTTTCATAAATAAACACAAATTCAATTAGTAAAGCCATTCTCTAATTCAAATTATATACAGCAAAACATGTATGCAGGTTATCTGCCCAGATGTTGGATAAAGTAGAAGGGGGTGTTTTGATTTTAAAAAAATTCTCCTTTACCCCCCTCCCTAACCCGGGTTTGTATGAATAAACATATGTTATAAGTGTTTATAATGACAGTCTGGGTCCTGTTTTCGTTGGCTGTGAATTTAGATAATACAATTGTCTATAAAGCATTAGAAGAGATAATAAAATAATGAAGAACAGGAGAGAGATAACGTTTACTATGTGCATTATCGTGGTCTGGTCTATAGAAGTATCAATATGGTTTTTGTTTTTTCTGTTTGTGTCCTGTACCTTTTTTTTTTTCATAAAAAACACACAGTATTTACACACATATTTTGTTGATTTAATGTATTATATGTATATTGAACTTTAATAAAAAAGTATATTTAAAAAAAAAAAAGAAAAATACTAAGAGAGCGAAGAAAATTTGATAATAAAAGTGTAATAGTTTATTTTAATATGTTTTAGATTTGTTTTGTGCAACCCTTACTCTTCACTTCAGGTCTAAATTCACACTAAATTCTAGCGTAGTTATGGCTTTCACTTGAGTGGAACCTAGAACTTTCAACTTGTAATATGAGCTTAAGTTAGTGCTAAAGCGATATCCATTGAAAGTATAGATTGTGCTAGAACAATGTTAGCCATGCTAACCCTTCTCTGGTAAACAAGACTTATTCAGACCGCCAATAGTAACCAAAGAAGGGAGCACACCAATAACAAAAATAATTCTTGGGATTATGAAAGAAGGGAACATCTAAATAGTGATTTGGGATATAATAGGCAAGAATATAGACACTTAAATTCAAGTAGGGGCAACTACAATCATGAATACAATAATAATAGACATTGGGGAACATACTCAAATCAAAGATATAAAGGTGACAATTATAGGAACTCAAATTCAGGAAGGGGTTATTATAATCAAGAATACAATCACAATAACAATTGAGGAATGTATTCAAACTAAAGACATTACAACGACAATTATAGAAACCACAACACAAGACAAAACTACCAATATAAAAATGTAGAAAAAGATTGGTCAGTCCCAATTAAGAATAGATACGAACCATTAGAAGATAGAAAAGATACAGAAATTGAAATAGAAGAACCTCCTATGGAGGTAGAAACATCTGTGGATTTTTTAGAAGTAGACAGAAGACCAAATTCAAGATTCAAGGGGTTGAAAAAGAAACAGAGAGGAACTAGAGGAAAAAAATCTAGAAAGGGAGGGCCTGAAGAGACTCAGGTAAAAAAATAGGGCATTTTAAAACTAAGCTCTATGGAATTAACTAATACATAAATTAAAGTCATAAACAAGGGCCTTTCCTTTGCCCCATCTAAGAAAATGAACAAATTCAAAACCTTAATAAATGTGAACCAATATGTAAGAAAACTCATGTTAAAAAGATATTTTTTAAAATAACCAATAGAAGAAGTCAAAAGAGTAGAAATAGAAGAAAAGAAAGAACAGAGATTCATACACACAGATTTAAAAAATATAAATTAATTTTTTTCCAACACATGAAAAGGGAGATAACTTGAATTTATTTGAGAAAAGAGTTATAAGAGATTTAGAAACCCAGAAGGATGAATATGTTCCAGTCAATTTAAACAAAGAAATAAGCAAAGTCCTAAGGGTCTCAGAAACAATATCAACATAGTAATTAAACATGCGGATAAGGGGGGAGGGGTCGTGATTATGGACACCACAGAATATCTAAATGAAGCAAATAGAATTTTAAATTATGTAAGTACATACATAAAATTAAGAGGTAACCCTATAAAAACATACCAATCTAATCTAGGTAAAATGCTTTTGGAAGCAAGAGAAAAAGGTCTGATTAATCAAAAGGATTTTTTATTTTTAGATATTAGATACTCCAGAACTCCAATATTTTATTGGTTAACTAAAATTCATAAAAATCTCACAAACCCACCCGGTTGACCTATAATCTCAGGGATTAATTCCTTACTTGCAACCTTTCCAAATTTGTAGACACATTTCTTCAAAAATATGTAATAGATTCAAAATCACATTTGAAAGATTCAACACACTTTTTAAAAGAACTAAAGAAATCAAAATGGTGTGACCAATATATAATGGTAACATACGATGTGTCGGCATTGTATACAAACATTGGCAACAAACTCGGGATTAAAGCTGTTAAACATTTCTTAAGCAGGGATAAAAGACTTACCGTTGGAACAGAATAAATTTATTTTGGACTGTATTAATTTAATTCTTAGAAATAATTATTTCCACTTCAATGGCAATTTCTATTTACAGAGCAAAGGAACAGCTATGGGTACCAAGTTCACGCTCAGTTATGTCCATTTGTTCATGGGCTGGTTTGAGGAATCTCTAACAAATGACAGTGCCTGGAGCGCGAACTTGGTATCCTATAAAAGGTTCATTGATGACATTTTCTTTCTGTGGATGGGAGATATAAAACTCCTCAAAACCTTCATTGAAGATCTGAATAATGATGATGTAGGTTTAACTTTTACAAGTGAAAATAGTAAAAAAACAATACATTTCCTCAATATCAAAATTAATATTATAAATAATTAGATTACCACGAAAACGTTCTTTAAACCCATAGATGCAAACAACTAGATCCATGTAGAAAGCTGTCATTTAGACAAATGGATACAAACCATACCGAAAAGTCAATTAATGAGAATTAGAAAAAAAAAAAACTGCAGCAACATAGAAGACTATGATACACAATCATCTATTCTGAAACAAAGGTTCTTAGAAAGGGGATACAGAGAAGAGGAAGTAGACCTAACAATAGAGGAAATTCATAATAAAAAGACAGAGAAGAAATATTACATTCAGAGAAATAAATGAATCACAAGTTTGAGAATCCTAATAAGAATGATAAATTAACTATACCATTTGTCATGACCTATAACGAACAACATAGATCTATTAAAAAGATCCTTAATAGACATTGGCATCTAATTGAAAAAGATCACATCTTGGGTGACCATGTGAAACACCATCCTGAGATCATTTAAAAAAAGCAAATAATCTAAAAAACACTTTGGCCCCTAGTGAATTTAAAAAACAAAATAACCTTAAGGACAGGAACCTTAAGGACAGGAACACAATACACTGTTCAAAGAAGGGTATTATATACTTGATTGAATGCCCGTGCCATAAGCAGTATTTTGGACAAACCCAACGAATTGTGAGAGATAGAATTAGGGAGCACCTCTGTAATATAAAGAATGGTTTCGAAGGGCACTTACTATCTAAGCACTTTAAAGAGGCTCATAATCAAAGTGCTAAGGGAATGAAATATTGGGGAATCCAAAAAGTAAGGAAAGACTGGAGGGGGTGACTATGAAAGGAAAATGTTGTATTAAGAAGCAAACCTAATATTCATTATGGGCACCTTTACCCCAGGGGTATAAATGCTGAACTAGATCTTAACTCATTTATTCACAATTAAATAAAGAAAAAGAGGGGTTATATAAACACATAGATAAATCAATTTAAGATTGAGGGGAGTTCTAATTTAAATCCAAGAACCTAATAATATAAAAGAAATAAATAATTGGGTGTATGAGCGGCGCTGTTAAACAGCTAAGGGAACAATAATGCTACAATTGATAAAAGTATTAATACCATGTATCAAAAGAAGAAATGTGAGTAAAGTTATACCAATATAGCTCTATATGTATAATAAAACACCAAGTAGCAAGGACTTGTATAAACAAGTATTTAATAGATGAATCACTATATTGAAACAATTTTAAATGACAAGTTGTGGCCACAACTAATTAAAATTAAAAGCAAGTAAATTGTGTTGTTGGGATTACGGTCACGCTATACAATCACTCTTAAAAATAGTTTAAAATAATTAAAATCATAAATGAGGTGCAATATGGTAAGCCTCTGTTAAAAACACGAAACAATTAAACCATAAGCAATATATGTCGGCTCCTATTAAGAGCAAATAGTTAATCCAGCAATGTCCGTATGTGAATAGACAGTCCTTTAGGATAAGGATATCCTTGTGTAGTAAAGCTAATTTAAAGTTCCGTTTTAAATGTGGTATAATGTGCAGAATAGTTCCCTGTTGGGTGCACCAAGTTGAACTCCGTGAGTAATTGTGAGAGAAAAACAGGACAGTTCTGAAAAGGAACTTGCAGGTAAGACTACTGATCAATCAGTGTCGATGTTAACTTCCTGCTGTTCTGCCGTTCTGAATTAAATACAGGTGTCGGAAAATTCTCTGTTATGTGCACAGTGATTACTTCGTTGAAAAAAGAGGTGAATAATTTTCTTAAATTTTCTTTGTTAGAGAAAGTGACTAATTTTCTTACTTAAGGACAGTTTTCTAGATATAACTATTATAAAGAGTTCAGTGTGAGTCTTCAGCTGTTTGACAGGCTTACCTGGCTGTGCTCCCCGGCCAGCGTGGGTGTTAATGCGTGGCGGAAGTACTCACAGCTGCTTCACTGTCTACAACAGCACTCGATCCTTTCAAGTAGCCGCTTGGCTTATCCGTTGAAAAAAGGGACAACGGTCTCCTTATAATATAAAAGGATATCTAAGTATATATTCCAACCTGAAAAACACTTATGGATTGTGGGATAGTAGAGAATTTATATATGTACATATGTTTATATTTTAAAATAAACAAACAATCGGCTAGATTACGAGTTTTGCGGTATGAGTGAAAAAGCAGCGTTAAGGCTCTTTTTCACTACAGCTGGTATTACGAGTCTTGCAGGTTTAGCTGCACCGCACACTTTTTTGGCCGTAACGCAACGTAACTACTGCAGCTTTCAAAAAGTTCTTTTTCAATGGGACTTCCTTTGCGCCGGTATTACAAGTCTTCCTGGGAGGCCAAAAGTGAGCGGTACACCCTATACCGTCAAGATCCATACCGTAAACTGAAAGTCAGTAGTTATGGGTTTTATGCTACAACGCCGTAACATAAAACTCATAACTAAAGTGCTAAAAAGTACACTAACACCCATAAACTACCTTAAATCCCTTAAGTCGAGGCCCTCCCGCATCGCAAACACTAAAATAAAATTATTAACCCCTAATCTGCCGCTCCGGACATCGCCACCACTATAATAAACATATTAACCCCTAAACCGCCGTACTCCCGCATCGCAAACAATAGTTAAATATTATTAACCCCTAAAATGCTGTCCCTAACATCGCCGCAACCTACATTACTGTTATTAACCCCTAATCTGCTGCCCCCAAAATCGCTGCCACTATACTAAAGTTATTAACCCTAAACCTAACCCTAAATCTAATCCTAACCCAAACACCCACTAACTTTAATGTAATTAAAATAAATCTAAATAAAACCTACTATTAATAACTAAATAATTCCTATTTAAAACTAAATACTTACCTGTAAAATAAACCATAAGATAGCTACAATATAACTAATAGTTATATTGTAGCTATCTTAGGTTTTATTTTTATTTCACAGGCAAGTTTGTATTTATTTTAACTAGGTGGAATAGTTAGTAAATAGTTATTAACTATTTACTAACTACCTAGCTAAAATAAATACAAATTTACCTGTAAAATAAAACCTAACCTTACACTACAATTAAATAAATTACATTAATTAAATACAATTAACTAAATTACAAAAAACACTAAATTACACAAAATAAAAAGAAATGATCAAATATTTAAACTAATTACACCTAATCTAATAGCCCTATCAAAATAAAAAAGCCCCCCAAAATAAAAAAACCCTAGCCTACAATAAACTACCAATGGCCCTTAAAAGGGCCTTTTGCGGGGCATTGCCCCAAAGAAATCAGCTCTTTTACCTGTAAAAAAAATACAACCACCCCCAACAGTAAAGCCACCACCCACACAACCAACCCCCTCAAATAAAAACCTATCTAAAAACCCTAAGCTCCCCATCGCCCTGAAAAGGGCATTTGTATGGCCATTGCCCTTAAAAGGGCATTTAGCTCTTTTTCTTCCCAAACCCTAATCTAAAAATAAAACCCACCCAATAAACCCTTAATAAAAACTAACACTAACCCCCGATGATCTACTTACAGTTTTTGAAGACCCGACATCCATCCTCAACGAAGCGGCAGAAGTCTTCATCTAAGCGGGAGAAGTCCTCAACGAAGCCGGGAGAAGTTTTCATCCAAGCGGGCCAAAGTCTTCATCCAAGCCGGCAGAAGTCTTCATCCAGACGGCATCTTCTATCTTCATCTTGAAGATGGCGCGGCTCCATCTTCAAGACATCCGGCGCAAAGCATCCTCTTCTTACGACGGCTAACGAAGAATGAAGGTTCAGCCAATCGGAATAAAGGGTGAAATAGGATTGAGCTTGCATTCTATTGGCTGTTTGGAACAGCCAATAGAATGCGAGCTCAATGCTATTGGCTGATTGCATCAGCCAATAGGATTTTTTCACCTTTAATTCGATCAACTAATAGAATTCTATCAGCCAATCGGAATTCAAGGAACCCCATCTTGGATGGCGTCCCTTAAAGGAACCTTCATTCTTCAGTCGCCATCGTAAGAAGGGATGCTCCGCGCCGGATGTCTTGAAGATGGAGCCGCTTCGCGCCGGATGAATGAAGATAGAAGATGCCGTCTGGATGAAGACTTCTGCCGGCTTGGATGAAGACTTCGGTCTGCTTAGATTAAGACTTTTCCGGCTTTGTTGAGGACTTCTTGCCGCTTGGATGAAGACTTCTGCCGCTTCGTTGAGGATGGATGTCGGGTCTTCAAAAACTGTAAGTGGATCTTCTGGGGTTAGTGTTAGGTTTTTATTAAGGGTTTATTAGGTGGGTTTTATTTTTAGCTTAGGATTTGGGCGGAAAAAGAGCTAAATGCCCTTTAAAGGGCAATGCCCATACAAATGTTCTTTTCAGGGCAATGGGGAGCTTAGGTTTATTAGATAGATTTTTATTTGGGGGGGTTGGTTGTGTGGGTGGTGGGTTTTACTGTTGGGGGGTTGCTTGTATTTTTTTTAACAGGTAAAAGAGCTGATTTCTTTGGGCAATGCCCCGCAAAAGGCCCTTTTAAGGGCTATTGGTAGTTTAGTTTAGGCTAGGTTTTTTTTATTATTATTATTTTGATAGGGCTATTAGATTAGGTTAATTAGTTTAAATATTTGATAATTTCTTTTTTATTTTGTGTAATTTAGTGTTTCTTTGTTTTTTGTAATTTAGTTAATTGTATTTAATTAATGTAATTTATGTAATTGTATATAGTGTAATGTTAGGTGTTAGTGTAAGACAGGTTAGGTTTTATTTTACAGGTAAATTTGTATTTATTTAACTAGGTAGTTAGTAAATAGTTAATAACTATTTACTAATTTCTACTAGTTAAAATGAATCAAACTTGCCTGTGAAATAAAACCTAAGATAGCTACAATGTAACTATTAGTTATATTGTAGCTAGCATAGGGTTTATTTTATAGGTAAGTATTTAGTTTTAAATAGAAATTATTTAGTTATTAATAGTAGGTTTTATTTAGATTTTATTTTAATTACATTAAAGTTAGTGGGTGTTAGGGTTAGACTTAGGGTTAGGTTCAGGGGTTAATAGTTAAGTATAGTGGCGGCGACGTTGGGGGCGGCAGATTAGGGGTTAATAAGTGTAGGTAGGTGGTGGCGTTGGGGGCGGAGATTAGGTTAATAAGTGTAGGTAGGTGGCGGCGACATTGGGGGCGGAAGATTAGAGGTTAAGTGTATGTAGGTGGCGGCGACATTGGGGGCAGAAGATATAGGTAGCAGCAGATTGGGATTAATAAGTGTAGGTAGGTGGCGGCAATGTCGGGGGTAGCAGATTAGGGGTCAATAAGTGTAGGTAGGTGGCAGCGATGTCGGGGGCAGCAGATTAGGGGTTAATAACTGTAATGTTGGTGGCAGCGACATTGGGGGCGGCAGATTAGAGGTTAATAAGTGTAGGTAGGTGGCGGCGACATTGGGGGCGGCAGATTAGAGGTTAATAACTGTATGTAGGTGGCAGCGACATTGGGGGCGGCAGATTAGGGATTAATAAGTGTAGGTAGGTGGCGGCAATGTCGGGGGCAGCAGATTAGGGGTTAATAAGTGTAGGTAGGTGTCGGAGATGTCGGGGACGGCATATTAGGGGTTAATAAGTATAATGTAGGTGGCGGCAATGTCAGGGGCGGCAGATTAGGGGTGTTTAGACTCTGGGTTTATGTTAGGGTGTTAGGTGTAAACATAACTTTTCTTTCCCCATAGGAATCAATGGGGCTGCGTTACGGAATTTTACACTCCTTTATTGCAGGTGTTAGGCTTTTTTTTAGCTGGCTCTCCCCATTAATGTCTAAGGGGAAATCGTGCACAAGCACGTAAAACCAGCTCAAAGCAGCGCTGGTATTTGTGAGCAGCTCTTCGCGCAAAACTCGTAATCTAGCTGAATGATAATTGTGGATTTATAAAAAATCAAAAAAAAACCCCCACTACATCTATATTTTTGGTATTGAATATGCAATAACTGTAAGTGTGAACAGTTACATTCTTTTTATAACCCCACTTTGAGCCAATTGATCATATTGTTAAGGAGTTTTACTATGACTCTAAATCAAATCAAGCCCAGGTATTAAACAGGATTTTCTGACTATGTATACAAACTTTGAAGGAAGCTGTTAAACCCTAAGAAGCTGTTGATTAACATTACACCTGTAGAGAGGCAGAACATTCTCTGGAACCATCATAAGGAACACTATAAAAAGACAGGCTGAAACGCGTAGATGAGAAACCATTGCCTTATGTGAACAGAGCGCTCTGTATACTGAATTGCAGGATATTCATTAACAGAGGAGAACGGATTGACAAAGTGTGTATTTTTTTTAAAAAGAACGTTGAAAAGCAAGTACCTGATTGGGGGCCTAAGCACACGTGACCGGTCGTATATGGAAGTCATTTCCACAAGCTATACCCAGTTAGCAGCGGAGGGGATGATCGCCTAAGGATACAAGCGCTGAAACCGAGTGCTACCACATCCTAGGAAGTAGGTAAAGTGGTGGAGTATACCGGGCGACCCACTACTACACTATATAAGGTACCTACTGAAATAATACAACTACCGTTCCTTGCACTTACTTTCTCCAGGTAAAGATAACCTCCACAACTTCATTGAAATAATTACTACCAAGTTTCAAACAAGACTCTACTTATTTTTATTATACTTTGAAGGATTCCTATTGCCTTAATGGCTTTTACGACAAAGAACTGTGTGCATTATTGATTTCATTGCATTTTATATACTTAACTTGTTTTTTAATAATCGTTGTTTAACATTGTATCCACTGGTGGAATTTTGTTGTTGCTATTTATATCTGACATATATATATATATATATATATATATATATATATATATTATATTATATATATATATATATATATATATTTAGAAAATGAATTACATTTTGACATAAATGTTTATTAGTAAAATATATTATACAGGACACGGTTTGGCTTTTTTAGCACATCTTGGTTTATTAGATTCTGTTTAAGGTTGCAGGAGAACTATCCTATTGGGAAGTTGCTAACCATTTTCCACATACAGATAGATCAGCTTATTCTTTTTAGCTGGTAAACATGATTTAGGGCATGGACGTGTAATATCAAGTTGCGCACAAATGTTAGTGCAGTCCAGCGATATTGCGTATCGCAAACTCGTTTTATCATTACTACTTATAACCTGGCCCATAGTGTTTAAGTCTATAATGCATAATGGTATAGTCCCATAATACAGTGAAATAAACCTCTAGTTTACATATGTTCCTCAGCTGAGCACTTACTTCAGCATTGCTTCTTCATATAAAATGAATACCATAAGGATTACCTCTAATGGAAGCTGCCTTATCACTATAAGTGGCACTGTTTAGAAACAGAATGCTTCCACCAATCCACAGTCTATTGCAAATTGCCTTTGTGAATATAAGAACTGTAATTAAAGCAAAAACTTGAAAAACTAGCCCAAATCCTTATCACACAATTCGGCATTCACACTGCACTTTGTGTTGCATTAAAGGAACATTTAAATAATAGGAAAGGCATAATGTAAACTTAAAAATGGTATGTATAAAAAAAAGTCTGAAATATATTTATTTGTTACCTTTTCCTTTAATTCCATTCTGAAATTGTGAGCTGTTAACTTCCTGTTAGAAATGGAAGTGCAGAACACTGTTATATTCCACACAGCCATTGGCTGCACACTCTAGTGACCTATTTATAACTGTCCTTAATTGGCCACAGCAGAGAAGGTGGCCTACATTACAACATGGCAACTCCCATTGTTTTTATAGACACTAACGGCTAGATTTAGAGTTCTGCGGCCAAGGGGTGCGTTAGCTACGCATGCTTTTTTTCCCCCGCACCTTTTTAAATACCGCTGGTATTTAGAGTTCACAGAATGGCTGGGTTTTCAGTGCGTTAGGGCTCCAAAAAGGGAGCGTAGAGCATAATTTAACGCCACTGCAACTCTCGATACCAGCGGTGCTTACGGACGCGGCCAGCTTCAAAAATGTGCTCGTGCATGATTCCCCCCATAGAAAACAATGGGGCAGTTTTAGCTGCAAAAAAGCAGCGTTCAGCTCCTAACGCAGCCCCATTGTTTTCTATGGGGAAACACTTCCTACGTCTGCACCTAACACTCTAACATGAACCCCAATCTAAACACCCTAACCTTACACTTATTAACCCCTAATCTGCCGCCCCCGCTATCGCTGACACCTGCATATTATTATTAACCCCTAATCTGCCGCTCCGTACACCGCCGCCAGCTAAGTTATCCCTATGTACCCCTAATCTGCTGCCCCTAATACCGCCGACACCTATATTATATTTATTAACCCCTAATCTGCCCCCCCCAACGTCGCCGCCACCTACCTACACTTATTAACCCCTAATCTGCTGAGCGGACCGCACCGCTACTATAATAAAGTTATTAACCCCTAATCCGCCTCACTCCCGCCTCAATAACCCTATAATAAATAGTATTAAACCCCTAATCTGCCCTCCCTAACATCGCCGACACCTAACTTCATGCATTAACCCCTAATCTGCCGACCGGAGCTCACCGCTACTATAATAAATTTTTTAACCCCCTAAAGCTAATTCTAACCCTAAAACACACAAAGATGAACAGTAGGCACTACTTAGACTTTTCCTCTTGTAATGAGTCAAAATCAGAGGTAAGAGTTAGATTAATTCTACAGTATGTTAGAGGAAATGGTGCTTGTGCACAAATATAAATATATACACAAAGGAAGAATGGTATAAAGGATACCCAGACTACCCAAAGTATGCACTTGCAGCACTCTAGGTCTGAACTAAAGATTGGGATTCCGTAGCAGGATATTAAAATATAACTTTTATTGGTATTAAAGTTAAAAAACCAAAATTTGTTTGGTTAATACACACACGATTAAAATTTGCTCCAGTGCTTGAATCAGTATAATGAGTTACACATTAGATCACTATTCATGATAATTCGGCCTGAATAAATTCACTAGTTATAGTGATCTAAATAGTTCAGTAAATCAACTTGGTAATGGTTACCATCAGAGTGTTCATCTAAATAGTAGAGCTTATATATAAATTCTGGTCAAGGTTGTGTACTCTTAGCTAAATAAACTCCTGCTATCATCATTCAATATAATGGATGACAGCAGAGTAGAGATTATTAATAATAATTATTATCCACGAATAGGGGTACTGGTGATTAAATATTCACAAAAACGAGGGTTTGATCAGTTGTAACCTGGGTTATAATTTTAACCTGTATATTGGATAAATAGTTAATGTTGGTGCGTGCTTGGTGCTACTGTAGTTTTCAAAATTTCATTAGGTATATATTCCTAAAAATTGGAGAGTACAGTTATAATCACAATAAGCCTAGTTCTGTGTAGCCCAGACCTCCGATCTGGCCACTTTGGGTCACTTAAAGTTATTAAATAGTTAGATTCTGATTAGTCCATATAGTAATTGGCTGTAAAAGTTACCTATGGCTTATGTTAATCCCGATAAACCTTTGATAAAGCCCAATCGGGCGAAACGCGTCAGGGGAGAGTGTTGAACTCGTTCACGCTCTATTTTCTATGTATTTTAAACTAGCCCAGTATCGCTAAAATCATGTGGAGCAAAGGGTTACCGCAACTATAGAGCTATAACAGTGTTATTTGACCTATTTGGTCAGGGTACCTAATAGGGGACTGCTACATGGTGTTTATAGAAAAAATCTTTCTTATTATATATACAATAACGAGCTAATACCATATAGCCTGGGTTGTGCCAGACTTTATTTCATTAATAGTTAACTAAGTTTTTTGAAAAATTATATGCCACATTGTGGATATTACTATAATAACTGGGTTGTGCCAGTTTTAAGTTAAAACTATCTAACTAGTGTGTGAATGTGCGTGCATTGTAAGACCTTACAAACGTAAGAGTGCGGTTGACACTGACCGATAGTGACAGCATTAGCTGTACCACATAGCGCTTAAAACCGAACATATATATCAAACTGCAACATAGTTGCGAATTAAAACAAAAAACAGACAGATATTCATTACGTCTAATGGACCGTTAACTCTATATTTATAAACTGGGTTGTGCCAGACCGAGCTTTAACTTTGAACACAGCTTTCAGAGTTTTCGAAATTAATTGATATTATAACACGGTTTATTTAATTGAAACTAAATCATAAGAAACATTTATTGAAAGTGGGTATACCAAATTAACTGTAGTTATAAAACCCAGTGTATATATGCCCTATGAAAAGAATGTTACAAACTGAGGACTGATAATTGTAAGACTTGTTACCATAACAGTGGCTGTGCCAAAGGGCACCTAATTTCAATTTCCACACACTGGATCAGAATAATAATAATTTTTGGCACTGTTAATAAACTTGGGGACACTTGTCAATTGATACAAATCTGGGAGTCGCCGGGATAGTAGATTTAGTTTTCTATGAAACATACGCCTAAAATTTATAAAGGTGGATTAACATAAGCCATAGTAACTTTTACAGCAATTACTACTATATGGACTAATCAGAATCTAACTATTTAATAACTTTAAGTGACCCAAAGTGGCCAGATCGGAGGTCTGGGCTACACAGAACTAGGCTTATTGTGATTATAACTGTACTCCAATTTTAGGAATATATACCTAATGAAATTTTGAAAACTACAGTAGCACCAAGCACGCACACATTACTATTTATAACCAATATACAGGTTAAAATTATAACCCAGGGTTACAACTGATCAAACCCTCGTTTTTGTGAATATTTAATTCACCAGTACCCCTATTCGTGGATAATAATATTATTAATAATCTCTACTCTGCTGTCATCCATTATATTGAATGATGATAGCAGGAGTTTATTTAGCTAAGAGTACACAACCTTGACCAGAATTTATATATAAGCTCTACTATTTAGATGAACACTCTGATGGTAACCATTACCAAGTTGATTTACTGAACTATTTAGATCACTATAACTAGTGAATTTATTCAGGCCGAATTATCATGAATAGTGATCTAATGGTGTAACCTCATTATACTGATTCAAGCACTGGAGCAAATTTTAATCGTGTGTGTATTAACCAAACAAATTTTGGTTTTTTAACTTTAATACCAATAAAAGTTATATTTTAATATCCTGCTACGGAATCCCAATCTTTAGTTCAGACCTAGAGTGCTGCAAGTGCATACTTTGGGTAGTCTGGTATCCTTTATACCATTCTTCCTTTGTGTAAATAATTCTAACCCTAACCCTAACACCCCCCTAAGTTAAATATAATTTTATCTAACGAAATAAATTAAATCTTATTAAATAAATTATTCCTATTTAAAGCTAAATACATTACCTGTAAAATATATCATAATATAGCTACAATATAAATTAAAATTATATTGTAGCTATTTTAGGATTAATATTTATTTTACAGGGCAATTTTGTAATTATTTTAACCAGGTACAATAGCTATTAAATAGTTCATAACTATTTAATAGTTACCTAGTTAAAATAATTACAAAATTACCTGTAAAATAAATACTAACCTAAGTTACAATTAAACCTAACACTACCCTAGCAATAAATAAATTAAATAAAATACCTACAATTATCTACAATTAAACCTAACACTACACTATCAATAAATTAATAAAATAAAATACCTACAATGATCTACAATTAAACCTAACACTACACTCTCAATAAATTAATTAAATACATACCTACAAATAAATACAATTAAATAAACTAACTACAGTACAAAAAATAAAAAAGAACTCAGTTACAAAAAAATAAAAAAAATATTTACAAACATAGAAAAATATTACAACAATTTTAAACTAATTACACCTACTCTAAGCCCCCTAATAAAATAACAAAGACCCCCAAAATAAAAAAATGCCCTACCCTATTCTAAATTAAAAAAGTTCAAAGCTCTTTTACCTTACCAGCCCTGAAAAGGGCCCTTTGCGGGGCATGCCCCAAAGAATTCAGCTCTTTTGCCTGTAAAAAAAAAACATACAATACCCCCCCCCCAACATTACAACCCACCACCGTCATACCCCTAATCAAACCCAAACCCCCCTTAAATAAACCTAACACTAAGCCCCTGAAGATCTCCCTACCTTGTCTTCACCTCACCGGGTTCAGCGATCGGTCCAAGAAGAGGGTCCGAAGTCTTGATCCAAGCGGCGGCTGAAGAACTCCATCATCGGGCTGAAGTCGGGAAGTCCCATCATCGGGATGAAGTCTTCTATCAAGCCGCATCTTCAATCTTCTTTCTCCGGAGCGGAGCCACCTTCTTCCCAGCCGACGCGGATCCAACCTCTTCAAGCGACTGACGGTTCCTTTAAATGACGTCATCCAAGATGGCGTCCCTCGAAATTCCGATTGGGCTGATAGGATTCTATCAGCCAATTGGAATTAAGGTAGGAATCAGCCAATAGAATGCGAGCTCAATCGGATTGAACTTGAATCTGATTGGCTGATTCCATCAGCCAATCAGAATATTCCTACCTTAATTCCGATTGCTGATAGAATCCTATCAGACAATCGGAATTTGAGGGACGCCATCTTGGGATGACGTCATTTAAAGGAACCGTCATTCGGCGAGTAGGCGTCGCTTGAAGAGGTTGGATTCGCGTCGGCTGGGAAGAAGATGGCTCCGCTCCGCTCCGGAAGAAAGAAGATTGAAGATGCGGCTTGATAGAAGACTTCATCCCGATGATGGACTTCCGACTCAGCCCGATGATGGAGTTCTTCAGCCGCGCTTGGATCAAGACTTCGGACCCTCTTCTGGACCGATTGCTGAACCCGGTGAGGTGAAGACAAGGTAGGGAGATCTTCAGGGGCTTAGTGTTAGGTTTATTTAAGGGGGGTTTGGGTTAGATTATGTGGGGTGGTGGGTTGTAATGTTGGGGGGGTATTGTATGTTTTTTTTTTACAGGCAAAAGAGCTGAATTCTTTGGGGGCATGCCCCGCAAAGGGCCCTTTTAAGGCTGGTAAGGTAAAAGAGCTTTGAACTTTTTTTAATTTAGAATAGGGTAGGGCATTTTTTTTATTTTGGGGGTCTTTGTTATTTTATTAGGGGGCTTAGAGTAGGTGTAATTAGTTTAAAATTGTTGTAATATTTTTCTAATGTTTGTAAATATTTTTTTATTTTTTGTAACTTAGTTCTTTTTATTTTTTGTACTTTAGTTAGTTTATTTAATTGTATTTATTTGTAGGTATTGTATTTAATTAATTTATTGATAGTGTAGTGTTAGTTTTAATTGTAGATAATTGTAGGTATTTTATTTATTAATTTATTGATAGTGTAGTGTTAGGTTTTAATTGTAGATAATTGTAGGTATTTTATTTAATTTATTTATTGCTAGGGTAGTGTTAGGTGTTAATTGTACTTAGGTTAGTATTTATTTTACAGGTAATTTTGTAATTATTTTAACTAGGTAACTATTAAATAGTTATGAACTATTTAATAGCTATTGTACCTGGTTAAAATAATTACAAAGTTGCCTGTAAAATAAATATTAATCCTAAAATAGCTACAATATAATTTTAATTTATATTGTAGCTATATTATGATTTATTTTACAGGTAAGTATTTAGCTTTAAATAGGAATAATTTATTTAATAAGAGTTAATTTATTTTGTTAGATAAAAATTATATTTAATTTAGGGGGGTGTTAGGGTTAGGGTTAGAATTAGCTTTAGGGGTTAAAAAATGTATTATAGTAGCGGTGAGCTCCGGTCGGCAGATTAGAAGTTAATGCTTGAAGTTAGGTGTCGGCGATGTTAGGGAGGGCAGATTAGGGGTTAATACTATTTATTATAGGTTATTGAGGCGGGAGTGAGGCGGATTAGGGGTTAATAACTTTATTATAGTAGCGGTGGCGGTCCGCTCGGCAGATTAGGGGTTAATAAGTGTAGGTAGGTGACGGCGACGTTGGGGGGGGGCAGATTAGGGGTTAATAAATATAATATAGGTGTCGGCGGTATTAGGGGCAGCAGATTAGGGGTACATAGGGATAACTTAGGCTGGCTGCGGTGTACGGAGCGGCAGATTAGGGGTTAAAAAATTTAATAGAGTGGCGGCGATGTGGGGGGGGGGGGCCTCGGTTTAGGGGTACATAGGTAGTTTAGTGGGTGTTAGTGTACTTTAGAGCACAGTAGTTAAGAGCTTTATAAACCGGCGTTAGCCCAGGAAAGCTCTTAACTACTGACTTTTTTCTGCGGCTGGAGTTTTGTCGTAGATTTCTAACGCTCACTTCAGCCACGACTCTAAATACCGGCGTTAGAAAAGATCCCATTGAAAAGATAGGATATGCAATTGACGTAAGGGGATCTGCGGTATGGAAAAGTCGCGGCTGGAAAGTGAGCGTTAGACCCTTTCCTGACTGACTCCAAATACCAGAGGGGGGTAAAAAACCAGCGTTAGGAGCCTCTAACGCTGGTTTTGACGGCTACCGCCCAACTCTAAATCTAGCCGTAACACTTTACACTTATGTTGTCAATATTTAAACAGCTAATGCAATTTAATTTATTCTCAGACTAATCTTTTCTTTGAATGCAACATGCTATTAGCATAGTGTTTTTAATGTCCCTTTAATTAAACATGTATCTTTATCAGAAATCATTAAAATACATGGACATAGTGTTTAACCAGACAAGATAGCTTTCAAAAAACTGGAGAACTGCACACTTCTCTTCTTTGGGGCACGGAATCACAGACTTATCAGGTCCTCTTATCCAAACAACAAAACAGAGTATTCCCGCCTCTAAATTGGCAAAAACAGACCTTTATTGGTTACATTGGGTCCAAATAAGCAGATACGACGTTTCTGGCCACTACTAGACGCTTAGTCATGACTAAGGGCCTAGTAGAAGCCTTATACGTTGTATCTGTTTCTTTGGACCCAATGTAACCAATAAAGGTCTGTTTTGCCAATTTGGAGGCGGGAATACTCTGTTTTGGTTAACCAGACAAAATGTCAGCTTGCACGCAAACACTAACCAACACGTTTAAGCTTATACCATAGTCATGGGGTTTGTCATAAAGCTGAAATGTGATGGCTAGTTTTTGGGTTCCAGAAGACAATTTGGGT
Organism: Bombina bombina; assembly: GCF_027579735.1. Classification (NCBI taxonomy): domain Eukaryota; kingdom Metazoa; phylum Chordata; class Amphibia; order Anura; family Bombinatoridae; genus Bombina; species Bombina bombina. The sequence goes on along the minus strand of NC_069502.1, from coordinate 149,077,341 downwards.
GGTTAAACACTGTAGCCACGTTTACATTGTTGCAGATAATCTACAGTTGTAAAGTGCAAAAATATTTTGGCTCTAAAGATTTTGAATCGTTTACCTTTACATACCTTTGCATTACGTTTTACCAGCTTATGAAAAACTCAGCAGATGTTAAGTGCAAATTTAAAATTCCCCATAGTTACGACTATGCAAGTCATAATAGCTTCCATACAGTCCTTTGTTAGTGAATGGGACTGATATTTACATATGTTTATGTATTAATATATGTATATGTGATATTCTGTACAGTTAACAATATCTACAGAATCCACAAGAAATCCGAAATTCCAACTGCAACATAAAAAAAAATACATTTAGACAATGTGTTTATCACTTTATTTCATACTCACATTTTTAGGATTGTAAAGTACAGCATTCTTATCTTTACGAATGGGCTAGGATGACAAAGGTCTCGCCGGCCCTCTGATGTTTACCACATCTCCTTGACAAAATATGCATTGTCCTGTACAATGTAGATTATTTAAAGTATTGTAGATATCTTAAAAGGGATTTATTGTTGCTTGCTCTCTTTATTATTTCAAACATAAATATATATTTAAAAATATGTTTATTAAATACCTTTAAGTCTATAGATTTATAAAATACTTTAAACAATATGCATTGTACATGACTATGCATATCATTTAATCATTGACCCCTAAACTGCCATAACCTAATACTAACTGTAGAAGCTAAGGCCCTATACATAAATATTAAATATTTAAAATGATACATTGTTATGTAGAATGCATATCATTTTATTTATTTTTTTATATAAATTACAATCACCTAGATTACGAGTATGTGCACTATAGTGAAATTAACTAACGCAACAAAAGTTGCGTTAATTAACCCTCTATAGTGCAGCCATTACAAGTTTTCAAACAGCCGGCTTGTGCGTGCGATATGGCTGTGTTGAGCTCCATACCGCACACAATCCAAGCGCTGTTTTGACGTGCTCGTGCACGCTTTCCCCACAGAAAAAAACCTAACACCTACGATCACAGAAAGAAAAGCTTTGTAACGCAGCCCCATTGATGTCTATGAGGAAAAAAAAAATAACGTTTAAACCTAACACCCTAACATAAACCCCACGTCTAAACACCCCTAATCTGCCCCCCACCAACATCGCCACCACCTACATTATGTAATTAACCCCTAATCTTCCGCCCCCGATATCGCCGCCACCTAAATAAAGCTATAAACCCCTAATATGCTGTTCCCGATATCGCCGCACTATACTAAAGTTATTAACCCCTATTCCCCTGCACCCCAACATCGCCCACACTATAATAAATTCTATTAACCCCTATTCCGCCAATCCCTTACATCGCCGCAACTAAATAAAACTATTAACCCCTAAACCTCTGGCCTCCCACATCACTACCACTAAATAAACCTATTAAACCCTAAACCGCCAGCCCCTACATCGCAACAACCGAAATTAAAACTATATATTAACCCCTAAACCTAAATTATACTATATATTAACATCCTAACATAAACCCACGTCTAAACACCCCTAATCTGCCCCCCACCGACATTCACCACCACCTACATTATGTTATAACCCCTAATCTTCCGCCCCCGATATCACCGCCACCTAAATAAAGCTAATAACCCCTAATCTGCCGCTCCTGATATCGCTGCCACTATACTAAAGTTATTAACCCTATTCCCCTAACACCCTAACATAAACCCCACGTCTAAACACCCCTAATCTGCCCCCCACCGACATTGCTGCCACCTACATTATGTTATTAACCCCTAATCTTCCACCCCCGATATCGCCGCCACCTAAATAAAGCTATTAACCCCTAATCTGCCGCTCCCTGATATCGCCACCACTATACTAAAGCTATTAACCCCAATTCCGCCGCTCCCTGACATCGGCGCAACTAAATAGAGCTATTAACCCCTAAACCTCCGGCCTCCCACATCACTACTTACTAAATAAACCTATTAACCCATAATCCACCAGCCCCCACATCGCAACAGCCTAAATTAAACTATATATTAACCCCTAAACCTAACCCTAACGTAACCCTAACCCTAACACCCCCTAACTTTAACATAATTAAAATAGAGCTAAATAAAACTTACAATTATTAACTAAATAATTCCTATTTAAACTAAATACTTACCTGTGAAATAAAACCTAAGCTAGCTACAATATAACTAATAGTTATATTGTAGCTAGCTTAGGTTCTATTTTAATTCACAGGTAAGTTTTGTATTATTTTAACTAGGTAGACTTATTAGTAATAGTTATTAACTTATTTAATAACTCCATAGTTAAAATAAATACAAACTTACCTGTGAAGTAAAACCTAAGCTGCCTTACACTAAAACCTACCATTACAAAAAATAACAAACACTAAAATTACTAAAAATAAAAAATCCTACCATTACAAAAAATAAAAAAAATAACGAAATTATACAAAACAATAAAAATTATTCCTATTCTAAACCCTTTAAAGAAAAAAGCACCCCAAAATAAAAAGCTTATTTTAGAATAAACTACCAAGGGCCCTTAAAAGGGCCTTTTGTGGGCCCTTAAAAGGGCCTTTTGTATGGCATTGCCCTAAAGTCAACAGCTCTTTTGCTACAAACAAACACCCCCTAACAGTATACAAACCCACACCCCCAAACACCCAAAATAAAATAAAGTAAAACCTAATCTACCCATTGCCCTGAAAAGGGCATTTGTATGGGCATTGCCCTTAAAAGGGCATTTAGCTCTTTTTACTACCCTCAAAAGGGCATTCAGCTCTTTTATGAAATGCCCAAGCCCTAATCTAAAAACAAAACCCACCCCAAAACGTAAAAACAATATTACACAAAATAACAAACAAATTATCAAAAATAAAAACAATTATTCCTATTCTAATACCATTTAAAAAAAAAAAACAGCCGGGTGTGTCCGTGCTGTGCCTCTGAATAAGACGCATTTTCTGTGGGCTCCAGAGGAATCCTTAATAATCCGCGGACTTATTAACTTTATTCAGCAAAAATAAGAAGTTATCATATCAAACTCCACGGTACTGGCTATTGTGGCTCTATATCTTCCTATTTCTGGCTGTTTTCATGATACTGGAGGTCCAGATTGGAACTTAAAGGCGGCGGCCTACTACTCCTAGGCAATCACTCTGGCGGGCCCACAAGAAGGTTGGAAGAAACAACGCATGGCGGGAGAGAACTGCATAATGCTCTGGGAGGACATCCCGGCAAAACTTGCATCCTTATGTACAGGCTCATAGAGTCTGCACCTTAAGACTATCTGATGGATCGGCTATACTTGACAGAGAGGGATACAGGGCTCCGGACGGAGGAGCCTGCAACTATATCAGCAGAGCTGAAAACAAAATCATGCCCTAGTCCAGGTGCTGCAACTAGTGTCGGAACTCCACAATCCGCCTATAATAAAGAAATCTCCGGCAGCCTGCCTGATGAGGATTATCAATGTCTGCAACCCATCTCAAACAAGAACTCCCTTACGCATATATTTCTCAGCCAATTTCTAATGCCATGAGCACCTCGCGCAACTATCAGAGTGATCTACAATGCCAAACACTCAAACACCCGGCCTCCCAGATCACTAACCTGCCTGCAAACACCTTGTGCAACTATCAGACTGAACTACTACGCCAAACACTCAAATCCCCGGTCTCTCAGATCACTAACATGTCTACGAGCACCTTGCGCAATTATCAGGCTGATCTAAAATGTCAAACACTTGATCACCCGGTCTCCCTGCTCACCAGCCTGCCTTATCCGGAAGACTCCCCACTGCACCATGTAGCCTGGTTAAATAGCTCAGGAAAAAAACAGTTACACTCCCTCGCTGCAGGATGCTGGAGACACAGTCTCATTGATTTTATCATACTCTGCATGCCAGGTGACATAAAATCATCGGGTGAGAGACTGATAGCAACCGGACCAATTATATGTGTGTCCGGGAGATACCTTCTCAATCACAAAAGTACACAATACTCTCCTTGTACCTTAGCGGTGCTGAACCAGACATACATGAGCTTAGACACGGGATGAGGGGACTGCTGAAAGAAAAGCGCTAACCTGTTGTATTATATAACCTAGGGGTACTGTATGCAAGATATGTTTTTGAGTTTCTATGTTTGTTTAATGTTTGTTGCTTTAATGGTTTTATTTGGCAAAGTTATTAAGTTAAGAGGAAGTTCTGTATACGCAAATATGCAACATATGGGTATAACATGCAGAGACTACTGTTGTAATATATGGGAACACAATCTGAACATATTGTTAATACTACTCTCAGACATTATGGGCGGACGAGCTGCAAGAGGGGGTTGGAAAGCTCTATGTTTAACTGGCGAACAATTGCCTTATTTATGTTACACATGTTACGGAGCCTCGCGCGCGGCCGGTGGCCGTGGCCGCGGGCGGAGAATTCTACATATATTTCCAGACATGAGTTGTTATTGCTTAATAGCCTTGAGGGGCAGTGGTAAGTCCTCAGCAACAAACCCCCAGCTGTATCTAGAGCCTTGCTTCCCTTCTCCCCTTCTCATTGGACAGTGTTACGTCCTGATTGTAATTCCCTGCAGAGAATTTAATCATAGGATATACGGCAGAGATACCGCAGGTTATAATCATTTTGTCCTATGTTACTAGAAAATAATTCTGCTCCTTAATATAGGCATAACTCTCCCCCATAGCCCTTTATGAAAATTTCTCTATGAGGACCTGCTAGATATATTTCCAGTCATGCTTATATTTTATTAAAGGCCACCATTCTCACTATCACTTATTCTTAGTTTCACTTAAGTTGCTTGTACAAAATAAACCCCTGGACTTTCATCATGATAACAGATAAGGTCCAAGAGTGGCCTGCACCAGTGCTCTGTGGTCTTAGGGGCTAAAAATGAGGACTATCATTATTCTTGCATATCAAATTATTGCTGTATTATTTTCTTTATATGATCTGTTCACATTTGTTTTTTCCTCAATAAAATTTTTTATTAAAAAACAAACAAACAAACAAAACAGCCAATAGGATGAGATCTTCTGAAATTCGATTGGCTTTCAAATCAGCCAATAGAAATTTCATTAGCTCTCATCCTATTTGCTGATCTGAACAGCCAATAGGATTTCAGTAGCTCTCATCCTATTGGCTGATTTGAATTTCCAAAATCAAATCAGCCAGTAGGAATGCAAGGGACGCCATCTTGAATCACGTACCTTGCATTGAAGATTCAGTGTACGGCGGCGACTGTATGAAGAGGATGCTCCAAGCCGGATGTCTTCAGGATGGACCCGCTCCGCGCCACCAGGATAAAGATAGAAGATACTGTCTGGATGAAGATAGAAGAGGCCGCATGGATGAAGACTTCTCGCCGCTTGGATGAGGACTTCGCCGCCTGGATGAAGATCGTTCAAGCGGGACTTCAAAAACTGTAAGTGGATCTTCGGGGGTTAGTGATAATATAAGATAGGTAAGGCTTTTTTTGGGTGGTTTTTTTTTTAGTTTAGGGTTTGAGTTTTCGTAAAAGAGCTAAATGCCCCTTTCAGGGCAAAGCAAACAAGCTAAATGCCCTTTTAATGGCAATGTCCATATAAATGCCCTTTTGAAGGCAATGGGCAGCTTAGGCTTTTGTTAGTGTTAGGTTTTTATTTTGGGGGGTTGATTGGGTGGTGTGTTATGAGTCACTAGGTTATGTGACTTTTCTTAAAAACTAAACAAAGACTGTAATTACCTCTCAAGTTGAGAGAGTGTTACAAATTAAGAAATATGCTTGCTAGTGAGGAAACATATGTTCATAACTTGTGATAATATTGCCTTCATAAGCTTCCCATAATTTTATTAGTAAATAATGGATTACTGAGGCTGATACTATAGGTACCTAGTGAAGCATAGGTAAAAGTGTAGTTTCAAGACTTAGCCCAAAATATTCCTTAGTATACTTGACTTGTATATGTAACAGATAGCTGAAAGTTAAACGTAGCCAGGAAATTAGAGTAACAAGCACGGCAATATGAGATGAATTAAACTGACAGTTTGTAATTGTAGCAGAGCGGTACAAACAGTGTAACGGAACTGAACAAGTTAAGGTCTGAATATTAGGTGGTGAGAGTTACATAAATCAGAGGCTGCGTGTAATGATAACTCATGGAATACACATACGGAACCTGGGACTTGGTTGTGATGCTGTAAATCCTGTCAGCAGTGGAGACAGGAATCCCTGGTTTCCGGTGAGCAGGAGACAAAGCTGAGTGTGGTCTGTCGGAGATGAGGCCTCAGCAGCGTGTTGTGAGAGAACGGCTGGTTGGTGTGATGTCACAGAAGCCGGAATAACAGGAAACAAACAGAAAGCGGTCTTGCAGGGAAACAGCTGAGAATCTATAATTTACTTAGAGTCAAGCTGGAGAGGTGTGTAAGGCACTTCAATAATCCAGCAATGAGTGGTTAGTAATTGCGGGTTTTATAGGGACTAGGATGAGAAGTAAAGGTGGTAAGGAACAATTCTGGCTAATTGCATATAAGGTGGTATGATGAGAGTCGTGACAGATTCCCCCCACAAAGAAACTCCAAGGAGGTTTCACAGAGCAGGACGATCCGGGTGTCTGCGATGAAACAGGGAGACCAACCTATCCTCAGACACGTTCGAAGCGGGCTCCCAGGAATCCTCTGAAGATTCATAACCTGACCAGTGGACAAGGTACTGTAATTCACCATGCTAGCGTCTGGAGTCCAAAATGGTCTGGACCTCATATTCAGGATTCGGGGTAGGGGAGCCCAGTGATACGGTTGGTTGGGAAGTTGAGGAGTTGCATGGTTTAATGAGTGACACATGAAAAGTCGGGTGGATGCGGTATAAGGCAGGAAGCTGCAGGGTGACTGTAACTGGGTTTGGAAGAGCAGTAATAGAGAAAGGACCAACAAATAGTCGGTTAAATTTCCTGCACGGAGTTGGAATCCTCAAATTCTTGGTTGATAACCAGACTTTCTGTCCAACAGTATAAGTGGGATGTGGACAATGGCGTAGGTCGTAAAACCTCTTCTGAGAAGCTTTGGCAAGCTTGATGTTATCCTATATGGTTACATAGGTCTGTTTGATGGAATTAACCAAGTCATTAACCTGAGGACAAGGAGTGTTCGTGGTAGGTAAAGGATGAAAACCAGGATGGAAGCCAGAGTTGATATAGAAAGGGGAATACCCAGTAGAGGAATTGGTAGTATTATTATATGTGAATTCAGCATGTGGAAGGTATGTTGCCCAGGATTCCTGCTTATTGGAACAAAAACAGTGAAGAAACTGCTCTACCCACTGATTGGTTCTCTCACATTGCCCATTGGTTTGCGGGTGGTACGAAGAGCTCAAACACTAATGAATCTCAAGTGAGGAACAGAGATGTCTCCAAAACTTTGAAGTGAATTGCGACCCTCTGTCACTGAGTACCGTGGTGGGAATTCCATGTAAACGGATAATCTCTCTAAGGAATAACTGAGCTGTTTTTTGTGCTGTGGGTAGAGCTGTGGTTGGAATGAAATGTGCCATCTTAAACATGAGGTCCACTACAACAAAAATGACAGTATATCCATCTGATTTCGGCAAATCCACTATAAAGTCCATGGAGACAGATGTCCAAGGGAATTCGGGCACAGGAAGGGTTCTGAAGTAAGCCCAGAGATGGCTGGTGGGAAGGCTTACAAGTCTCACACATCGTGCAGGATTTTATGTATTCTTTCACGGTATGTCTCATAGAAGGCCACCAGAAAAACCTCTGTAGTAGGTCGAGTGTCTTGTGGATTCCCATGTGACCTGCTAAAGGTGAATCATGAGCAATGGACATTGCTTGGTTACGCAGTGATGGTGGAACATATACCTTAGAGTCTTTGTAAAGGATACCAGAATTATCAGGGGTGAGCATATAGGCGTTCTTAGTAGTGTCTTGTTGTTGGTGTGTCTTTAGGTCTGTGAGATTGTTTGACAGAAAACCTATGAAAGAGGTTTTTGGTATAATAGTAGATGGAGTAAGGGTAGTCAAGGGTCTTATATCTTTTCTTGAAAGAGCATCTGCTTTCCCATTACGTATGCCTGGACGGTAGATGATGTGAAAAGAAAAACGAGAAAAGTACAAGCTCCAATGGAGCTGTCGAGCTGATAGCGTTCTGTTTGTCTGGAGGTACTGGAGATTCTTATGGTCTGTGTAGATTATAATCGGTTGTTCTGTACCCTCCAATAAATGTCTCCATTGGTCAAAGGATGACTTAATAGCCAATAGCTCCTTCTCACACACTGGGTAATTCACCTCAGCTGGTTGTTAGGAGCCTGGAGAAGTAAGACACAGGATGTAACAAGTCTTTAGGACAGGATCTTTGAGAAAGTACTGAGCCAATGGCATAATCTGACGTGTCGACTTCCAAAACAAACTGACACTTCGTGTTTGAAGATGGAGTATTGGGGAGGTGACGAACAGTGCTTTAAGGTGGTCAAAGGCTGACTGGGCCATGGGTGTCCAGAGAAACGGAGTCTTGCTCCTAGTCAGGTTTGTGAGAGGCTTTGTTATGGCAGCAAAGTTCTGAATGAAACGCCTATAAAAATTTGCAAAGCCCAAAAAACGCTGAACTTCTTATACTGAGGAGGGTATTGGCCATGAAGATATAGCAGAAATTTTGTTATCCTCCATCTTTATCTGACCCTTGTTAATATGATACCCCAAGAATGAGACCTCTGTGACGTGAAATAAACATTTTTCTAACTTTACATAGAGACTATGTGTTTGTAGCCTAGATAAGACAAGCCTTACATGCTGTATATGTTCTGTCAGAGTTGGTGAGAATATCAGAATGTCGTCTAAGAAAACTAAGAGGAAAGTGTCAAGGATGTCACGAAAAATGTCATTAATTAAGTTCTGAAATGTCGCCGGGGCATTACATAGACCGAATGGCATAACTGTATACTCATAAAGACCATACCTAGTGGCGGTCAGCCACTCGTCACCGGCTCTTATTCTAACAAGGTTGTAGGCGCCCCTTAGATCTAATTTAGTAAACACAGTGGCGCCACGCAACCTCTCAATCAATTCTGGGATGAGAGGTAGTGGGTATCTATTCTTTATGGTTCTTTTGTTTAGTTCACGATAATCTATTATCGGACGTAGAGACCCATCCTTGTTTTTTACAAAAAACATAGCTGCTGCAGCTGGTGAAGTGGGAAGGGCGAATGAACCCCTTTTTCAGGTTCTCAGTAATATATGTTTTAAGATGTTGTAACTCAGGTCTAGACAGGGGATAAATATGGCCATGAGGTATCGTTGCTCTGGGGAGCAGTTCTATTGGGCAATCATAGGCCCTATGGGGAGTGCAATGTGTCAGCCTCTTTTTTATTGAACACATAAGAAAAATCAGAATACTCAGCAGGTATGATAGGTGCGGATGTGATCAAAATGTGTTTCCTAGGGAAGCAAGTGGCAGTACAATAAGAAGATGGAAAGGAAAGAGAGAGTCCCAGTGCAATGTGGGTTGGTGTAGACGAAGCCAGGTAATACCCAGGACAATAGGGTAGATAGGAGAGGAAATGATAACAAATGTGATTGTCTCAGTATGACCAGAGGAAGAAGTGACTAACAGAGGGACAGTTTGCTGTGATACTGGACCAGAAGCTAAGTGTGAACCATCAATGACTTTGAGAGACAAAGGAGTGCTTTTAAACTGAAAAGGAATTTTATTAGAGTTAACCAAACAAATATCGATGAAATTGGCACATGCGTCTGTATCACTGATGGCGTTACTGCTGATCCTGTGCTGATCCCACTGTAATTGCAAAGGTAGAATGATATAAGAAGATGATGCTGACTTAGTGTGAAGACATTTGTTGTCTAAGTTTGTCTTACCCAGCTTTTGTTTCAGAAGCAGGGGACAATCCTTGACAACATGTTCCGTACCAGCACAGTACATGCATAGGTTCAGATTATGACGTCTGGTCTTTTCCTGAGGCGTGAGAGGACCCCTCACGAAACTAATGTCCATAGGTTGGTCAGGAGGGGGAGTAGCAGTAGGCGGAGTTGGTAGCATCCAGCGTGTAGGGTGGCCAGAAGTGCCTTTTTCCTGCCTTCTTTCCCAAAGTCTGCGATCTATAGTAGCCGTCAAAGTATAGAAATCCTCTAGACAATCCGGAATACCAGTTCTGGAGAACTTGTCTTTGATCTCCTCTGAGAGGCCCAAACGGTATTGATTTTTGAGGGAGACCTCGTTCCAGAGCGAGTCTCTGGCCCAGATTTTGAAACGGGTTATATACTCCTCTACGGGAGCTTTTAACTGTTTGAGACTTCTGAGTTTACTCTCAGCGGTGATCTGACGATAGGGATCGTCATAAAGATTAGATAAGGCTTTTAGGAAGGTATCTAAAGAATTTAATATTGGGCCCTGGGACTCATAAAAAGAGTCAGCCCAGGCCCGGGGTTCCCCACGGAGGTAGGAGAGGACTGTAAGCACTTTAAATTTGTCTGTAGGATAAGTTTTCGGTTTCAAATCAAATAATAGCAGGCAAGCATTTCTAAACTGCCGAAATGTGGAGCGATCACCAGAGAATTTCTCTGGGTAGGAGACCTGGGGTTCAGCCTGGTGGTCATTCCCAGCATTCCTGTTAGACAACACCTCTCTAAGGCAAGCTTTGAGACTCTGGTTTTCCACCTGTAGGTCTCTGAATGCCTGAGTTAAATTGTCCAGTCGCTGGTTTAAACTGTGTAGCTGAGGGGCCACGTCTGAAGGCTCCATAGTTATATAAGGCTGGATTATTATGTTATGAGTCACTAGGTTATGTGACAGTGTTACCACTTTTCTTAAAAACTAAACAAAGACTGTAATTAACTCTCAAGTTGAGAGAGTGTTACAAATTAAGAAATATGCTTGCTAGTGAGGAAACATATATTCAAAACTTGTGATAATATTGCCTCATAATCTTCCCATAATTTTATTAGTAAATAATGGATTACTCTGAGGCTGATACTATAGTTACCGAGTGAAGCATAGGTAAAAGTGTAGTTTAAAGACTTAGCCCAAAATATTCCTTAGTTTACTTGACTAGTATATGTAACAGATAGCTGAAAGTTAAACGTAGCCAGGAAATTAGAGTAACAAGCACGGCAATATGAGATAAATTAAACTGACAGTTTGTAATTGTAGCAGAGCGGTACAAACAGTGTAACGGAACTGAACAAGTTAAGGTCTGAATATTAGGTGGTGAGAGTTACATAAATCAGAGGCTGCGTGTAATGATAACTCATGGAATACACATACGGAACCTGGGACTTGGTTGTGATGCTGTAAATCCTGTCAGCAGTGGAGACAGGGAATCCCTGGTTTCCGGTGAGCAGGAGACAAAGCTGAGTGTGGTCCGTCCGAGATGAGGCTGCTGGAACGCTGCCAGGCCTCGGCAGCGTGTTGCGAGAGAACGGCTGGTTGTGTGACGTCACAGAAGCCGGAACAACAGTTAGCAAACAGAGAGCGGTCTTGCAGGGAAACGGCTGAGAATCTATAATTCACTTAGAGTCAAGCTGGAGAGGTGTGTAAGGCACTTCAATAATCCAGCAATGAGTGGTTAGTAAAAGTAAAAACAAACAAAGTTTCAGCGCTACTGATAGGGAGAAGATATTAAAAAATGCTAAATGGCAATATATTGTAAAAATGTAAAGGATATATATTATCCAAATAAATAGTAATCTACAATTTAAAATAAATTAGCAAAATCCTAAGTGGTAAATATAGTACACAGTTGCTGCAAAAGTTATCTGTACGGTTCACAATAAATTATTAAACATTTAAAAGATATGAAATATTACACACTTTGAGAAATCAAATTTCCCAATATGAAGTTTTACAATCTATTGAGTCCCACAAGTAAAATTAATAAACAAATTGAGTAATGAATTAGTCCTCACCAAACAAATGGTGTGTGCTGCTCTTCTGGGGGTGTATCATTAAATATCCCTGGAGAGGAGGTTAAAACTGGAAAACAAAGAGAGAAGAGCGCAACCGGACTCAAGTGAAGTTTATTTTAACAAATCAAAGGCTAAAACAATAAAATAGTAGGTATTCAGCGTACCAGATTCACAAAGTTAATAGGCATATAAGACACAATTGTCTTTGAAGGTATAGGTAAGTTACCGCTCCCCAGGACGCCTTCCGATGCAACCGGGTAATGTACTCAGTCCACAGCTGATCTCCCTGCAGAGCGTGTGTGCGGCTCATCAGCTGTTAGTCTCTGAGAAAAGCCGGTTCCGGTCTAAGCCGGAAGTCTGTGTCTTTGATTGACGAGCCGCACACACGCTCTGATGAGAAGTAAAGGTGGTAAGGAACAATTCTGGCTAATTGCATATAAGGTGGTATGATGAGATAGAGTCGTGACAGGTGGGTTTTACTGTTCGGGGGGGGTCTTTGTATTTTTTTACATGTAAAAGAGCTGTTTAACTTAGGGCAATGCCCTACAAAAGGCCCTTTTAAGGGCTATTGGTAGTTTATTGTAGGCTAGGGCTTTTTTTTATTTTGGGTGGGCTTTTTTATTTTTATAGGGCTATTAGATTAGGTGTAATCCTTTTTTATTTTGGATAATTTCGTGTGTTATTTTTTTGTAATTTAGTGTTTGTTATTTTTTGTAATTTAAAAAATTGTATTTTAATAACATTTTATTTTATTGTAATGTTAGTTTTTAGTGTAAGGTAGGTTAGGTTTTATTTTACAGGTAAGTTTGTATTTATTTTAACTAGGTAGTTAGTAAATAGTTAATAACTTTTTACTTACTAGTCTACCAAGTTAAAATAAATACAAATTTACCTGTGAAATATAAATAAAACCTTAGGCCTAGATTTAGAATTTGGCGGTAGCTGTCAAAACCAGCGTTAGAGGCTCCTAACGCTGGTTTTAGGCTACCGCCGGTATTTGGAGTCAGTCAGGAAAGGGTCTAACGCTCACTTTACAGCCGCGACTTTTCCATACCGCAGATCCCCTTACGTCAATTGCGTATCCTATCTTTTCAATGGGATCTTTCTAACTCCGGTATTTAGAGTCGTGGCTGAAGTGAGCGTTAGAAATCTAACGACAAGACTCCAGCAGCGGAAAAAAGTCAGTAGTTAAGAGCATTCTTGGCTAACGCCGGTTTATAAAGCTCTTAACTACTGTGCTCTAAAGTACACTACCACCCATAAACTACCTATGTACCCCTAAACCGAGGTCCCCCCACATCGCCGCCACTCAATTAATTTTTTTTAACCCCTAATCTGCCGACCGTCACCTACGTTATACTTATGTACCCCTAATCTGCTGCCCCTAACACCGCCAACCCCTATATTATATTTATTAACCCCTAATCTGCCCCCCTCAACGTCGCCTCCACCTGCCTACACTTATTAACCCCTAATCTGCCGAGCGGATCTCACCGCTACTATAATAAAGTTATTAACCCCTAATCCGCCTCACTCTCGCCTCAATAACCCTATAATAAATAGTATTAACCCCTAATCTGCCCTCCCTAACATCGCCTACACCTAACTTCAATTATTAACCCCTAATCTGCCGACCTAATCTCGCCGCTACTGTAATAAATGTATTAACCCCTAAAGCTAAGTCTAACCCTAACACTAACACCCCCCTAAGTTAAATATAATTTAAATCTAACGAAATAAATTAACTCTTATTAAATAAATGATTCCTATTTAAAGCTAAATACTTACCTGTAAAATAAACCCTAATATAGCTACAATATAAATTATAATTATATTATAGCTATTTTAGGATTTATATTTATTTTACAGGCAACTTTGTATTTATTTTAACCAGGTACAATAGCTATTAAATAGTTAAGAACTATTTAATAGCTAAAATAGTTAAAATAATTACAAAATAACCTGTAAAATAAATCCTAACCTAAGTTACAATTAAACCTAACACTACACTATCAATAAATAAATTAAATTAAATACCTACAATTACCTACAATTAAACCTAACACTACACTATCAATAAATAAATTAAATAAAATACCTACAATTATCTACAATTAAACCTAACAATACACTATCAATAAATAAATTAAATACAATTCCTACAAATAAATACAATTAAATAAACTAACTAAAGTACAAAAAATAAAAAAGAACTAAGTTACAAAAAATAAAAAAATATTTACAAACATTGGAAAAAAATTACAACAATTTTAAACTAATTACACCTACTCTAAGCCCCTTAATAAAATAACAAAGACCCCCAAAATAAAAAAAAATGCCCTACCCTATTCTAAATTACAAAAGTTCAAAGCTCTTTTACCTTACCAGCCCTGAACAGGGCCCTTTGCGGGGCATGCCCCAAAGAATTCAGCTCTTTTGCCTGTAAAAAAAAACATACAATACCCCCCCCCCAACATTACAACCCACCACCCACATACCCCTAATCTAACCCAAACCCCCCTTAAATAAACCTAACACTAAGCCCCTGAAGATCTTCCTACCTTGTCTTCACCATGCCAGGTATCACCGATCGTTCCAGGCTCCAAAATCTTCATCCAAGCCCAAGCGGGGGCTAGACATCCATCATCCGACGGCTGAAGAAGTCCAGAAGAGGGTCCAAAGTCTTCATCCTATCCGGGAAGAAGAGTAGATCCGGACCGGCAACCATCTTCTTCCAAGCGGCATCTTCTATCTTCATCCGATGAGGACCGGCTCCATCTTGAAGACCTCCACCGCGGACCCATCTTCTTCCGATGACTTCCCGACGAATAACGGTTCCTTTAAGGGACGTCATCCAAGATGGCGTCCCTCGAATTCCGATTGGCTGATAGGATTCTATCAGCCAATCGGAATTAAGGTAGGAATCAGCCAATAGAATGCGAGCTCAATCGGATTGAACTTGAATCTGATTGGCTGATTCCAATCAGCCAATCAGATTGAGCTTGCATTCTATTGGCTGATCGGAACAGCCAATAGAATGCGAGCTCAATCTGATTGGCTGATTGAATCAGCCAATCAGATTGAACTTGATTCTGATTGGCTGATTCCATCAGCCAATCAGAATTTTCCTACCTTAATTCCGATTGGCTGATAGAATCCTATCAGCCAATCGGAATTCGAGGGACGCCATCTTGGATGACGTCCCTTAAAGGAACCGTCATTCGTCGGGAAGTCGTCGGAGAAGAAGGATGGATCCGCGATGGAGGTCTTGAAGATCAGCCGGTCGTCATCGGATTGAAGAACATAGAAGATGCGGCTTGGATGAAGATGTTTGCCGGTCCGGATGTCCTCTTCTGCCCGCTTGGATCAAGACTTCAGCCGGAGGATGGACGTCACTCTTCAGCCCCCCGCTTGGGCTTGGATCAAGACATCGGAGGCTCTTCTGGATCGATCGGTGAACCTGGCATGGTGAAGACAAGGTAGGAAGATCTTCAGGGGCTTAGTGTTAGGTTTATTTAAGGGGGGGTTTGGGTTAGATTAGGGGTATGTGGGTGGTGGGTTGTAATGTTGGGGGGGTATTGTATGTTTTTTTTTACAGGCAAAAGAGCTGAATTCTTTGGGGCATGCCCCGCAAAGGGCCCTGTTCAGGGCTGGTAAGGTAAAAGAGCTTTGAACTTTTGTAATTTAGAATAGGGTAGGGCATTTTTTTATTTTGGGGGTCTTAGAGTAGGTGTAATTAGTTTAAAATTGTTGTAATTTTTTTCTAATGTTTGTAAATATTTTTTTATTTTTTGTAACTTAGTTCTTTTTTATTTTTTGTACTTTTGTTAGTTTATTTAATTGTATTTATTTGTAGGAATTGTATTTAATGTATTTATTGATAGTGTAGTGTTAGGTTTAATTGTAGATAATTGTAGGTATTTTATTTAATTTATTTATTGATAGTGTAGTGTTAGGTTTAATTGTAACTTATGTTAGGATTTATTTTACAGGTAATTTTGTAATTATTTTAACTATTTTAGCTATTAAATAGTTCTTAACTATTTAATAGCTATTGTACCTGGTTAAAATAAATACAAAGTTACCTGTAAAATAAATATTAATCCTAAAATAGCTATAATATAATTATAATTTATATTGTAGCTATATTAGGGTTTATTTTACAGGAAAGTATTTAGCTTTAAATAGGATTAATTTATTTAATAAGAGATAATTAATTTCGTTAGATTTAAATTATATTTAATTTAGGGGGGTGTTAGTGTTAGGGTTAGACTTAGCTTTAGGGGTTAATACATTTATTAGAATAGCGGTGAGCTCCAGTCGGCAGATTAGGGGTTAATGTTTGAAGTTAGGTGTCGGCGATGTTAGGGAGGGCAGATTAGGGGTTAATACTATTTATTATAGGGTTAGTGAGGCGGATTAGGGGTTAATAACTTTATTATAATAGCGGTGCGGTCTGCTCGGCAGATTAGGGGTTAATAAGTGTAGGTAGGTGGAGGCGACGTTGTGGGGGGCAGATTAGGGGTTAATAAATATAATATAGGGGTCGGCGGTGTTAGGGGCAGCAGATTAGGGGTACATAGGGATAATGTAAGTAGCGACGGTTTACGGAGCGGCAGATTAGGGGTTAATAATAATATGCAGGGGTCAGCGATAGCAGGGGTGGCAGATTAGGGGTTAATAAGTGTAAGGTTAGGGGTGTTTAGACTCAGGGTACATGTTAGAGTGTTAGGTGCAGACGTAGGAAACTGTTTCCCCATAGCAAACAATGGGGCTGCGTTAGGAGCTGAACGCGGCTTTTTTGCAGGTGTTAGGTTTTTTTTCAGCTCAAACAGCCCCATTGTTTCCTATGGGGATATCGTGCACGAGCACGTTTTTGAAGCTGGCCACGTCCATAAGCACCGCTGGTATCGAGAGTTGAAGTTGCGTTAAATATGCTCTACGCTCCTTTTTTGGAGCCTAACGCAGCCATTCTGTGAACTCTCAATACCAGCGGTATTTAAAAGGTGCGGCCAGAAAAAATTACGCGTAGCTAACGCACCCCTTTGGCCGCAGAACTCTAAATCTAGGCGTAAGATAGCTACAATATAACTATTAGTTATATTGTAGCTAGCTTAGGTTTTATTTTGCAGGTAAGTATGTATTTAATTTTAAATAGGTATTATTTAGGTAATAATTATAAGGTTTATTTAGCTTTATTTTATTTATATTTAAGTTAGGGGGTGCTAGGCTTAGGGTTAAGTTAGGGTTAGGGTTATGCTTAGGGTTAGGTTTAGGGGTTAATATATTTATTTAGTGTTAGTGATGTTGGAGGCCAGAGGTTTAAGGGTTAATAACTTTAGTATAGTGGCGGCGACATTGGGGGCAGCAGATTAGGGGTTAATAACTGTAATGCAGGTGGCGCCGATATCGGGGCAGCAGATTAGGGGTGTTTAGACGTGGTTTTTTGTTAGGGTGTTAGGTTTAAACATAACTTTTTGTAATTAGATACGCCTAGATTTAGAGTTCTGCGTTAGCCTTCAAAACCAGCGTTAGGGGGTCCTAACGCTGGTTTTGGTCTACCGCTGGTATTTAGAGTCTTGCAGGTAAGGGTCTAACGCTCACTTTCCAGCCGCGATTTTTCCATACCGCAGATCCCCTTACGTCAATTGCGTATCCTATCTTTTCAATGGGATCTTCCTAACGCTGGTATTTAGAGTCTTGGCTGAAGTGAGCATTATAAATCTAACGACAAGACTCCAGCCGCAGAAAAAAGCCAGGAGTTAAGAGCTTTCTGGGCTAACGCCGGTTCATAAAGCTCTTAACTACTGTGCTCTAAAGTACAATAACACCCATAAACTACCTATGTACCCCTAAACCGAGGCCCCCCCACATCGCCGCCACTCTATTTAATTTTTTAACCCCTAATCTGCCGACCGCACATCGCTGCAACCTACATTATCCCTATGTACCCCTAATCTGCTGCCCCTAACATCGCCGACCCCTACATAATATTTATTACCCCCTAATCTGCCCCCCCCCAACGTCGCCGCCACCTACCTACAATTATTAACCCCTAATCTGCTGACCGGACCTCACCGCTACTATAATAAAGAGTATTAACCCCTAATCTGCCCTCCCTAACATCGCCGACACCTAACTTCAAGTATTAACCCCTAATCTGCCGACCGGACCTCACCGCTACTCTAATAAATGTATTAACCCCTAAAGCTAAATCTAACCCTAACCCTAACACCCCCCTAAATTAAATATAATTAAATATAATTAAATCTAACGAAATAAAATAAATCTTATTAAATAAATTATTCCTATTTAAATCTAAATACTTACCTTAAAATAAACCCTAATATAGCTACAATATAAATAATAATTATATTGTAGCTATTTTAGGATTTATATTTATTTTACAGGCAACTTTGTATTTATTTTAACTAAGTACAATAGCTATTAAATAGTTAATAACTATTTAATAGTTACCTAATTAAAATAATTACAAAATTACCTGTAAAATAAATCCTAACACTACACTATCAATAAATTAATTAAATAAACTATCTACAATTATCTACAATTAAATCAACTAAACTAAATTACAAAAAAAAAAACCACTAAATTACAAAAAACAAACAAACACTAAATTACAAAAAATAAAAAAGATTACAAGAATTTTAAACTAATTACACCTACCTAACAGCTCTTTTACCTTACCAGCCCTTAAAAGGGCCTTTTGCGGGGCATGCCCCAAAGAAAACAGCTCTTTTGCATTTAAATAAACATACAATACCCCCCCAACATTACAACCCACCACCCACATACCCCTAATCTAACCCAAACCCCCCTTAAAAAACCTAAGACTAAGCCCCTGAAGATCTTCCTACCTTGTCTTCACAACGCCGGGTATCACCGATCCGTCCAGAAGAGGGTCCGAAGTCTTCATCCTATCCGGCAAGAAGAGGTCCAGAAGAGGGTCTGAAGTCTTCATCCTATCCGGCAAGAAGAGGAGATCCGGACCGGCAAACATCTTCATCCATGCGGCATCTTCTATCTTCTTCCATCCGGCGGAGCGGGACCATCTTGAAGCAGCCAACGTGAATCCATCCTCTTCTAACGACGTCCTAAGTCCGAATGAAGGTTCCTTTAAATGACGTCATCCAAGATGGCGTCCCTCGAATTCCGATTGGCTGATAGGATTCTATGTGGGTGGTTGGTTGTAATGTTGGGGGCGGGGTATTGTATGTTTATTTAAATGCAAAAGAGCTGTTTTCTTTGGGGCATCCCCCGCAAAAGGCCATTTTAAGGGCTGGTAAGGTAAAAGAGCTGTTAAATTTTTATTTTAGAATAGGGTAGGGCATTTTTTTATTTTGGGGGGCTTTGTTATTTTTTTAGGGGGCTTAGAGTAGGTGTAATTAGTTTAAAATTCTTGTAATCTTTTTTTATTTTTTGTAATTTACTGTTTGTTTTTGTAATTTAGTTTAGTTGATTTAATTGTAGATAATTGTAGATAGTTTATTTAATTAATTTATTGATAGTGTAGTGTTAGGTTTAATTGTAACTTAGGTTAGGATTTATTTTACAGGTAATTTTGTAATTATTTTAACTAGGTAACTATTAAATAGTTATTCACTATTTAATAGCTATTGTACCTAGTTAAAATAAATACAAAGTTGCCTGTAAAATAAATATTAATCCTAAAATAGCTAGAATATAATTATTATTTATATTGTAGCTATATAAGGGTTTATTTTACAGGTAAGTATTTAGATTTAAATAGGAATCATTTATTTAATAAGATTTATTTTATTTCGTTAGATTTAAATTATATTTAACTTAGGGGGGTGATAGGGTTAGACTTAGCTTTAGGGGTTAATACATTTATTAGAGTAGCGGTGAGGTCTGGTCGGCAGATTAGGGGTTAATAATTGAAGGTAGGTGGTGGCGACGTTGGGGGCGGCAGATTAGGGGTTAATAAATATAATATAGGGGTCGGCGGTGTTAGGGGCAGCAGATTAGGGGTACATAGGGATAACGTAGCTTGCGGCGGTGTACGGAGCGACAGATTAGGGGTTAAAAATAATATGCAGGGGTCAGCGATAGCAGGGGCGGCAGATTAGGGGTTAATAAGTGTAAGGCTAGGGGTGTTTAGACTTGGGGTACATGTTAGGGTGTTAGGTGCAGACTTAGGAAGGGTTTCCCCATAGGAAACAATGGGGCTGCGTTAGGAGCTGAACGCTGCTTTTTTGTAGGTGTTAGGTTTTTTTTCAGCTCAAACTGCCCCATTGTTTCCTATGGGGGAATCGTGCACGAGCACGTTTTTGAAGCTGGCCGCGTCCGTAAGCAACATTGGTATTGAGAGTTGCAGTGGCGGTAAATATGCCTGTACGCTCCCTTTTTGGAGCCTAACGCAGCCATTCAGACAACTCTAAATACTAGCGTTGTTTAAAAGGTGCGGGGGGAAAAAAACACGCGTAGCTAACGCACCCCTTTGGCCGCAAAACTCTAAATCTAGGCGATAGTTTGTAATTTTTAGAGTAGTGTTAGGATTTTTTTTAATGTGTATTTTAGTTTAATTGCTAGTTAGTTTAATTTTAGTTTAATAGTTATATTAGTTTAATTGTTAGTTTAAACTTAGTTTTGTAATTTTTATTTAATTTAAAATAGGGAAATTGTAATTTTAATCTAAAGTTAGGGGGCGTTAGGTTTAGGGGTTACTAGTTTAAATTAGTTTATTGCAATGTGGGGGCTTTCAGTTTAGGGGTTAATAGTTTAAGTATATTTTGTTGTGGGGGGCTTGGGGGTTAATAGGTTTATTATAGTGGCGGAGGTGTAGGGTTTATAACTTTAGTATAGTGGGGGTGATGTGGGCGGATGGCAGATTAGGGATTAATAATATTTAAATAGTGTTTGCGATGTGGGAGGGCAGCGGTTTAGGGGTTAATAAATTTATTATAGTGGTGACGATGTCCGGGAGCGAAGGAATATGGGTTAATACATTTTATTAGTGGCGGCGATGTTGGGAGTGGCAGATTAGGGGTTAATAACTTAAAAATAGTATTTGCGATGCGGGAGGGCCTCGGTGTAGAGGTTAATAGGTAGTTTATTGGTGTTAGTGTACTTTGTGACAGTTTAGTTATGAGTTTTAAGTAACAGATTTGTAGCGTAAAACTCATAACTACTGCTTTTAGATTGCGAAATGGATCTTGTCGGTATAGGCTGCAACGCAAGCTTTTTAGCCTCACCGCAAAATGACATTTTTACGTGTACTGACGTTGTATTACAGGCTAAAAGGCTTGCGGTACAGCTATACCGACAAGACTTTTAATGGCTGCAGTGTTTTTTTAACGCTGAAATTACCATTTTTTCAGTGTTAAAACACGAACGCAAAACTTGTAATCTAGTAATTAATGTTGCTTGTTGTGTTTATTACTTGTTATTAAAGACAGTAAAATTAAAAATAAAGTTCTACATAACTGATTGCCTGTTATATGTATAATATAATATAAAATATATAATAATAATAATATAAAATATAATGTAATGCTACTGACTACTATAACATAAATATATATGAACACATATAGCTATGTTATCTTTAATAAACACAACAAACTAACAAATACATTTTAATTTATATGCAATACTTAAAATAATATGCAATATATATGACAATACATACCATTTTTTATTATTATTATCAGGTATTTGTAGAGCGCCAACAGATTCCGCAGCGCTATAAAAATAGTCGGTATACAGGATAATATTTATAGGGATCAAATGGGTAGAGGGCCCTTCCGAGAGTTGCACTGTTGTAGTCGGCTCTTATGAAGGCGATCTGCAAAGAGCTGGGCTCATAGGCTTATATTCTAAGGGGTTCAAGAGGAAAGCAATGGAGGTAGGAAAGGTTAGTGTAGGCAGGGAGTTCCACAAGATGGGCGCCAGTCTGGAGAAGTCCTGTAAATGGGAATGTGAGGAAGAAACAAGAGAGGAGGAGAGTAGGAGATCGTGAGCAGAGTGAAGGGGATGGGAGGGAGAGTATCTGGAGACAAGGTCTGAAATGTAGGGGGAAGCAGTTTAGTTGAGGGCTTTGTATGTCAGAGTGAAGATTTTGTGTTTAATCCTGGAGGCAAGAGGAAGCTAGTGAAGGGATTGGCAGAGAGGTTCAGCAGATGAATAGTGACGTGTAAGGAAGATGAGCCTGGCAGAGACATTCATTATGGATTGCAAAGGAGCTAGGCGGCATAAGTGATATGCTGGTTGGGACTTATAAAGATTGTAACTTTGTACTTGGTGTACTACAGATGTGAATTTGTGTATATGGCATGTAAAATTTCACTTTAATAAAAACTATTTCTACATAAAAGTGCCTTTTGTAGGGCATTGCCCTAAAGATGATAAGCTCTTTTACAAATATAAAAAAATAATAATCATATTTTCTATTGGATGATTAGAATTTAAAATAAAATACTTTCTTGCTATTGGCTGATTAAAAAAGAGCCACTACTTTCTTGCTATTGGCTAAATAAAAAACAGCCAATAGGGATGATGCGGTACACCTATATAAATGGGTTTCACGCTTACGGAAACCTAGTGTGCAGCAGCGACCTCATGAAGACCAGGGCTCTAGGAAATAAGCTGAAGATTAGAAGAAAGAAGATGTGTAGCGGAGGCGGCAAAAGTGGCCACTGAAATCCTCCTCCGCCGCTGTGAAGATGGGCCCCCTGCTTCTGGGCCCTGGATGAAGAGGGACCCAGCATAGATAAAGATGTGGAGCAGCGGAAGAGGCCCTCTGCGAAGATGGGCCCCCAGCACATGGACTCGGGATGAAGACGGCCCAACCTCGGATCAAGAGGAGCTGGATTTTCGCATGGTGAGTGCAAACTTTGGGGTTAGTTAGGGCTTTTTTGGGGTGTTTTTTCGTTTTTGTTTTTTAAGAATAAGCTTTTTTTATTTTAAATGTTATTTTTTAGGATAGTTTTTTTAGGTAGACTTTATTATTTTGTGTGTGTGGGGGGTTACTTGTATTGTAGAGGGAGGTCTTGTTTATTTTTTAATATTTACTGTCTTTTATTTTCTGTAACTTGACCCTTGTTTTTTTCTTTAACATTGATTTTTCCCCCAGTAACTTAGAGGGTTTAGTTTAGAGGGGGGTTAAGTGGTAGGGTTAGTTTGCGTTGTGGGTTGTGGTGTTTTAAGGTTAATAGTGTAGGGTACTTGCATCGGGGTTTGTGGTGGGTAAGGGTTATTAGTGTTGGGTACTTGCCTTGGGGGTTGTGGTGGTTTAGGGTTGATAGTGTAGGGAACTTGCAGATAGTGGTTGCTGCGGTACAAGTGTTAACAGTTTAGACAAGTACTTGCGGTGGGTATGTGGCAGTATAGGGGTTAGCAGGATAGATACTTGCAGTGGGTATGTGGCGGTTTAGGGGTTAACAGGATCAGTACTTAAAGTTGGTATGTAGCGCTTAAGGGATTTAACAGGATAGGTACTTGCGGTGGGTATGTGGCAGTTTAGATATTATTAGTGTAGTGTTAGTTTGCAATCATGGGGTACATTGCTTTAGGGTTATTATGATTAGTGGTTATGCATGGCAGTTATATTCCAAGGGATCGTTTGCTATACATCGCCATTATGAGACGCGATGCTGGATGTTATCTATAGCCAGCATCGCCGACCAATGACATGCACAGTAAATGCCTCTCTGCAAAGCCACCTGTTATCTGCTATTTCGGGAGCTTGGAATATTTCGACAGGCTTGTTCGATCTCTTGGAATATTTTGACTCATAGCACTTTCAATCACCGGGGCCTGAGAGAGGAAAATAGGGAGAAATTAGGATCTAAATAAGGAAAGTATAAACAATTTTAAAATTATCTAATATTTTAGAACATTTTACTGTTGCACCTATGTTTGTTTCTAACTATGGGCTAGATTACAAGTGAAGCACAATCATTAGGGTGTTATAATCAGATAATCCAAATGGAGGGTTAAATATTTCAACCAAAGCATCTTAATGTGGAGGAAACTTTTTTAAAGCACCCTAAGCTTTTAATGAGTAGCACAGAGAGTATTGTTTCTCAACCGTGGTTCTCAACAGGCCAGGTTTTCATTATAGCTGAACCCGTGCACAGGTGAAGTAATCAGTTGATCAGTAACACCATGGTTACTAAGCTGCTCTCATCCATAAGAAGATAATTTCACCTGTGCACTGGTTCGTCTATAATGAAATCTTTGCCTGTTGGGGGTACTTGAGAAACCACGTTTGAGAAACAATGCTCTAATATATGAGTAATTTATTACTGCACTAGTATTACCTTTAGCTATAAAATAATAGGCCTAGATATATCATTCACCGTCTGGGGAAAAAATAATCCTTTATTAATCCATATATACAGGTATAATACTAGATGCATCACTAAGATCTTATTGTAAGATCAAAACATTGCACGTGTTAATGTAAGACCCTAGCTGGTGTATTAAATTAAAAGTGTGCTGAACTGATATCTGTATTTGCAGTATAAATCAAAGTAAACAGAACTGTCATTTTCATATTTAATTACAAAACAATTTTATAATTATAATAATACAATAATAATTTTATTATTACATTTATAAGCAAGCACTAAGACCACCATAGACCCATTGATATGTGAGAGCAAGCAAGTTCTCTTTAATCAACAGAGATCACAAAAATCAATTCTTAAAATAGCTCTTGCACTTCACAGACTTCTCATTAGTGTAGTTAATTTCTTTAGAAACATAAAAGGGTTAACACCCCCTACACCAGTGCCTGTGATTAGGAAGTTTCAGAATGTAATAATCACTGGCTATTGATCCTCCCAATACAATTACAGTGAAATAAATCACCAGTCTCAATATCCTAACAATATGGATTAACAAGACTTTCTAAAAAAAAAGAAAAAAAAAGAGAGAAAAATACCCTACATAGTAGCAATAAATTCTGTGAAGTTATTTACACTGATCCCCAATACATGTATCTTGTTCTGGATGCTCAAATCTCCTGGGAGATATTGGGGCTCTATTTATCAAGTTCCGTATGGAGCTTAAGGGCCCGTGTTTCTGGCGAGCCTTCAGACTCTAAAGACCGCTGCTCCATAAACTGTCCGCCTGCTCTGAGGTGGCGGACAGACATCGCCACAATTCAACCCGATCGAATACAATCGGGTTGATTGGCCGCGAATCTGTAGGGGGCGGCGTTGCACAAGCAGTTGACAAGAGCTGCTGGTGCAATGCTGAATGCGGAGAGCGTATTGCTCTCCGCAATAAGTGAGGTCTGTCGGACCTGATCCGCAATGTCAGATCATGTGCCTTACAGGCCTTTCATAAATAGGCCCCATTGGGTGCAACTCCAAAACAGTCAACCACATAAAATTTGCTGTAAAAATAAATGAAGGTACTAAAGCCATGGACTCAAATGCTTGTGTTCCATGAGCGGAAAATGTATTTGTATTTCAATATGAGCTCTGATACCTGACCTATTGGGAGGGGGGGGGAATACTAACTACCTCAAATGGGATCTTATCATGTAATCTTATAATGATTTTAATAACGGTGATCGTATTCCATTTCAGGATGACATTACATATCTAACACATGCAATCCAGACTGCATTTCCCTTCCTGAGCTGGTCAACTGCTCTCTCACAATTACTGACTCAAATTTGTTTTTCATTTTGTGTCTTCTCTATTAGTTGCTTTTTTTATTATTTGTTGCTTAAATATTTCCAAATATTTGCTGCATTTGCATTGATTAAAAATGGATTTTAAAATATATTCCTGAAAGCAGAAAAATATATCTGGTATCAATTTGCCACTTTCTGTTGCCATCTTTGCATGGGTACCTCTGCCCGTCTATTTCTACACTGCAGAATTCTGCACTGCAGAAAGAGCGCAATCACGCTAGATTTAGCGAGATCACGGCAGAGAGAGGTACAGGGTACAACGCTAGTCCTTACAGGCATAACGACCAGCGTTGTACATGGTATATCGCTGGTCATTAAGAAGTTAAGGCAGTGTTTCTCAACCGTGGTCCTCAAATACCCCCAACAGTCCAGATTTTCATTATAGCTAAACTAGTCAATAAGCCTGCCCAGAGGGCAGTCTAATTATTTTTTAAACTACAGATGTAGAAACAACCTATTTTGCAACTGTTCTTTTATATAAATAATTAAGAAAATCGCAAGTAAAACTAAAATTAATAACCCCTTAACCGTCAACCTCCCACATCGCAATACACCTAATTACCCTATTAACCCCTAAACCACAAAACACCCACATCGCAATAAACCTAATTACCCTATTAACCCCTAAACCACAAAACCCCCACATCGCAATACACCTAATTACCCTATTAACCCATAAACCACAAAACCCCCACATTGCAATAAACCTAATTACCCTATTAACCCCTAAAGTGCAAACCCCCCACATTGCAATAAACCTAATTACCATATTAACCCCTAAAAAGCAAAACCCCCACATCGCTATATACCTAATTACCCTATTAACCCCTAAACTGCAAACCCCCCACATTGCAATAAACCTATTTTCCCTATTAACCCCTAAACCGCAAAACCCCTACATCGCAATAAACTTAATGAACTTATTAACCCTTTAAACCGCCAAAACGCAAATAATTATTTAAATAGCTAAGTACCCTAACCTGACACCCCCTAACCTAACACCCACTTAAATTAACCGAAATTTCCTAAACTAATACATTCTAAAGTTACAAAAAATAAAAAAGCCTAACATTACAGAAAATAAAAAAATCAAATTAACAAATTTAACAAAATTAAACCTAATCCCTATGAAAATAAAAAAGCCCCCCAAAATAAAAACACCCCCTACTCTAAGAATAAACTACCAGTAGCCCTTAAAAAGGCTTTTTGCAGGGCATTGCCCCAAGATAATCAGCTCTTTTACAAAAAATATACAAAGTCCCACCTAACAGTAACCTCCCCACCCCACAAAATAAAAGAACCTCACACTAAAAGAACTAAACTACCCATTGCCCTAAAAAAGGGCATTTGTTTGGGCATTGCCCTTAAAAGGGCATTTAGCTCTTTTACTGCCCATCCCTAATCTAAATAAAACAACCCCCCCCCCAAAAAAAAAACCTTTAAAAAACCTAAGTCTAAGCCCCAGGTTGCTACTCACCGCTCCTGAATTCCGGCGGAGAAGGTTCTGTTCCAGGCGGTGAAATCTTCTTCTAAGCGCAACCTCTTCTTCTTCCAGGAACATAATGCGCGGAGCGGAGCTGAAGACTGCGGAGCTGAAGACCGGCGACCCTGGAACGGAAGACTGGCGACCCTGGAACTGAAGACCGGCAACCGCAGAGCCATGGAGCGTAGAGGATCCTCTCCGTATGATCTCCGCCGTACACTGAATAGTGAATTCAAGGTACGCGATTAAAGATGGCGTCCCTTGATTTCCTATTGGCTGATTTTATTCTTCCAATTCAAATCAGGCAATAGGATGAAAGCTAGTCAAATCCTATTGGCTGTTCAAATCAGCCAATAGGATGAGAGCAAGTGAAATTCTATTGGCTATTCAAATCAACCAATAGAATTTCACTTGCTCTCATTCTATTGGCTGATCTCAACAGCCAATATGATTTGAGTAGCTTTCATCCTATTGGCTGATTTGAATTGGAAGAATTAAATCAGCCAATTCAGATCCTCCACGCTCCATGGCACCGCGGTCGCTGGTCTTCAGTTCCAGGGTCGCCAGTCTTCAGCTCTGCGGTCTTCAGTCTTCAGCTCCACGCAGCATGTTCCTGGAAGAAGAGGTTGCGCCTGGAAGAAGACTTCACAGCCTGGAACAGGACCTTCTCCGCCGGACTTCAGGAACGGTGAGTAGCAACCTGGGGGGGTTGTTTTATTTAGATTAGGGATGGGCAGTAAAAGAGCTAAATGCCCTTTTAAGGGCAATGCCCAAACAAATGCCCTTTTCAGGGCAATGGGTAGTTTAGGTTTTTTTAGTGTTAGGTTCTTTTATTTTGTGGGGTGGGGGGGTTTACTGTTCGGTGGGACTTTGTATATTTTTTGTAAAAGAGCTGATTATCTTGGGGCAATGCCCTACAAAGGGCTTTTAAGGGCTACTGGTAGTTTATTCTTAGAGTAGGGGGTGTTTTTATTTTGGGGGGCTTTTTTATTTTCATAGGGACTAGGTTTAATTTTGTTAAATTTGTTAATTTGATTTTTTTATTTTCTGTAATGTTAGGCTTTTTTATTTTTTGTATCTTTAGAATGTATTAGTTTAGGAAATTTCGGTTAATTTAAGTGGGTGTTAGGTTAAATTTGGTAATTTGATTTTTTATTTTCTGTATTGTTAGCCTTTTCTTATTTTTGTAAACCTACGGCTAGATGACCAGTTTTTGGCGGTAATGGTGTGCGGTGCTAATGCTCCTTTTTTTCTCACCGCTCACTTAAGACAACGCTAGTATTACGAGTTATCTGCAAGCCGGCGTTAGCTTCAGAAAAGTGAGCGTTGAGCAAAATTTAGCTCCACATCTCACCTCAATACCAGCGTTGCTTAAGTCAGCGGTAAGCTGGTGTAACGTGCTCGTGCACGATTTCCCCATAGGAAACAATGGGGCTGAGCTGGCTGAAAAAAAAACTAACACCTGCAAAATGGCAGCGTTCAGCTCCTAACGCAGCCCCATTGTTTCCTATGGGGAAATACTTTTTACGTCTGCACCTAACACCCTAACATGAACCCCGAGTCTAAACACCCCTAATCTTACACTTATTAACCCCTAATCTGCCGTCCCCAACATCGTCGCCACCTGCATAATATTATTAACCCCTAATCTGCCGCTCCGGACATCGCCGCCACCTACATTATACCTATGAACCCCTAATCCAGTGATTTTTAACCTTTTTTTTTGCCGTGGCACACTTTTTTACATTAAAAAATCCTGTGGCACACCACCATCCCAAAATTTAAAAAAAATCACAGATTGTAGCCTAATACAGCGTATATATATATATATATATATATATATATATATATATATATATATATATATATATACACATACTGTATGTATTGTGCTGTTATGCCATGCCTCCTACAAACTACCCCTGAACTGGGAGTAAAAAACAAGCAAAGTTTAAAAAATATGTCACACTGTTGTCAGTCTGCCGTGGCACACCTGAGGATCTCTCACGGCACACTAGTGTGCCACGGCACACTGGTTGAAAACACTGCCCTAATCTACTGCCCCCAACATCGCCGAACCCTATATTATATTTATGAACCCCTAATCTGCCACCGCCAATGTCGCCGCCACTATAATACATTTATTAACCCCTAAACCTAAGTCTAACCCTAAACCTAACCCCCGCCAACTTAAATATAATTTAAATACATCTAAATAAATAATTCCTATTTAAAACTAAATACTTACCTGTAAAATAAACCCTAAGATAGCTACAATATAACTAATAGTAGCATTGTATAACATTGTAGCTATCTATGGATTTATTTTTATTTTACAGGCAACTTTGTATTTATTTTAACTAGGTAAAATAGTTATTAAATAGTTATTAACTATTTAATAACTACCTAGCTAAAATAAGTACAAATTTACCTGTAAAATAAACCCTAATCTAAGTTACAATTACACCTAACACTATACTATGATTAAATTAATTACATAAAATACCTACAATTAAATAAAATAAACTAAATTACGAAAAACAACAAACACTAAATTACAGGGAAAAAAAAGAAATTACAAATTTTTAAACTAATTACACCAAATCTAATCCCCATAATAAAATAAAAAAGCCCCCCAAAATAATAAAAATCCCTACCCTATACTAAATTACAAATAGCCCTTAAAAGGTCCTTTTGCGGGGCATTGCCCCAAAGTAATCAGCTCTTTTACCTGTAAAAAAAAATACAATACCCCCCCAACATTAAAACCCACCACCCACACACCCAACCCTACTCTAAAACCCACCCAATCCCCCCTTAATAAAACCTAACACTAACCCCTTGAAGATCACCCTACCATGAGATGTCTTCTATTATCTACGCTGCTATTACGAGTCTTGTCGGTATAGGTGTACCGCACACCTTTTTGGCCGTCACACAATGTCAGTACCGCACTTTTAAAAAAAAAACTTTTTCAATGGGACTCCCATAGCGCCGGTATTACGAGCTTGCTTGGGAGACCAAAAAGTGAGCGGTACACTCTATAACCACAAGATTCGTACCTCCATCTAAAGTCAGTAGTTGTGACTTTTACGTTACACAGCTGTACCGTAAAACTCATAACTAAAGTGTTAAAAACTAACGTGACCCTAAGCATAAGTTTAACCCTAACACCCCCTAACTTAAATATAATTAAAATAAAGCTAAATAAACATTACAATTATTACCTAAATAATTCCTATTTAAAACTAAATACATACTTACCTGTAAAAAAAAAACCTAAGCTAGCTTCAAAATAACTAATAGTTATATTGTAGCTAGCTTAGGTTTGATTTTTATTTCACAGGTAAGTTTGTATTTATTTTAACTAGGTAGACTAGTTAGTAAATAGTTATTAACTATTTACTAACTACCTAGTTAAAATAAATACAAATTTACCTGTAAAATAAAACCTAACCTGCCTTACACTAAAACCTACCATTACAATTAAATAAAATAAATTAATCAAATACAATTATCTAAATTACAAAAAAATATAAACACTAAATTACACAAAATAAAAAACGAAATTATCAAAAAAAATACAACGAATTACTCCTAATCTAATAGCCCTATCAAAATAAAAAAGCCCCCCCCAAATAATAAAACCCCTAGCCTACACTAAACTGCCAATAGCACTGCATTGCCCCCAAATAAATCAGCTATTTTACCTGGCAATAAAAATTAGAAAAACACCCCCCCAACAGTAAAACCCACCCCCCAAATAAAACTCTATCTAAATAAGTTAACCATTGCCCTTAAAAGGGCATTTAGCTCTTTTATGGTGCCCAAACCCTAAGCTAAAAATAAAACCCACCCAATAAACCCTTACAAAAAACCTAACACTAACCCCTGACGATCCAGACACAGTTTTCGAAGACCGGACAGCCATCCTAATCCAAGCGGGCAAAAGTCCTCATCAAGCCAGCAGAAGTCCTCATCAAGCCGGCAAAAGTCTTCATCCAAGCGGGCAGAAGTCTTCATCCAAGCAGGCAGAAGTCTTCATCCAAGCAGGCAGAAGTCTTCATCCAAGCAGGCAGAAGTCTTCATCCAGACGACATCTTCTATCTTCAGCCATCCGGTGCAGAGTGGGTCCATCTTCAAGACATCCGCTGCAGAGCATCCTCTTCTTCCGATCGTCGCTGGAAAATGAAGTTCCCTTTAAGTGATGTCATCCAAGATGGCGTCCCTTACATTCCGATTGGCTGATAGAATTCTAGCAGCCAATAGGAATAAAAGGGTAAAAATCCTATTGGCTGATCCAATCAGCCAATAGGATTGAGCTTGCATTCTATTGGCTGATACAAAAGTGTATTTAAGTATGCACTGTGCACCAGCAGTTTAAACACAGCACTTGCTCAGAGAGGCTAAGGTGCTTGTACCATCTGGTAATGACACAATTTGTTAATTGCTGACATGATATAAGCCCCACTGGTGCACTGAGAATATCTAGCTATGCTTCACATGCACGTGCAGAGAAAAATGTTAACACTAAAACAGTGATAATGTTTACTACTCTAGAAGCAGTTTTGCCAATAAATGTATATTGCAAATATGTTTCTATTTTAAGAGTTAATTCACCTATGTGGATTTCAATTTTGACCGAAATGTCCCTTAACTCCAAATAGGAACTCCAAGATTTCTCCTTGGATAAATAAAGTAGTAATAAATATCTTGCATGTTAGTGTGTTGTGCAGATGGGATTTGGGGAAAACCTGTTCCTTGGCGTTACTTAAAGGAACAGTAAATTAAAAAATAAACATAAATTGATTGCATAGAACATGACATTATAAACAACTTTCCAATTTACTGTCATTATCAATTTTGCTTAGTTCTCTTGCTATCCTTTGTTAAAGAGTAATTTTGAGTGAGTTCAGGAGTGTGTACGTGTATTTAGCCACATGGTAGCAGTGTTTGCAACATTGTTTGTGGCAATGAAATACATAGTAGCAAACTTTACTGTCATAGAATACTAAAAACATGTGCACGCTCCTAACCTCCTATCAGCCTACATGTATTTACTCTTTAATAAAGGATACCAAGAAAACAAAGCGAAGTTAATAAAAGAAGTATATTGGAAAGTTGTTTACAATTGTATGCTCCATCTAAATCATGAACGTTTAATTTTGACTTTACTGTTCTTTTAAAAAGACATGTTAACCAAATGCTGAGTCGCTTGAAAATGATGCAGCATATCTGTAAAAAGCTGACTAAAAATATCACATAAACATCTCTAAAAAAGGAATATGTTACCTCTTTAATTATCCTCATGCAAGCAGGGCTGGCTCTATAATTACACCAGGTGGGACCTATAACTGCGGTAGCATTGGCACACAGGGAGATCATATTCCTGCAAATAGTGTTTTTTAAGATAAATTACTGTGGTCCATCAACAGAGTATTAGCAAGCTCATGAAATACCAATCTGCTGAACATTAAACTTAGAGAATGTAGACTAAGGTTGGTTTTAGATTGTCGTAACCTGCTTGTATGGATCGTTTGTCTAATGGGATGCATGTGAGTGGTCATTTGGGACATTTTTAGTGCCCCTAGTTTAGGAAAAGGTTTTTGTATAAATGTATCACACTATGGGGAAAAATGCCCCCCCCCCAAGTACCAACCAAAATAGGTCTCTGATGGTGTGACAGCCAAACCAATGTAAGGTATGTACATAATTACAGTAAATAGTATCTACCAAAGATACATATATACACACACACACATATATATAATGTATATACTGTATATATAGCTACAGCCTCTCTTTGGTAAGTGGTAGTTACTGTCATTCCTTGAAGGATGTTTGGTCTGTTATAAAAACAGCAAATCCAAGGAATAGTAGAAATTGTCTAACACATTTTGGCCTGCCCTTAGGCCATGATGATCGTTACCAAGTCATAGATAAAGGCTATGATTATTCTCCAGTTTTTCATAACCAACAAGGTTATATTAATACACTTTTTCTCTGTAATCTCTGTAATTACCTTCTATCTAAGCCTCGGCAGACCGCCCCCTTATTTCAGTTCTTTTTTTACAGGCCTTCAAGGGCTTAGAAATTAGCACATGAGCCTACCTAGGTTTATCTTTCAACAAAGAATACCAAGAGAACAGAGAAACAAAGAAAATTTGATGATAAAAGTAAATTGGAAAGTTGTTTAAAATTGCATAGTGGATTATTGTTGACAACAATTACATAACTTTTAAGCTAAAACACCTTTTTCACTTCCATTCCTCAAGTTAAACTAAAAAGTTTCTTAAAGAGACATGTTACCCTTATGCTAAATCCATTGCAAGTGATGCAGTATACCTGTAAAAAGCTGACAATAAAATATCACATGAACAGCTCTCTGTAAGAAATGAAGGCATTTTACCTTAAAATTCCTTCAGATCACCAGAGAATGTGCTCTGTGATCAAAGGCTATTTTTTTACTGTCATCAGCATGGTGAAAAAAGTGTTATTAAAGGGACATTTCAGCCAAAATTGGAATCCACATGGATGCATTTCGGTTTTGAATATAATCAGTTTTGTAATATACATGTTATAGCAAAAATGCTTCTAATAAAAGATATAGCTGTTTCAAAAGTGTATTTAAGTATGCACCGTGCACTAGCATTTTATACACAACACTTGCTCAGAGAGCCTAAGGTGCTTGTACCATCTGGTAATTACTCAATTTGTTAATTGCTGACGCGATATGAGCCCCACTGGCTCTCTGAGCAGGTGCAGTATTTAAAATGCTGGTGCAGTGTGAATATCTAGATATGCTTCACATGCATGTGCAGAGAAAAATGTTAACTCTAAAACAGTGATAACTTTTACTAGAAGCATTTTTGCCAATACATGCATATTGCAAATATGTTTCTATACAAAGATGTAATTAATTTATGTGCATTTAAATTTTGACCAGAATGTCCCTTTAAGACTGAGTTCACACTTTGCTTTACTATGATCTCATGGGATTTCACTATAATCTCACAAGATTTCATAGACAACTGAGGAGGCAAATAAAGTGAGTTTGCATGCACATGCCATATGTGCACTCCCTTGCAAAGTCTCAGGACAAGCATCATGACTGGATGCTTAAATTCCCTTTACAATTGGATATGGCTTCTTTGGTAATTTAGAGGCAAACATATCTTCCTTTTTTACACAGTGAATTTTATGTGACATTTTCTGGTCAGCTTTTTACAGATATGCTTCATCACTTGCAAGTGATTAAACCTTTGGGTATCATGTCCCTTTAACCGGAGCACAGGTGAACCAGTCACAGTGACTGAGATACTGATTAGCCCAAGCAGTAAAACACTTAGGTGTTAATTACAATCTTGCTTTTGGCAGATAACGATTTCTGAACATTGGCCACCATTGCCAGTGTGTTTTTCCTGTGATCGCAATTCTAAAATGCTTCTGCCATTAAACTAAGTGAGGCTTTATACAATACCAACTTGTTATCTTTGTCCTTTATCTCCAAATTTTGCAACTCAAAAAATAAATGTGCAGGATTAAGGGCAAACAAAACAGTGATTTTGAGACTCTAGTGATTACATCACATGTTAAAGGGCCTGTATGTTGTATGTATGTTTAATAGTCTGCAGTTAACCTGTTGTATTCCAAAACCATAAAACTATGTCTGTGTATGTCTCTTTAAGGGATTTGAACAGGGGCATTATCAGTGGGTATGTGTGTTTATTTGGTTATTGATTTGGAGTATTTTTTATTAGTGTAAAAGTGATTATTCTTTTTTTTTTACATTTAAATTATTGAGCATGTAGTGTTTGTATCTTTTTTGGAGACATTTGGGGACATTGCTTTCTAACATCATCTGATAATTGCATTGGGTAATTGCAGTGTGTTTTGCACATATATTTATGTTCCTTAAACTGAACAAAAATTGTACTAAGATTATTTCTTTTTTAGGTTAACAAGTTCCCTATCCTTCCTGGCCATAATGCAATATTGTCATGTTATTCACACAAAGTACAACCGCGTATCTTGAGACAACATGCCAGATGACTAATACGGTGAATGCATCACACATGAATATTGAATTCATTCATTGTTACTATTTTTAAAGATTAGGAGTGTTTGTTATACAAACATCAATATTGTCAGGTTGTAAGCTCTTAGCATTAAGGATTCTGAATAGTGTTTGCTTTCAAACTTAGGCATCATTAACAATATAGAACTCTCAGTTTGCTAAGTGTGTGTAAATAATGTGTTCAGTTACAATATATTTCTATGCAAGTAATGTATAAATTAATTTGTTGCCTGCAAAACCTAAAATTGACTGAGCAGTGGTGCTTAAAGTGCCACTTTTTCTGAAGTACTAAGTTCTTCAATCAACTCACATCTATTTTGATTTCAATTCTTGTTTCTAACCAAGTTATGTCTGGATCACAAACAGCTCAGAGAATTAATTCATCAGCATTTTTTTGTACTAGAGAGATTGTCATAATATTGAAAATGAATCAAATATACTGTACATGGATAAAAATGAATATCACAAATTAAATACAAAAATAAGTCTATATGCAAAATATGCTGAATTTCTTTTTGTTTGGTACTTTTACAAATGGGAAAACTATAGTATGTGTACAATGTGTGTTATTCATCTTTTTTCATTATGTGTAGAAATTGTCTATTTCCCTGGTATGATCACGACTGTAGCATCAAAGCCTTGTAGGGAGGATGCAGGGGAAATTCTAGAAGGGCATCCAGCCCCTGCAGTGCGTCAGTTCTGTGTAACTTTGTAGATGAAGCATGTAGTTAACCCATTGTTAGCTGATAAGCCTTGTGTCTAAAGCAGAACAACCAATTGCAAGTACCTTTTAGATGTCTCAGAGGTTAAAAAGCTCAATATCTAAATGTCACAGATGATTAAGGACTCTGTCTGTTCCCTGCAGATATTAGAGAATCAGGGGGTATAATAACTGCAATAGAAAGTGCTGTATATTTACACACACACAAAAAATAGAAAATGTGCATTATTGCTGAACAAATACATAGAATGTATTTAATTAATTTAAATATGCTGGCATATAAAAATATGGAGCATGTTATAAGCAAACTGATTTTTATTTTTAAAGACAAATTGGATTGTCAGAAGAAAACGTGTGCTTATTTATGTATAATGCACCCAAACCGAATAGAACACATTTGTAAATGTGAGTGGGTAATATACCTTGTATACATATGAAGTAGAGCTGAATGCAGCAAAAAATAAAAATCTTAGAAATATTGCACCCCTTTGCTGACATCAATGGCTACAATAATTAACCCCTTGGTAAAAAAAAAACAGCTGCAATAAGCAACCCTTAACTGCCAGATGCTAGACAGAGCTGCAAAAGGTAACCCCTTGGTTGCCAGTTTAAGATGCCACGCATCGCACAGCCAAGGTGTTAAAGAATATGCCTTGAAAGAAAATTGGATGTCGTGCATTGATTTCTAGGCAAAGTAGATGGGTAAGAAAAATGATTTATGTCAGGTTTTCAGCTACGTGAAGCAAGAAGAGCCAAAAGGGGGGATGGGGTCGTGAACATGCATAAAGATAGATTACCATAGTCAGTATTGGGGAGATCCAGACAGCAGAGAGGAGTGCACATTAGCAGTGGGAGGAGGACTACAGACAAAGGTGTGCAGTGTAGAGAAGACAGTTATGGAGAGGAGGAGTGTGGCAGAGGAGAGGCTGCAGGCTAGTGCGCATGCGCTTTGTGGCAACAGGGAGCCTTGATTTTGTCCGGGATTTCCAATTCTGCAGCAGAGAAGCTGAGCCTGTGCCACTGCCTCCGAGATCAAGCGGTGTCCAAGAGGGGATTTAAATCAAGCACGGCTGGGATCAGTTGTCAAAACTCTGCCTCAGACCCCCACAAGCCCATCTCCCGTACGTTTCCAAGGAAGATCTGCACAGAGTTACATGTAAGTGTTTCCATCTGCTGCAGAAGGGTTTTGTCTTTATTTACCATGCTGCAAATATAAGGAGTAGATGGATGTCCCTCTATAAA
This sequence comes from Bombina bombina, assembly GCF_027579735.1. NCBI lineage: Eukaryota > Metazoa > Chordata > Amphibia > Anura > Bombinatoridae > Bombina > Bombina bombina. Next base: position 149,040,167 of record NC_069502.1, on the reverse strand, counting down.
TGATAGCTTGCATTAGGATATGTATGTATTTGTCAAGGTGCGTGGGTTGGGGTCTGTGATGCCTGCACTGACACAGTCAATTCTATATAAGATATGCCTGGGTGCATTCTGTCAAATGAGTCCAAATCCACCAAAGATAATGTATGGCACTTACCGTGAGCCTGGTGCAGAACCGTGCACTTTCTGTGCTGTGACTGCTAGTGGGAAATGCTGCATGAGTAATAATAAATCTGTTGTAATAGAATACATAGGAAGCTTTTTGTAAGTTACCGTATAGTAGACCAGTCAAAAGTAACCCAAAGAAAATGCATGGTGTCCATGTGTATTTCTATTTTATTACGATCAAATAAAATATCACACTGTTCGTTTTACGTTTTGCACTTGTCTCTGTGTTTAATAAGCAAATACAGACTGGAATCAAATGCCATCACCTCTACAGGAGCACACATTATATGCGCTACTATACATTTGTGTAATGTGATTCCAAACATTGCGAGCTAATGATATGGGAAGCTGTGCAGAATGCGGTTTGTGCTAATGCTGAATTGTATATGCTGGGTTATTAGAATAAACAGGGCACATGCATCTAGACAAGGTCATATCCACATTAAACTGTAAAGTGCTTAATGGAAAACTAGGGACTCTACTGTTAGATTCTCACTGATATGTGATCATCCTTCAATAGATATTTGTGTTGAACATGCATGGTTGGTTTAATAATGTAGTATGCTAATACTGTCTTTAAGGGGTAAATAGTTTGTTTGTAAACCACTTTATCATCACTGTAAATTAATATATTAATGCACTTTAAAATCTTATATTTATATAATCCTATGTTACATTTATACATATGTGTGTATATGTGTGTATATATATATATATATATATATATATATACACATACATACACACACATATGTGCATGTATACATTTTATACATACACATATGTGTGTGTATATATATACTTATTTAAGTTTGTATGTAAAAACACACAAATATATGTGTATCACTTGTAACCATCCAAGTCAGTAGAGAAACAAAAAAATAAATAAAAAATAAATAAATAAATATATATATATATATATATATATGACTAAAAAAATATGCAACTCTTATGTTATATTTCATTTAAAATGCCCAGTACCACACACTTCAGTAGCTTTTATATTACTATTACTTTGCTTTTTGTTAATTCAGTATTTTACTGCAAGATCCATAATGCTGTGGAATTTGATATAGTTATATGGTTAAGAACATAATAGTCTATTGCATGTGCTTATCAATGGCAGTGGAACCTTGATATTGATTTTTGTTGGCTTAGAGAATGAGTCTTGAAGATATGACCTCTGGACATGTTTAAGGTTATTTGTTAGATTCTTGCCTATCTCTCTTTGCGGTTTGAACTGGATGGAAGGCACAGTTAATTGTTTAATCTCAGGGGTGCCCCCATATTCCCTTCCTCTGCATGATAGCTGGCACTGCAGTGAGCCATTCGTTTGTATGTTTTATTCCCCCCTTCCAATGAGAATGAGGAACATTTGATATCTACACCCTCAAGTTCACCTCTTCCCCTGATATAAGTACATTAATAACATCATAACACTACCGTTCACTTAACGCTACCTCTGGTTGGCCATCAAATATTTCCATTGCAGTAATTGTTTTCTATATACTGAGCTGACCAGCATATGCTTTAGAAGGTGCAGTGGAATGCAGGAGTTGGATCTATAAATATAAGCGAAAGTACTTACAATTAAAAAGGAATTAGTGAAGAAGCCATTTGCAAAACGGAATTATTACCCTACTGCACAATATTGTAGACGCTTCAGTAATTAATTGTTTCATAAGTAGACCTTGATATCCAAGCCTGGAAATGCAGCATGCCCTATATTTGTTCATTATGTGTAAAAATGCATAGGGGTATAAAAAGTCAAAGAAAAGGGGTGGGGGTCTGATCTTTGTTTAAGGGTTCACATTGGAATGTTTTCACTTGCAAGGATAGTAAATACACAAAATGATGTACTCCTACATATAAAAAAAAACTGCTATAATATTGTAAGATAATTATTAAACATTTACAGATAAAAAAATGCTGTCCTGGTCCCCTGAGCTATAGGAGGGAGCTCCATGAGCTGGAATATAATATTATTTAGTCCATTAGACAGTAGAATCAAATTGTACACAACATTATTATTATTTATTATTAATAAATAATATATAAGAAATATAACACAATTATTTATTTGATTTATGTATGTATCAGAGAATATCATTTAAAATAGAGCTAGCTGTTTGTTATATTATTATAACTTAAACATAGCAATGATGATAAATAAAATATAGGTTGTGTCTGAAATTTAAGGGACACACACACACACACATATATATATATATATATATATATATATATATATATATATATATATATATATATATATATATTCTATGCAATAGGGAACAAAACATAACTGATCACTCCTAAATGCTTGTCTGGAATCAGAGGAGCCCTGACAAAAAAATAAAATAAAAATTGGAATCCTCATCAACTGTGGCTAAGCCACATTTTCCCTTAGGTGGTAACAGTAATGTATAAGCAGTACATTATTGTGCTGAGTTATATGCCAGGTCTGCTTAGACTCAGATCCCATTTATATTTATGGATGGTTGTAGGGTTAAGCATTTTGTCTTCACTACTAGTATGCAAACACATGAATTACTTCTCCTCTGGTTTTTCTGCTCTGCTTTTTTTTTTTTAAACAATACTTAATTAAAGGGACAGACAACACCAGAATTGTTGTTGTTTAAAAAGAAAGATAATCCCTTTATTACCCATTCCCCAGTTTTGCATATCCAACACAGTTATAATAATACACGTTTTACCTCTGTAATTATCTTGTATCTAAGCCTCTGCTGACTGCCCCCTTATTTCAGTTCTTTTGACAGACATGCAGTTTAGCCAATCAGTGCTCACTACTAGGTCACTTTACGTGCATGAGCTCAATGTTATCTATATGAAACATGTGAACTAATGCCCTCTAGTGGTCAAAATGTATTCAGATTAGAGGCAGTCTTCAAGGTCTAAGAAATTAGCATATGAACCTCCTAGGTTTAGCTTTCAACTAAGAATACCAAGAGAACAAAGCAAAATTGGTGATAAAAGTAAATTGGGAAGTTGTTTAAAATTGCATGCCCTATTTAAATCATGTTTTTTTTGGACTTGACTGTCCCTTTAAAGTGTGTTTTTTTTTCTTCATTAAAACACCAACATATTATTCTTTGAAGAATATCAAATTCATTAAGCAATAATTAATTTTACAGGTTGATCTTTTGTTTTTCTGTTTTTGTTATTTTTATCATCCCCATCCAAAAAAAGAAAAAAAAATGTTTATCTGGTTTCTCACAACCCTTAAAGGGACATACAAACCCAATTTTTTTTCTTACATGATTTAGAAAGAGCATGCAGATTTAAACAACTTTCCAACTTACTTTTATTGTCTAATTTGCTTCATTTTCTTGATGTCCTTTGTTGAAATGCATATCTAAATAGGCTCAGTAGCTGCTGATTGGTGGCTGCATATAGATGCCATGTATGATTGGTTCACCTATGTGCATTGCTATTTATTCAACGAATAACTAAAGAATGAAGCACATTAGATAATAGAAGTAAATTGGAATGTTGTTTAAAATTGCCAAATTTTGCAAACTTTACCGCCTCAATGGAAACTTGGCCAATGTTGGTGAGGACAAAGAATATAAACTATACCCGTCTTTGTTTTCCATTATTGTTTAATTATTGTATAATTTTATAAATCTAATTTTCTTCTCATTGCTTAAGTGATCAACAGATTTGTTCAAAATCTAAGAGCCAGCCTATAAATATAGGAGCCAGCAACTTTTAGCTATCTGTATGAGATACATATATTGTAAAATAAAACAAGAAATATATATTATTATAAATAAAAATAAATAAAAACAAGAAATGAACATACATAATATAGCAACACAATAAAACTTGTATTTCACATCTACAAGGCCTAGAAAGGATCCAGCCTCATCATGCTAAATTTTATGTGTGGATGGTGGGAAGTGGGGACACCCATTGGCATCTTGGGAGTCTAATCCAGGGCGCCAGAGACTAATTTTAAGGCTTCAGTCCCTCCCTGGCACCAGGGTTTGTCGAGCCCTGCCTGATTACCCTGATAAATTATGTTTTCTTCTTCTCTGCTTTCTACTTTTATAAGAATACTCTCATTCTAATAATGACAAACCTTTTGTGTCTGGTTAAGGTCAAATCTTTCATATTGTATGTTTTAACATCTGAGGAATATTTTATGATATGTTGGTGTTTCTTGGAAGTAGGGTTGCCACCCGTCCCTTAAAATACAGAACACTTATAAGTTACACATGCTGCAGGGTGTGCAGGGAGGAATATGAATAGTGCTGTCCAGAAACACAATACACGTTCCTCCCTGCACACCCTGCAGCATGTGTAACTCATAAGTGTCCAGGAAAACATGGCTGAGGTGGCAACCCTGCTTGGAAGGGTCATTAAACACCTCTAGCTTTTGTGTAAAAAATGTCCTTTGTCCCAAAAAGCATAACATATAACCTAAGTTTTCAAAATGCAGCAAATTACCTAAACCTGCAATTTGATTTGCAGGTTAAAGGGACACGAAACCTCACATTTTTCCTTCATGATTCAGATAGAGAATACAATTTTAAACAACTTTCCAATTTACTTCTATTATCTAATTTGGTCAGTTAACTTGGTATCCTTTGTTGAAAATTATATCTAGGTAGGCTCAGGAGCTTGGAGGTAGCTGTGGATTTGTGGCTGCACATATAACTCTTGTCATACTGTTGGCTTCAAGGGACATTAAACCCACATTTTTTCTTTTATGATTCAGATAGAGAAAACAGTTTTAAACAATATTCCAATTTACTTCTATTATCTAATTTGCTTAATTCTTTATATATCCTTTGTTGAAGAAATAGCAATGCACATGGGTGAGCCAGTCACACGAGGCATCTATGTGCAGCCACCAATCAGCAGCTACTGAGCATTTCTAGATATGCTTTCCAGCAAGGAATATCAAAAGAGTGAAGCAATTTATATAAGAGAAGTAAATTAGAAAGTTGTTTAAAATTGCATGCTCTTTCTAAATGATGAAAGATTTTTTTTTTCCATTTAAGAAAATGACCTAACTTTTGTTTATCAGATTTATTTGTTTAAAAAAGGGACATTTAAAAATGTGTTACAGTTGTTTTATAAACAGCATGACCAATCTTCAGCGCTATGGTACCTTAAAATTTAGCTAGCACTCACCCACCTTTAGAGCAATCTGGTGGCTCCCACCGACTCCCACCCTGTATAGTGACAGGCATCGCGAGGCTTCCCGTTATGTGTGGTGACGTCACCGCGCAACTTTATTTAAAATTTACAATACAAAATATAGGGAAAGGGGGCATGCCTGTATCTCAGACATCTAAGCAGCTACAGACCCCAAAGTCCCACCGTTGGAAAGGTAATCGCCTAACCTTTCAAACGGTATAAGTCTTGGGGATCTGGGGGGAAGTAAAAAAAAAAAAAAGTTTAAATAGTAAAAAACTGAAAAAAATGAAATCCAGTTTCGCACTCAAATGGTTAAGGTTTAAAGAGCATAAAAGTGCAAAAAGGAAATACTTTGTATTACAGCATTTTATGATTTCACTGCTGTTTGCCTATACTTATTTGTTCAGCTCTTGCAATACATTACTGGAAATTAGCAAAACGCATCTGCTAGGCCAATAACAAGAGGCATATGTGTGTAGCCACCAATCACAAGCTAGTTCCATGTAGTGCATATGTGCTCCTGGGTCTACCTAGGTATGCTTTTCAACAAAAGATACTAAGTGAACAAAATAAATTTGATAATAAGTACATTGTAAAGTCTCTTCAAATTGCAGGCTCTGTCTGAACCATGAAACCTTTTTTTTTTTTTTTTTACTTTCATGTCCCGGCTGTGCAACATTTCTCTATCACAATAGTGTCCCAGTGCAAGAACATGTGCTCCCCTACGCTATCTGTGTTGTGCTGTCATTTATGTAGAAATAGTATATAGGCTGCCAGTGCACATTGTGTATTGCTAACCTGAATACATATTTAAAGGGATAGAGAACCCCAACATTTTATTTCATGATTTGGATAGAACATACAATTTTAAATAACTTTCCAATTTACTTCTATTATAAAATGTGCTTCATTCTCTTGTTATCCTTTGGTGTAGGAGCAGCATTGCACTACTGGCAGCTAGCGGAACACATCTAGTTAGCCAATCACAAGAGCCAAATGTGTGCAGGTACCAATCAGCAGCTAGCTCCCTCTAGTGTAGGATATGTGCATATTCTTTTTCAACAAGGGGTACCAAGAGAATGAAGCATATTTGAAAATAGAAGTGAATTTAAAAGTGTTATAATTATATGCTCTATCTGAATCAGGCAAGTTTAATTTTGACTTTCCAATCCATTTAAACATTTAATCATGTCCCTTTCTGCCAATAGTAATGTGGCAGTTGTCTTTATCAGCCATTGGTCATTAAGATAAAGTATGCAACTAACTGATAAAGCTGTATTAGTTTCAATTTAAAGGGACACTACATTTAACTAAAACTAAACTTTAATGCTTCCTATAAAGCACTGGTTTTCAAACTCCCTAGCATTCCACATTTTGAGGATATCTGAACTAGCGCATAGGTGAAATAATCAGCTGATTAGTAAACATGGTTATTTTACCTGCTCTCATCAAAGTAGTCCTGAAAAACTGTCCTGTTGGGGAGGCCTGAGGACAGATCTGAAAACTAATGCTATATAGAGTATGCAATTTTAAACAAGTTTCCAATTTACTTCTATTATCTAATTTGACTCATTCTCTTTGTATAGTTTGTTGAAAAGCATACGTAAGTACACTCAGGAGCAGCAATACACTACTGGGAGCTAGCTGCTGATTAGTGGCTGCACATATATGCCTCTTGTCATTGGCTCACCAGATGTGTTTGGCTAGCTCCCTGTAGTGCATTGATAACCCACCAAAAAATAAATAAAAGTGGCGCTAACTCCCTCTTAAAATATAATAAAATCGCTAATGTCAATTCTGTTTATCAATTTTTACAACAAAACATGTGTGGTATCCAACAAATGTTAAATAAATAAATCAAATCCCTGTATGCAATTATAGGGTAATCAAAACAGAATACACACAAATCAATATTAAAACAAATGGAATAACAAAAACGTTTTACCACTTTCCAAAAGATGTCAGTCCATTAATCACTATAGTCCTCTGCTGCTTGTTTACCAAATGGATCCTTCACACCAAATGAAGTAGGGCAAAAACTTTCACTCTGAAAAAGAAAAAAGCGCAAAGAGAGACTCAAGTGCAATAAATAACACAAACGCTGCTGCTCTTAAAAATATGCACTTACAATGTTTTATTAATAATACAGCAGTTTAAAAACACAGCTTTCTCCTTTAGGGTAAAATATCCAAATACTCAGCTGCTCCGGTCTGTTTTCACAGCCTAGTTGTCTTTTTTTCTTTTTTTCCCAATGTCCGTTCCCTTCCGCTGTTCCCCGGAACTGTCAGTGTATGGGAAATCCTTGTTCCTGGGGCTATGGTAGCCCTGAATGTCCAAAAAGCAAAAAGCGTTCTATTCCTAGAACTACGGCTCCTCTGAAGAGCCAAAGCATTTGACTCTTCATCCTCTTGAGAAAGTCTGCACGATAGCAGAAGAAACGCGTAGAGGTATCATAGGATTGTACTTTGGCTCTTCAGAGGAGCCGTAGTTCTAGGAATAGAACGCTTTTTGCTTTTTGGACATTCAGGGCTACCATAGCCCCAGGAACAAGGATTTCCCATACACTGACAGTTCCGGGGAACAGCGGAAGGGAACGGACATTGGTTGTGCAAATATACATATATGTGAATGTGTGTATGGAAGTGCAATTAATTTTACATAGGTTCTTAATGACTTGCTGCTGTTCACTTGATCGATTGTGCAATAGCAAGCACTTTTTCTCTGCAGGGAAGTGGTTACCTGCATACCTAATATCTGCATCTCATATACACAGTGTACTTGCATATTCAGCTGTGTGGTTTGATAAAGGCTAATTCCTTATTAACCTACGTTTTATCACACATTAAGTATTAATATTACGTTTTAATAATTACACTATTTTTTTTAGAAAAAAATGTTTAATATTTTTTGTTTCTGAACATAGACGTGCTTGAAGGTCCAGAAAACAAAGTTTCTTGAAATAAAAAGATTGTGTATATACGCATTTTAAACAAGGTAAATGTCATAGGCACTTATGTGTAACTCATAAGTGTCATGGACACTTATGAGTTACACAAGCTGTAGGGTAAGCAGGGAGGAACATGTATTGTGCTGTTCATCAGCGCTATTCATATGATGTGGAGAGGCACAATACAAGTTCCACCCTGCTTACCCTGCCGCATGCGTAACTCATGTCCATGAAAACATGGCCGAGGTGGCAACCCTAGATACGTACGTTTAGCGACATAGAAATCTGTATGTTAGCTGCACAGAGAGAGAGCAGAAGTGATACATTAGCAGAAAAGAGAGGAGATAGGGAGAGGTAGAGGAGTATTTTAGTGGGGGGCTGCTAACAATGACATCTCTACTGAGCCTCAAGCTTTTCAGCCCTATTTCTCCAACATTGGTGTGTCCGGTCCACGGCGTCATCCTTACTTGTGGGGAATATCTCTTCCCCCAACAGGAAATGGCAAAGAGTCCCAGCAAAGCTGGCCATATAGTCCCTCCTAGGCTCCGCCCACCCCAGTCATTCTCTTTGCCGTTGCACAGGCAACCACGGAGATGGTTAAGAGTATGTGGTGTTTAGTTGTAGTTTTTTTTATTCTACTATCAAGAGTTTGTTATTTTAAAATAGTGCTGGTATGTACTATTTACTCTGAAACAGAAAAGGATGAAGATTTCTGTTTGTGAGAGGAAGATGATTTTAGCAGACAGTAACTAAAATCGATTGCTGTTTCCACATAGGACTGTTGAGATGAAGTAACTTCAGTTGGGGGAAACAGTTAGCAGACTTTTCTGCTTAAGGTATGACTAGCCATATTTCTAACAAGACTGTGTAATGCTGGAAGGCTGTCATTTCCCCTCATGGGGACCGGTAAGCCATTTTCTTAGTCAAGCAAACAGAATAAAGGGCTTAATATGGGCTATTAAACTGGTAGACACTTTTATGGGCTAAATCGATTGCTTTATTTGGACATTTTATACATGTTTATGCTGATAATTCACACTTATAAACTTGGGGAACGTTTTTTAACGTCAGGTACTATGTTAGACACCTTTTCCAGTCAGGGAGGGCCTTCCCAGTTGTAGGCTGAGCCTCATTTTCGCGCCATTACTGCGCAGTTGTTTTTGAGAGCAAGACATGCAGATGCATGTGTGAGGACCTGAAAGTAGTTGGAAAAGTTTCTAGAAGGCGTCATTTGGTATCGTATTCCCCTCTGGGCTTGGTAAAGTCACAGCAAAGCCTGCATATCAGAGAAAGCGCGATTGCTCTGTTTTAAACACTGAAGAGCAGGAGGGCGCTGATGATAATTGTTCTGTCATACCCTCACACCAATCTGAAGTGGCCATGAGGGAGGTTTTGTCAGATGGGGAAATTTCAGATTCAGGAAAAATTTCTCAACAAGCTGAACCTGATGTTGTGACATTTAAATTTAAATTAGAACATCTCTGCGCACTGCTTAAGGAGGTGTTATCTACTCTGGATGATTGTGACAACTTGGTCATTCCAGAGAAATTATGCAAGATGGACAAGTTTCTAGAGGTTCCGGTGCACCCCGACGCTTTTCCTATACCCAAGAGGGTGGCGGACATAGTGAATAAGGAGTGGTAGAAGCCCAGCATACCTTTTGTTCCCCCCCCCTATATTTAAGAAATTTTTTCCTATGGTCGACCCCAGAAAGGACTTATGGCAGACAGTCCCTAAGGTCGAGGGGGCAGTTTCTACTCTAAACAAGCAAACTACTATCCCTATCGAGGATAGTTGTGCTTTCAAAGATCCTATGGATAAAAAATTGGAAGGTTTGCTTAAAAAGATTTTTGTACAGCAGGGTTACCTTCTACAACCCATTTCGTGCATTGTTCCTGTCACTACAGCAGCGTGGTTCTGGTGCGAGGAACTAGAAAAGTCGCTCAGTAGAGAGACTCCGTATGAGGAGGTTATGGACAGAGTTCACGCACTTAAGTTGGCTAACTCTTTTATTTTAGATGCCGCTTTGCAATTAGCTAGATTAGCGGCGAAAAATTCAGGGTTTGCAATTGTGGCGCGCAGAGCGCTTTGGCTAAAGTCTTGGTCAGCGGATGTATCATCCAAGACAAAATTGCTTAACATCCCTTTCAAAGGTAAAACTCTCTTTGGGCCAGAATTGAAAGAGATTATCTCAGACATCACTGGGGGAAAGGGCCACGACCTTCCACAAGATAGGCCTTTCAAGGCCAAGAATAAGTCTAATTTTCGTTCCTTTCGCAATTTCAGGAACGGACTGGCCTCTAATTCTGCATCCTCTAAGCAAGAGGGTAATGCCTCACAGCCCAAACCAGCCTGGAAAGCTATGCAAGGCTGGAACAAGGGTAAGCAGGCCAAGAAGCCTGCTGCTGCTAACAAAACAGCATGAAGGAGTAGCCCCCAATCCGGGACCGGATCTAGTAGGGGGCAGACTCTCTCTCTTTGCTCAGGCTTGGGCAAGAGATGTTCAGGATCCCTGGGCACTAGAAATAGTTTCTCAGGGTTATCTTCTGGAATTCAAGGAACTACCCCCAAGGGGAAGGTTCCACATGTCTCACTTATCCTTAAACCAAATAAAGAGACAGGCGTTCTTACATTGTGTAGAAGACCTGTTAAAGATGGGAGTGATACACCCTGTTCCAATGACGGAACAAGGAATGGGATTTTACTCAAATCTGTTCGTAGTTCCCAAAAAAGAGGGAACCTTCAGACCAATTCTGGATTTAAAGATCCTAAACAAATTTCTCAGGGTACCATCGTTCAAAATGGAAACCATTCGAACGATTCTACCCACTATCCAGGAAGGTCAATTTATGACTACCGTGGATCTAAAGGATGCGTACCTACATATTCCTATCCACAAAGAACATCATCAGTTCCTAAGGTTCGCCTTTCTGGACAAACATTACCAGTTTGTGGCCCTCCCATTCGGGTTAGCCACTGCTCCAAGGATTTTCACAAAGGTACTCGGGTCCCTTCTAGCGGTTCTAAGACCGAGGGGCATTGCAGTAGTACCGTACTTGGACGACATTCTAATACAAGCGTCGTCCCTTTCAAAAGCAAAGGCTCATACAGACATCGTTCTGGCCTTTCTCAGATCTCACGGATGGAAGGTGAACATAGAAAAGAGTTCTCTGTCTCCGTCAACAAGAGTTCCCTTCTTGGGAACAATAATAGACTCCTTAGAAATGAGGATTTTTCTGACAGATGTCAGAAAGTCAAAACTTCTAAGCACTTGTCAAGTTCTTCACTCTGTTCCACGTCCTTCCATAGCTCAGTGCATGGAAGTAGTAGGGTTGATGGTTGCAGCAATGGACATAGTTCCTTTTGCACGAATTCATCTAAGACCATTACAACTGTGCATGCTCAAACAGTGGAATGGGGACTATACAGACTTGTCTCCAGTGATTCAAGTAGATCAGAAGACCAGAGAGTCACTCCGTTGGTGGCTGACCCTGGACCATCTATCCCAGGGAATGAGCTTCCGCAGACCAGAGTGGGTCATTGTCACGACCGACGCCAGTCTAGTGGGCTGGGGCGCGGTCTGGGAATCCCTGAAAGCTCAGGGACTATGGTCTCGGGAAGAGTCTCTTCTCCCGATAAACATTCTGGAACTAAGAGCGATATTCAATGCTCTCAGGGCTTGGCCTCAGCTTGCAAAGGCCAGATTCATAAGATTCCAATCAGACAACATGACGACTGTTGCGTATATCAATCATCAGGGGGGAACAAGAAGTTCCCTAGCGATGAAAGAAGTGACCAAAATAATACAATGGGCGGAGGATCACTCCTGCCATCTATCTGCGATCCACATCCCAGGTGTGGAAAACTGGGAAGCGGATTATTTGAGTCGTCAGACTTTCCATCCGGGGGAGTGGGAAATCCACCCGGAGATCTTTGCCCAGTTGACTCAATTATGGGGCATTCCAGACATGGATCTGATGTCGTCTCGTCAGAACTTCAAGGTTCCTTGCTACGGGTCCAGATCCAGGGATCCCAAGGTGACTCTAGTGGATACACTAGTAGCACCTTGGACCTTCAACCTAGCTTATGTGTTTCCACCGTTTCCTCTCATTCCCAGGCTGGTAGCCAGGATCAAACAGGAGAGGGCCTCGGTGATCTTGATAGCTCCTGCGTGGCCACGCAGGACTTAATATGCAGACCTGGTGAATATGTCATCGGTTCCACCATGGAAGCTACCTTTGAGACAGGACCTTCTTGTTCAGGGTCCATTCGAACATCCAAATCTGGTCTCCCTCCAGCTGACGGCTTGGAGATTGAACGCTTGATTCTATCAAAGAGTGGGTTTTCAGATTCTGTGATAAATACTCTGGTTCAGGCCAGAAAACCGGTAACTAGAAAGATTTACCATAAAATATGGAAAAGATATATCTGTTGGTGTGAATCCAAGGGATTCCCATGGAATAAGATAAAAATTCCTAAGATTCTTTCCTTTCTGCAAGAAGGTTTGGATAAAGGATTATCTGCGAGTTCTCTAAAGGGACAGATTTCTGCTTTATCTGTCTTACTACACAAACGACTGGCAGCTGTGCCAGATGTTCAAGCATTTGTTCAGGCTCTGGTTAGGATCAAGCCTGTTTACAGACCTTTGACTCCTCCCTGGAGTCTAAATCTAGTTATTTCAGTTCTTCAAGGGGTTCCGTTTGAACCTCTACATTCCATAGATATTAAGTTATTATCTTGGAAAGTTTTGTTTTTGGTTGCTATTTCTTCTGCTAGAAGAGTTTCAGAGTTATCTGCTCTGCAGTGTACTCCGCCCTATCTGGTGTTCCATTCAGATAAGGTTGTTTTGCATACTAAGCCTGGTTTTCTTCCAAAGGTTGTTTCCAACAAGAATATTAACCAAGAGATAGTTGTACCTTCTTTGTGTCCGAAACCAGTTTCAAAGAAGGAACGTTTGCTACACAATTTAGATGTAGTCCGTGCTCTAAAATTCTACTTAGAAGCTACAAAAGAATTCAGACAAACATCTTCTTTGTTTGTCGTCTATTCTGGTAAAAGGAGAGGTCAAAAAGCAACTTCTACCTCTCTTTCCTTTTGGCTTAAAAGCATCATCCGATTGGCTTATGAGACTGCCGGACGGTAGCCTCCTGAAAGAATCACAGCTCACTCCACTAGGGCTGTGGCTTCCACATGGGCCTTCAAGAACAAGGCTTCTGTTGATCAGATATGTAAGGCAGCGACTTGGTCTTCACTGCACACTTTTGCCAAATTTTACAAATTTGATACTTTTGCTTCTTCGGAGGCTATTTTTGGGAGAAAGGTTTTGCAAGCTGTGGTGCCTTCCGTTTAGGTAACCTGATTTGCTCCCTCCCTTCATCCGTGTCCTAAAGCTTTGGTATTGGTTCCCACAAGTAAGGATGACGCCGTGGACCGGACACACCAATGTTGGAGAAAACAGAATTCATGCTTACCTGATAAATTGCTTTCTCCAACGGTGTGTCCGGTCCACGGCCCGCCCTGGTTTTTTAATCAGGTCTGATGAATTATTTTCTCTAACTACAGTCACCACGGTACCATATAGTTTCTCCTATATTTTTCCTCCTGTCCGTCGGTCGAATGACTGGGGTGGGCGGAGCCTAGGAGGGACTATATGGCCAGCTTTGCTGGGACTCTTTGCCATTTCCTGTTGGGGAAGAGATATTCCCCACAAGTAAGGATGACGCCGTGGACCGGACACACCGTTGGAGAAAGCAATTTATCAGGTAAGCATAAATTCTGTTTTTACATGTATTCTCATCCTTTAGGTTGAGCTAATGGATACTTCATGGGACTCTATGACTTGTAGTACGGATTGGTTGCACAGACACTTATTATATTTGATACTATAAGAGGGTGGTGCTAATAATTCCAAATGGCCTTTTTTGGATTAGTTAAAGTAGAGGTTGGCAAATGTATATACAAAATAAGAAGGCAAACATAATATTGAAGAGCCAGGAAGACATTCAATATAAATGTGTAGAAAAATCCAAAACATGCAAAGTCATCGCTTTAATTACATGTTTGGTACATGGTATAGGTCTCTCCTAGTCAGTAAAGTGACACTCTTTCTAGAAAATGGTTTTAACAGAGGTTTAGGTTTATAACAACTATGGTATGCAGAGTGAGTGTAGAAAGTAGACACAGGCCATTTGGACTGATATTCAATGCAAAACCTGTGGGCCTTAAAGGGACAATGTACTCAGGCAAATAACTGATAAGAGATCATTGTATTCAAATCTGTTGCAGGAACACCCTTTTAAATGGCCTGGGCTTTCTTTCTCCCATTACACACATGGATAGGGTTGCCACCTCGGCCATGTTTTCACTTATGAGTTACGCATGTTGCTGGGTAAGCAGGGTGCAACATGTATTGTGCCTCTAGACATTACATGAATAATGCTGATAAACAGCACAATACAGGTTCCTCCCTTCCCACCCTGCAGCGTGTGTAACTCATAAGTGTCCAGGAAAACATGGCCGAGGTGGAAACCCTACACATGGAGGCTTATTTCTGCCGCATCCTTTTCCTTATATAGCTTTTCTAAAGCCAACACTGCAGGCACAACAGCTATTTTAAATGACAAAATAAAGGTAAATGAGCTATTTGTAAACAATTGAATACATTACAACAGGAACACAATAAAAAAAGAGAACATTTTACAGCACAATGTCTGTATCATTTGGAAAGCCAGATTGCTCTATGTTTGAGAAAGCGTGCCATAAATTGTTTCTTTCATGGGACGTGCCCCTAAATACAGGTCTCAGGCATGTGTGTTTAAATCTCCAGAACAAATGTATTAATTAGGTGAGCCATCGTTTCATGTATGAGGCTAATTGCTGGGCATTTATTTTCAGGCCCTGTGGATAATGTCGTGTGCATATGACCAATGGTGAAAGCCGGTTCACAGCTATTAAAAGGATAGAAAAGTAAAAATTGAAATTTGCCTGAGTGCATTTCAATTTGAAATAGAATCATTTTTGCAATATACTTCCATTAGCAAAAGTGCTTGTAGTAAAAGTTATCATTGTTTTTCTGTGGCATACACACATATCCTACAAGGGCTGTGGACCAGTTTTAAGGCACCATGCCTGCTAAAATGCTGCCAGTGGTGTGTATTTCTTCTGTGAAGACATCATTTGTAATATTATAAATAGAGGTGCGCTAGAACAGAAGATATCATACACTCCCCTAGAAAGACAATATCCCCACTTAATTGTCTTAAAGTAACAGTGGATGAGAAAAAAGAAGTTAAGGGAAGGCGCTAAGAGCCAAAGATATCAACACTAATATCATATATCAAACATTTATTAAAACAAAAAAGAATGATTCCAGTTTATAAAAGGGACATCTCCCTGTAGCAATATGATTTAAAAAGTCTAAAACATAAAAAAGATTCCTAAAACAAAAGTGTGGATAGTGCTAGGCTGGCATATTAATTATTCTAAAAATGAATCCTCTAGAGATATATATTACCACAAGGTACTGACTTAAATTAATTGTTAAAGGTTAGACCTTAGGATTGCAGACAAGTTAGGTATTTGCTCATCACTCGTTACACTCTGTTCAAAAGAGCAAGTCCACAACTAGTATAGAAAGACAAATGTCAGCTGAGTACATTAGGTGTTAAAATGCAGATGAAAAGGACGGTAACTGTCCAACGTTAAATTCCAAACATCAAAAGCACCGCTTTCATATAGTACTTAATGACAAAGAGTATACCTCTATTTTCTACAAGTTGAGGATTGTGTTCCTTTTACAAATATATGGTACGTTACCCTTTTATGTTATACTGAAGTCGGCTTACTCGCGCTAGGCATTTGCCTCGAGCGGGTAACACTGTAGTGTTCTCGGCATCTGACGTCACATGCGTTATTCCAGTGAAGGGGAAAGCCGATTATTCCTCTGTTCTCAGCTGTTGCCGTTTAATTCACCAAAAAGGGGGACCCTGCACTTAGTGCTTATGCACGCAGGAGGGGAGTCTGAAGTGGGTATATAATTGCCCTTCCAACCGCAGCTCCCAGATGTTTACTGTAAAGTGATCTTTGTAGAATCCTCAATGTGAAAAATAACCCGGGTTAAATTTTGACAATTGATGAGAATAAAGGTATAAAACAATGTATCACACTGTTACACTGCGACACACGACGCGTTTCACCCTTTTATGGGCTTTTTCAAGATAGTTGTGGCACATGTAAGAGCCCTTATAAAGGGATATCCTTGATTATGATTGGTGGAAATCCAAATTGGTGCCTTTTCTTAAGGTGGTATTCAGTTCCCGTTTTTTAAGGAGGTATATACAAATACAAATATAGCTTTTTGTCTGCAATCATTATAAAGACATGTACTTGATTATAATTGGAGATAATCCAAAAGAATGCCTGTTCTATAGATGGTGTTAGCTCCTCATTCTTTAAGGTGGTATACCTACGTTCACACATTATTTTTGTCTGCAAATAACTTTGTATTGGACCACCAAAAGCATATTATATTACTAAAGATCGCCTAAACATGTTTTCATAAACAGCCCTTAGTTGTTAGCTATCTTATTAACATATATGTTATACCTAAAACAGCATTTGGAAAAGTGAAAGAAATTCTATAATCAAAGTGGTATAAAGTGAAAAATGAAGATGACAGATATTTTACTATGTGATACATCCATATTAAGTGAAAATAGTAGTGATTATTCAAATAAAAAAGGGGAGAGGTCCAATTCTGAATTGAGACCTCTAGGATATAGGGTGTCACATTTATAAATAAATTCAGCTTCTTTTATAAGAAGATTTTTCTCTGTATTGCCTCCTCTCCAATGGCCTTTGATTTTGTGAATTCCCCAGTACATTAAATCCTTTGTGTTCCCATGATGAATTTCCTTAAAGTGTTTATACAAAAAAGTGTCCTCTTTTTCTTTCTCTATACATAACAGATGTTCCCTTATTCTATCCCTGAGACATCTTTTGGTCTCACCGAAATAGAATAAATTGCAAGTGCATTTTAGTACGTATATAATATTTTTATGTGTACATCTAATTATTTCTTTAATGGTGATATCATCAGCTGATTCATTGATTTTAAGATTTTTTATTTTGGAGCTATGTGTGCACGCCTTACAGAAGTAGCATGGAAAAAAAGCCTGCTACTCTCCTTCCTTCTATATCTACTTGGTTTTTAGCAGTTTTCTTCTGTTTTAGTTCACTTGGGGCCATTACCATTTTGAAATTCTTTGCTCTTTTGAAAATAAATGTTGGTTTATCTGCCAATTGGTCTCCTATGATATTATCCTCTTTTAAAAGGTGCCAGTTTTTATTGATTATTTTTTTAATCAAATTGTGATCTGCATTGTAATTGGTTATAAAAGGGACTCTGATTGTATCATTTTTTGCTGTCTTTTATTTTATATTCCAAAAGATTCTCTCTATTTGTTACTCTTGCTTTTTGAATTGCTTGCGTAACATTCTTTTCATTATAACCTCTTATGTTAAATTTGTCTGCTAGTGTCACCACTTGATGTTCAAAATCCTCAATTCTGGAGCAATGTTTTCTTATACGCAGGCTCTGACTATATGGGATATTCTCTTTCCATAACCCAAGATGACAACTATTCGCATGTATTAGGTTATCACAGTCTACTTTTTTGAAGTGTGTTTGGGTCTCCAATTTATTATCAATTACCATAATTTCTAAATCAAGAAAAACATTTTTTTTCTTTACTAGAATTACATACAAATTTTAAACCGTTATAGTTATTATTCATCTCCTCAAGTAGTTTTGTTAGTTCCCACTCAGGGCCCTTCCATGCTATCAACAGATCATCTATATAACGCTTATAGAGTACGAGGTTTGCACCGAGATCGCCCCTGTTGAAGAAACTTTCTTCCCATACTCCCATAAACTTTATGGGAAGAAAGTTTCTTCAACAGGGGCGATCTCGGTGCAAACCTCGTACTCTATAAGCGTTATATAGATGATCTGTTGATAGCAATTAATATGTCAGCCTAGCACTATCCACACTTTTGTTTGAAGACATTTTTGTGTCATACAAGCCACCACTGACCCTCGGTGAAGGCATGATGTTTGAATACTGTTGCATGGGCCCTCGCAGGATATGTGCGTATGCCGCAGAAAACAGTAACTATTACTAGAAACATTTTTACTAATTGAAGTATATTGCAAAAATGCTTCTGTTTCAAATTTAAATGCACCCATACACATTTCAGTTTTGACCTTTTTATCCCTTTAAAGAAGCTAGTGCTACTGAGTATGATCCAACAACTTTCCAATTAACTTATATTTTTTAATTTGCTTTCTTCTTTTGGTATCCTTTGTTGAAAAGCATGCCTAGGTATGCTCAAGAATAGCAATGCACTACTAGGAGCTAGCTGATGCAATACTGGGAGCTAGTTGCTGATTGGTGGCTGTACATATGTGCCTCTTGTCATTGGTTCACCCAATGTGCTCAGCTAGCTCACAGTAGTTAATGCAAGAGAATGAAGGAAATAGTAGAATTAAATTGATTTTTTTTTTTAAATTCTATGCTCTATCTGAACCATGAAAGAAAAAAGTGTGGGTTTCATGTCCTTAAAGGGACACTAAACCCAAAAATTTTCTTTCATGATTCAAGTAGAGAATACAATTTTAGACAACATTCAAATTACTTTCTATTATCTAATTTGCTTCATTCTTTAGATATCCTTTGTTGAAGAAATAGCAATGCACATGGATGAGCCAATCACATGAGGCATCTATGTGCAGCAACCAATCAGCAGCTACTAAGCCTATCTAGATATGCTTTTCAGCAAAGTATATCAAGAGAATGAAGCAAATTAGATAATAGAAGTAAATTAGAAAGTTGTTTAAAATTGCATGCTCTTTCTAAATCTTGAAAGAAAAAATTTGGGTTTCATGTCCCTTTAAGTCCTATATAAAAGGACAGATTCCATAGCAGCATGCATAATTACTTTTCTGTTTCGCAGCATGTTTTCCAGACGTAGCACATAAATTATGGTCTCTGCATGGCCATGTTCAGTATTGATGCAGCAATGTTATACACAAAAAACATAGCAAACGATATTTATTGACACATTTTAAGGAATGATGTTTCATGGGAGTGAATTGCGTGAATTTGTATAATTTCTATATATAACTTAAACATCATCATTAAAACTAACTTTATTTGTAGTGGACATTAAAGGAATAGTCTAGTCAACATAAAACTTTAATAAATCAGAACATGCAATTTTATGCAACTTTTTAATTTACTGTTATCAATTTAATACCTATTAATTTTTCTTAGTTCTCTTGGTATTTTTATTTGAAAAAGCAGGAATTTAAGCATAGGAGCCGGCCCATTTTTGGTTCAGCACATGGGTAGTGTGCTTTCTGATTGGTGGCTAAATGTAGCCACCAATCAGAAAGCGCTACCCAGGTGCTGAACCAAAAATGGGCCGGTTCCTAAGCTTACATTTAAATAAAAATACAAAGAGAACGAATAAAAATTGATAATAGGAGTAAATTGGAAAGTTGCTTAAAATTTAGTTGAATACAAATGTAACATGGCTATTTTTTTTTTTGTTCATTTTGAGCAAAAGAAAAAAACATATAATATTATTATTATTATTATATTATATTATATATATATATATATATATATATATATATATATATATATATATATATATATATTGCATGTAAACAGGGCTTGAAATTTCCAGTCCACTACTACTGGATAACTTATAAATTTGACCTTTTCCTATCTTTAACATTGAGAAGACTAGTAACTTTTCCTCTCTGGGCTAGTAGCTTTTAACCCCTGACTAGTAAACCATAGTAATATTTGTCCAATATATATATATATATATATATATATATATATATATATATATATATATATATATATATATATATATATATATATGGAAAAATAGAGAGTGGACAAGCGCACAAGAAGGCACTCTTGGTGTAGATCGTTTGTTACAAGGTTATTCACTATAAAAGATGTATAGATTCACACTCACGTGGTTTAACCTCATCCAATATGAGGTCAACACACCGTTCCGCCCACCGGAAGGCCCGGTATCTACCGCTCCTTGGGAGAGTGTCTTTGGCTTTCAAAAGGACAAAGTGGAAACAAGACTGAAGCAGGAACTACATGGAGACCAGAAGTAGATATCAACTTTAAAACAAGTGCCTTATCTTTACCTCATATTGGATGAGGTTAAACCACGTGAGTGTGCATCTATACATCTTTTATAGTGAATAACCTTGTAACAAACAATCTACACCAGGAGTGCCTTCTTGTGCGCTTGTCCACTTTCTATTTTTCCAGGACACCTTGGGGAGAATCTTCTTTCTGGAGAGGAGAATCCCACCTTAGACGAAGCAGCCGAGAGTGCAGGCATCTGTGGAACTGTCATATATTATAGAAACTGGACATTATTGGAGACAGCCTGTTATTACTACACCTTTGCTTAACTGGTTTGGAAACCTAGTTATACGGACTACATTTATATATTTATATATATATATATATATATATATATATATCTCACATAATTTATATCTGTATAACCCATTTGTAGTGGTTTTATATTCATATAGTTTTATATTTATATATCTTTGTATTGCATTGTATTCTATACTGAGCATAGGTTCCTCTCTTAGTATTAGTACCACATTCCTAAGCGCAGACATACTCCATTGTTATATATATAAATATACATATAAATCCCACAAGTATCTGTACTCCAACTGCCAGGTAGTCAACGACTAGTTTGCTTAGTCAGGATTACATTTCAATAGTAAAACATATGCAGGCCCATTTATCAAAGGGCTTGCGGACCTCATCCGACACTGCAGATCAGGTCCGCAAGACCTTGCTAAATGCGGAGAGCAGTAGGCTCTCCGCATTTAACATTGCACCAGCAGCTCACAAGAGCTGCTGGTGCAACCCCGCCCCCTGCTGACTCGCGGCCAATCGGCCGCCAGCAGGGAGGTATCAATCAACCCGATCGTATTCGATCGGGTTGATTTCCGGCGATTCCTGTCCGCCTGCTCAGAGCAGGCGGACAGGGTTATGGAGCAGCGGTCTTTGTGACCGCTGCTTCATAAGTTGTGTTTCTGGTGCGTCTGAAGATTCGCCAGAAACACGGCCCTTCAAGCTCTGTACGGAGCTTGATAAATGGGCCTGATGGACTGCACTTACTGAATTTGTGAAAAAAAATTGATTTATTTTGTTTGGTCTGAGGAAGGGGTTTGTGGATACTGAAACGACACTATGATATAACAAAATAAATCTATTTATTTTTCAAGATACGATGAGTCCACAGATTTCATCCTTACTTGTGGGATATCACCTCCTGGTCAGCAGGAGGAGGCAAAGAGCACCACAGCAGAGCTGTATAAATAGCTCCTCCCTTCCCTCCCAACCCAGTCATTCTCTTTGCCTGTGTTAGTGATAGGAAGAGGCAAAGTGAGGTGTTAGATTAGCTTCTTCAATCAAGAGTTTATTATTTTTAAAGTAGTGCTAGTGAGTGCTACTTTGTTCTGGGGTGTAGCCTAGACCTGATCAGTCTCTACAGTAGGGCATTTGGTGGCTTTAAAGCAATAGGAACTGGTGGGACATAATTCTCACTGCGCCTCCTATACATATTTGCTGCCCTAATACAGACAGCCTGAGCCCTTTTAACTCATGCTAATTTTAGTCTACAGGGCTATGAGAGGGAGAGGACCTCTGAAAACCTGCTGGACTGCCATGCTGTCGCACAGCTTTCAAGGTAAATGCTGACTTTTTATTCTGATGGATCTCAGAGAAGTGGAGCACTTTATTTATGTGGTCAGGACTCCTACATGTAACAGGAGGGACAACACATACTTAGCAGGGGCTAAAAATCCAGCAGTTACACACTACGCTACAGGGCAGTCACATAAGCAAGGGCTAAGAAATAGGGCTCTTAATGTGATGGGTCAAGTCACCTCTCCTAGTTGGAGAGGTCTATGGCAGCTAATTTTATGCATGTCAGTTATGTCTATAACGTCCAGGAGCTGGTTCCGCTTTTGGTTTTCCAGGCTACAAATGTTAAATGGTGATGCTATAACATTTATCGTTTCAAACTGGTGTATGGGTCAGGTCACTCTTTGTTGATTTATTGTGCTGCATGACATGCGGTGGCCTGATTGTCCCCAATATGTATCTGAGGGTACAGTTTAACTATCTACCGGTGGCCTATCTATAACAACGTTTTAATGGCGACCTGGAAATTGTTGGTTACACGCCCACGATGGGCGGAGTTGCTAGTTTGTGCCGCTTTCGGGCGCTTTCTCTATCTCCAGGGCATAGTCATACAAGTGCCGGGAGTTGGAGAGTATTCACGCCCACGATGGGCGAAGTTGTTAGTTTGCGTCACTTTCGGGCGCTTTCTCTATCTTTAGGGCATACAAGTGCCGGGAGTTGGAGCGTCTTCACGCCCACGAGGGGGGGAACTCTGTGACAACTGTGTGGGATTTCGCTCTTCTCCTTCACGTAGATACCGGGGCAGAGCATCTCACACAGTCCAGTGTTGTTAACTTTCATTGCGTGTATAACATGCTGTGGCAGTGCAGTTTGACTGCTTTTATGTATCTCATTTTTCTCAATGTGTCTTGCACAAAAGGGAATAAGGGGTTAATTGACATTACTCTATGAAGTACTTAATGAGCCTTATGTTATTTACATTTGGGTTGGGCACTTCAGCATGATTTGAGAGCTGCTGCAGATTTCTTTGTTAATCATTCCAACCCTGCATGTTTAAAGAAAAAGTTACTGTTTAATATTTACACAGGGACAGTAACGTTTTTTCCATCTGTTATTTTTATTTAATGAATTCAGCTGTTTATTTGTTATTTCATCCTTGGTGTCTTAGGATGCAATAAATGCACGTAAAAAAGTTTCTTTCAAGATTTAAAGAGACAGTAACGTCTTTTTCTTTGCAAATCTTATGAAAGAATTTCAGTTGTTCATTTGTTCATTCATCCTTTGTGATTTTGGATGGAACAATAGCGTACATAATGAGGTTTCTTGTTAAGACAGTTTTCATTTTTTGTGTGTACCTTTTAAAAAAAAATAAAAAAAATAAATAAATTATGTACCTACTCTCTCTAAGGAGATTGCTATTATGAATAGGTGACAGTGGTCAAGTTAGGCCATTCTTTTCTCCTATAGTGTCCCATGGAATTTTCTGGCCACATACAGAGCCCTGCGCTTCCTTTTACACTCCATTCGGAGTTATGGTGCCTTATATGTTTTGTTTCCACGAGGTAGGAAACATTCCTTGAGGAAGTTTTTCAGTAGTTACTATTTCCAATGCTTCCTCCATATTACTGAAGGAGGGAGATACTTTGGGATTTTCCAATTTTCAGGAAGATGTTCCCGATAGCTGACGCTGTCAGGAAATCTGGACGGACGGTCCCTAAAGTGGAGGGGGCTATTTCCGTCTTGGCCTAGCAATCTACTATTCCTATTGGGGATAGTTGGAGGGTCTACTTCTAAAGATCTATGTTCTCCAAGGTTTGCTATTGCAACCGGCTGCGTGCACACTTGTGTGACAGCATATTGCTTCAATGTTTTTGAAGAATCTCTGAGGACTGAGATTTCTTTAAAGAATATCCAGATGTATCATCAAAGTCTAGGCTCCTGGCAATTCCTTACAAGGGAAAGACTTTGTTTGGTCCTGGCGAGGGTATTTCCTACTTCTAAGCAAGAAGGAATCTATTCGCAATTCAAGCCGCTGGGAAACCCAACCATTCTTGGAACATTGGTAGATAATTTGAGATAACTTGCTGCTGAATCCAAGTCAGCATGAGGGATTTTGCCCTCGATCCGGGACCAAATTTTGTAGGGGGCAGACTTCCTTATCATTCGGGCTTGTGTGCAGGATGTTCAGGGTTCCTGTCTCAGGGATACAAACTGGATCGGAAATTCTTCTCCACGAGGAAGATTTCTTCTTTCAAGAATATCTGCAAACCAGATACAATGAGAGGCGTTCTTACATTGTGGGATAGCCCTCTCTTCTTTGGGAGTGATATGTCCCGTTCCATTACAGGGACAGGGGCTTTATCGAGTCTGTAGTCCTCAAGATGGGAACTTTCAGACCTATTTTAGACCTCAAGAGTCTAAACAAGGTTCTCAGAGTTCCATCTTCAAAATGGAATCTATTAGGACCATTCTTTCATTGATCTGGAGGGTCAATTTTTGATGACAGTGGATCTAAGGGATGCATATCTTCAGGTTCCTATCCACAGAGATCATCTTAAGTTCCTGAGGTTTGACTTTCTGGACAAACCTTTTCAGTTTGTGGCTTTCCCTTTCGGTCTGGCCACGGCACCCAGAATTTTCACTGAGATTCTGGGGTCTCTTCTGGCGGTTCTAAGACCGCAGGGCATTGCGGTGGCGCCTTATCTGGATTCTAATCCAAGCGTCATCTTGTCAACTATCGATGTCCCATACCGACATTGTGCTATCCTCCCTGAGAACTCACGGGTGGAAGGTAAATCTAGAGAGGAGTTTATTGATTCCACAGACTAGGGTACCCTTCCTTGGAACTCTCATCGACTCTATATCCATGGGAATTTTTCTGACGGGGGTCAGAAAGTAAAGGATTGTGAATACATGTCGAGCTCTTCAGTACAATCCTCGGCCGTCATTGGCTTAGTGCATGGAGGTTATCGGATTGATGATGGCGGCAATGGACATCATTCCGTTTGCTCGTTTTCATTTCAGGTCTCTGCTGCTGCGCATGCTCAGGCGGAGGAATAGTGATTATCCAGATTTGTCCCATTGAATATCCATAGCTCAGGAGACGAGGGAATCTTTCTATGGTGGTTGTTGATGGAGCATCTATCCCAGGGGACATGCTTTCACAGGCTCTCAGGGGAGATTGTGACAATGGATGCCAGTCTATTAGGATGGGGAACAGTCTGGAACTTCTTAAGAGCTTAGGGAGTATGGACTCAAACGAGTCTCTCCTTTCCATCAACATCCTAGAGGTCAGAGCAACATTTAATGTGCTTCGGACCTGGCCTCAGTTGGCCTCGGCCAATTTCATCAGATTCCAGTCAGATGACATAATGACAGTGGCTTACAACAGTCATCAGGGAGTAACAAGGAGTTCCTTGGCGATGAACGAAGTAGCCAGGATACTTCAGTGGGTGGAGAATCTCTCCTGCCATCTGTCGGCGATCTACCTCCCAGGGACTGAAGAGTATCATCCGTTTTACTTTTGAGTCTGCTGGACAGCAGCCTCCTGAAGGAAGTATGAATCATTCCCCTGGGGTCGTTGTTTCCTCATAGGCATTAAAAAATTAATGCCTCTGTTGGTCGGATTTGCAAGGCTGCAACTTGGTCTTCTCTTCACTCTTTTTTTCAAAATTTTACATATTTGATACTTTTGCCTCGGCTGAGGCTGTTTTTGGGATAAAGGTTCTTCAAGCAGTGGTGCCTTCCGTTTAGGTTACCTGTCTCATCCCTCCCGTTTCATCCGTGTACTATAGCTTTTGTATTGTATCCCACAATTAAGGATGAAATCCGTGGACTCATCATATCTTGAAAAAGAAAAGGAAATTTATGCTTACCTGATAAATTTATTTATTTTTCGATACGATGATTCCACGGCCCGCCCTGTTCTAATGTGACAGGTAACACCTCTGCACCTCGGCTTTTCCTTTCTCTTCCTAACTTCGGTCGAATGACTGGGTTGGGAGGGAAGGGAGGAGCTATTTATACAGCTCTGCTGTGGTGCTCTTTGCCTCCTCCTGCTGACCAGGAGGCGATATCCCACAAGTAAGGATGAAATCCGTGGACTCATCGTATCGAAAAAGAAATAAATTTATCAGGTAAGCATAAATTTCCTTTTTTTTTTTTTACAAATCCAGTGAGTGCAGTCTATATGTTTTTAATATATACCGTATATACTGTATATATATATATATATATATATATATATATATATATATATATATATATATATATATATATATATATATATTAGTCTAGATACATGTTTTTTAAATTTACAAATGTTGGACTTCACTCACATTGCTTTGAGACTTCTCTGAATGCAGTGTGCATGTTGTAATCTTTGCTTTCCAATGCTGTGGTACTGTCATGGCATCAATAAATGAGAGGTTCTTGACAAACAGTATTCCTGTTACAGTTACATGGTGTTATGGTTGTAAAAGGTGCTGACATGAATAATATCAGATGTCATGAGAGCCTGCAGTCATATTAATTGTAATTTCTGAATGCTGAACAATAAAAAGCAGATGATCTAGAATGATCTATTTTACCATTATGAATAGTGCACATATAAACATTAGAATATTATTTATCTGTATAGATGTTTAATTCCATCTATCTGTGACCTTTAAAGGGATTATCTATATTTTTAAACAATAAAAATTCTGGAGTACACTGTCCCTTTTTTGCACATTCCCCAGTTTTGCATAACCAACACAGTTATATTAATACACTTTTTTTTTATTTTTATCTTTGATTACCTTGTATCTAAGCCTCTGCAGACTGTCCCCTTATTTTAGTTTGTTAGACAGTCTTGAATTTTAGCCAATCAGTGCTGATTCATATATAACTCCACGGGAGTAAGCATAAAGCATCTCGCTCGTACGCAAAAGTTTTACTTTTAACTTGTAATACACGCGTGGACTCGTGAGTGCAAAAATATTACTTGTAACAATTTGCATGCGGAGGCGCTAAATAGCACACAACTTATAATAAAGCCCTCACTATTTTTAATAGTGTTTTTAATTATTTAAAGCTATTTGGTGATTTATTGTTTTGAACAACAACCATTATAGTTAAATATTTACTGTAATATTAAAATACAAATGAGAGGAAAATAGGCAAAATGTACATACAGCTCATTTGCAAAGATTTATTATACTGATAAATTATTGAAATGGATAAATATAAATGTGGAAAATACATACTGTTTACCACTGTGTCCAAACTCTTAGCCGACGGACATTTGTCCGACAGACATTTGGCAGACGGACATTTGGTTTGACACACAAGTGGCTGTCAGATAACAGTCCGGCCACGAGATAGATTAGATAGATAAATAGATGCAATAGATGGATAGATAAATTTGATAGATCGATTCAATAGATAGATATATAAATAGATAGATTAGATCGATAGATAATTTCACAGACAGAGAATTACAAGAGGTGCGGGCTGGGACCCATGTTTAGGTTGCGGTGTCTGTCAGCCAAATGTCGTCGGACAGAATGCTGTCGACCAAATGTCTGTCAGCATTTTGTCAGAGCACCGCCTACCACAGCCATATTTTATATGAATTGAAACATTTTGAAATCTTCTTTATACATTTAAAAAAATTATATATTCCCTGAGTGAGCAAAAAATGTAAGGATGCCTTCTCAGTATTGTGGGTTACTTAAAGGGATGGTAAAATTAAACTTAAATTGACTGGATAGAGAATGACATTTTAAATGACTTTCTAATTTAATTTTAATATCAATTGTGCTTAGTTCTCTTGGTATTCTTTGTTAAAGAGTAATCCTAGGTAAGCTCAGGAGCGTGCAATTGGGTTTCGAAAACTGCTGCCAGATGGCTACACAACAATTTATAGCAATGTTGTACAGAATTGCAAACACTGCTGCCATATACTGCTATAGACCCATGCACGCTCCTATCAGCATACTTAGATTTAGTCTTCCACAAAAGGATACCAAAAGAACAAAGCAAATTTCATAATACAAATAAATTGGAGAGTTGTTTAAAATTGCTTGCTCTTTTTTAAACATGAAAGTTTACTGTCCCTCTTAATATTTAACCCCTTCGCAACCGAGAACATGCAGACAAGACCTACAAAAAAAATACCCTTCGTGACCAAGGACATGCCTGGCCCGTCCTCTGGGCAGACAGCTGCCAGTACCAAAGATGGTGGCAAGTAGGTAGAGGGGGGAGGGTTAGAAAGCTGTATGGGGGGATCAGGGAGGTTGGGGACTAAGGGGGGATCCAACACTGCAGAATCAATGTATTTAAAAAAAACAAACAAACAAAAAAAAACTTTTATTTTAGTACTGGCAGACTTTCTGCCAGTACTTAAGATGGCGGGACAATTGTGGGGGAGGGAAGAGTGCTGTTTGGGAGGGATCAGGGGGTGGGATGTGTCAGGTGGGAGGCTGATCTCTACACTAATACTAAAATTAACCCTACAAGCTTTCTAATTAACCCCTTCACTGCTGGGCATAATACACGTGTGGTGCGCAGCGGCATTTAGCAGCCTTCTAATAACCAAAAAGCAATGCCAAAGCCATATGTCTGCTATTTCTGAACAAAGGGGATCCCATAGAAGTATTTACAACCATTTGTGTCATGATAGCACTAACTGTTTGTAAATAATTTAAATGAGAAGCCTAAAATTGTGAAAAAGTTAGCTATTTTTATTTTATTTGATCGTATTTGGCGGTAAAATGGTGGCATGAAATATACCAAAATGGGCCTAGATCAATACTTTGGATTTTCTACTACACCACACTAAAGCTAAAATTAACCCTACAAGCTCCCTAATTAACCCCTCCACTGCTGGGCATAATTCAAGTGTGGTGCGCAGCGGCATTTAGCTGCCTTCTAATTACCTAAAATCAATGCCAAAGCCATATATGTCTATTTCTAAACAAAAGGGATCCCAGAGAAGCATTTACAACCATTTGTGCCATAATTGCACAAGCTGTTTAAATAATAAATAATTTCAGTTAGAAACCTAAAGTTTGTGAAAAAATCCCAGAGACAGAACTTTTTTACACTTTCTGCGATGAGATTTTTTTTAGTGAAAATTTTTCTGCAGGTCATTTTTAAATAAAATAGTAAATTTGTCAGTTACACTAAAGAACCAGATCAATTGCAATGTGTTGGTTAACTGGAGAATAAAGCAATATTTAAAGTTGTATAATCTAGTGCAGTAGTTGAAAATGATATTGCAAATTAGCTGCAGACAAAAAAAGTAATTGTAAAATGTCTCTCGAATTAATTTGTTTCCTTTTCTCTTAGTCTAACAGAAATGTAGTAATAAAAAAAGGTGCATTGCTCATATAAACATCTTACATTCAGAGGAAAACAACTTTGCAGACTATGAAAAGCTAGGGAACGAGCTTGCAAAAATCTCAGAGCCAGACGATCAATGCACTGCTGCTTTACAGCACTACTGCATATTTGACTGTTGTCTTCAAACAGCACTTTGCTCTGGATGCACTGTGTTAAAGTGAAGGTAAATTTTACTCTATCATAAGACATAAATGTGTCTATTTTTACTATAAGAAGCTGATCGCTAACTTTATTTTTCAATTTTTAATCAATATGATTATTATATTTATATTATTATACTCCTACCGTTTCCATGTATGCTCCTCCCCACCTATATTTCCGGAGTTTCAATGCTGTGACGTATAGAGCGGTCCCACCCGCTCTATACGTATCTCCCAAGCGCGTGCACGACCTTCATTTATACTGCGCATGCGCGAATCGGCGATTCTGACAACTTTTGCGCATGCGATAGTCTAAACTTTCCTGCACCAATGCGCATGCGTAAGCAGACACTCATACAAGTCCTAATGACATGGAATACGCTTGCGCAAAATGGGAGCGCGTATCGAGTTTAAGATTGACACTCTAAATGTAACGCATGCGCAGTTTAAAAGGGAGACGGGTGACGTGGATTGACGGGCACCTAACGGCCAGAATTGCAATTGGATGTTAGGAGAACGTGATCTGGAGGTAAAAAAAAAAATAGAAAACGGGTTGAATCGGATCAGCTAAAAATCGTTATTTATTACAGTGATAACTTTTTACATCGACATTTGTGTAAAAGATGATGAATGAAACTCCTACTAATTTTGGTCAATTAATCTAATTCAGGATAAAGAAAAAGGTAACTTAACCTTCACTTTAAGGAAAACTTATACAATGCAGCCAGAGAACAGCTCTGTTTAAAAAGAACAGCATAATGTGAAGCAGCACTGAAAAGTTATTAAAATGCTAACAGTTCCTGTTCTTTCTGCAGACATGCTGCATTTTCTGCGATGACATCTCAGATCACTCTATGTTCTGCCTTGGGGGAAAAAATTAACGATTTTTTTATTTGATCGCATTTGGCGGTGAAATGGTGGCATGAAATATACCAAATTGTGCCTAGATCATTACTTTGGGTTGTCTACTACAAAAAAATATACACACGTGAGGGGTTATTCAGGGATTCCTGACAGACATCGGTGTTCCAATGTAACTATCGCTAATTCTGAAAAAAAAAAAATGGTTTGGAATTAGCAAAGTGCTACTTGTATTTATTGCCCTATAACTTGCAAAAAAAGCAAAGAACATGTAAACATTGGGTATTTCTAAACTCAGGACAAAATTTAGAAACTATTTAGCATGGGTGCTTTTTGGTGGTTGTAGATGTGTAACAGATTTTGGGGGTCAAAGTTAGAAAAAGTGTGTGTTTTTTTCCATTTTTTCATCATATTTTATAATTTTTTTATAATAAATTATAAGATATGATAAAAAAATGGTATTGTTAGAAAGTCCATTTAATGGCAAGAAAAACGGTATATAATATGTGTGGGTACAGTAAATGAGCAAGAGGAAAATAACAGCTAAACACAAACACCGCAGAAATGTAAAAATAGCCCTGGTCCAAAATGGAAAAGTGATCTGGTCATGAAGGGGTTAAATAATTTTCGTAGCTCCTGATCTATAATCTAAACCTCGTCCTAGATCCTAAATATTTGTCTAGTTTCTAAATTTCAAATACATTTTGTCAACCCTTATTTAGCATCACTATAAATATAATGTATTTGTACTGTTCTGATAAAATAAAACCTTACTAACTTCCATTCATGTTTAAATACTACTTAAAGGGATACTAAACCCACATTTTTCATGATTCAAATTGAGCATGCTATTTTTAGCAACTTTCTAATTTACTCCTATTATCATTTCTTTTTCATTCTCTTGCTATCTTTATTTGAAAAAGCAGACATGTAAGGTTAGGAGCCAGCCCATTTTTGGTTCAGCACCTGGGTAGCGCTTGCTGAGTGGTCAGGCTCTTAAGCTTAGATTCCTGCTTTTTCAAATAAAGATAGCAAGAGAACGAAGACAATTTGATAATAGAAGTAAATTAGAAAGTTGCTTAACATTTTAAAATTGCTCTACCTAAATCATGAAAGAAAAAAATTTGGGTTTAGAATCCCTTTAAGGAGAATGGTGAAATAAATGTGGTTTATTGACTGGTTTTAATTTAATGCTTCTAGGGTTAAGAGTCTTTATATTTTTTTTTGCACAAGTGGTTATATATATATATATACAGGGAGTGCAGAATTATTAGGCAAATGAGTATTTTGACCACATCATCCTCTTTATGCATGTTGTCTTACTCCAAGCTGTATAGGCTCGAAAGCCTACTACCAATTAAGCATATTAGGTGATGTGCATCTCTGTAATGAGAAGGGGTGTGGTCTAATGACATCAACACCCTATATCAGGTGTGCATAATTATTAGGCAACTTCCTTTCCTTTGGCAAAATGGGTCAAAAGAAGGACTTGACAGGCTCAG
This sequence comes from Bombina bombina, assembly GCF_027579735.1. Lineage (NCBI taxonomy): Eukaryota > Metazoa > Chordata > Amphibia > Anura > Bombinatoridae > Bombina > Bombina bombina. Next base: position 149,008,228 of record NC_069502.1, on the reverse strand, counting down.
AAAAGTCAAAAATAGTGAGATATCTTGCAGAGGGATGCAGCACTCTTAAAATTGCAAAGCTTCTGAAGCGTGATCATCGAACAATCAAGCGTTTCATTCAAAATAGTCAACAGGGTCGCAAGAAGCGTTTGGAAAAACCAAGGCGCAAAATAACTGCCCATGAACTGAGAAAAGTCAAGCGTGCAGCTGCCAAGATGCCACTTGCCACCAGTTTGGCCATATTTCAGAGCTGCAACATCACTGGAGTGCCCAAAAGCACAAGGTGTGCAATACTCAGAGACATGGCCAAGGTAAGAAAGGCTGAAAGACGACCACCCTGAACAAGACACACAAGCTGAAATGTCAAGACTGGGCCAAGAAATATCTCAAGACTGATTTTTCTAAGGTTTTATGGACTGATGAAATGAGAGTGAGTCTTGATAGGCCAGATGGATGGGCCCGTGGCTGGATTGGTAAAGGGCAGAGAGCTCCAGTCCGACTCAAACGCCAGCAAGGTGGAGGTGGAGTACTGGTTTGGGCTGGTATCATCAAAGATGAGCTTGTGGGGCCTTTTCGGGTTGAGGATGGAGTCAAGCTCAACTCCCAGTCCTACTGCCAGTTTCTGGAAGACACCTTCTTCAAGCAGTGGTACAGGAAGAAGTCTGTATCCTTCAAGAAAAACATGATTTTCATGCAGGGCAATGCTCCATCACACGGGTCCAAGTACTCCACAGCGTGGCTGGCAAGAAAGGGTATAAAAGAAGAAAATCTAATGACATGGCCTCCTTGTTCACCTGATCTGAACCCTATTGAGAACCTGTGGTCCATCATCAAATGTGAGATTTACAAGGAGGGAAAACAGTACACCTCTCTGAACAGTGTCTGGGAGGCTGTGGTTGCTGCTGCACGCAATGTTGATGGTGAACAGATCAAAACACTAACAGAATCCATGGATGGCAGGCTTTTGAGTGTCCTTGCAAAGAAAGGTGGCTATATTGGTCACTGATTTGTTTTTGTTTTGTTTTTGAATGTCAGAAATGTATATTTGTGAATGTTGAGATGTTATATTGGTTTCACTGGTAAAAATAAATAATTGAAATGGGTATATATTTGTTTTTTGTTAAGTTGCCTAATAATTATGCACAGTAATAGTCACCTGCACACACAGATATCCTCCTAAAATAGCTATAACTAAAAACAAACTAAAAACTACTTCCAAAACTATTCAGCTTTGATATTAATTAGTTTTTTGGGTTCATTGAGAACATGGTTGTTGTTCAATAATAAAATTAATCCTCAAAAATACAACTTTCCTAATAATTCTGCACTCCCTGTATATATATATATATATATATAATTTTTTTGGCATAAGTAGATGATAAGAAATTAAATCACAGATACCTAGGAATTCTAGTAAGCAGGAGAAGACATCATTGAATGATTTAGGATTTACTTAAAACAAACATAAATTTGATTAGCCAGAACGTGTTCACTCCAGTTTCTAAAAATAATATTGCTTTAATCTGATTAGAGGGAGAGTATACACCAATTTTCATATAACTACTTGTTAAAGACTACTATAAAGAAGCATATGCACAGATACTGATATAAAAATCCAGTATAAAATATTTTAATACTTACATTGAAAAATAAATTGGTCGGCTACAGAGGAGAGGCATGGGTTAGTCAAGTTGCTGCTAACGGCTTTACACTACGAGGTACCTAGTTACCTATCTATCGTTCATCTGTCTTAATCCTCCACAAATGCCGTGCAGCAATTTCCCCTTACTGATTTTACAACAAATGCCCTTCTTGACTTCCCAGTACCCTTGGTTTTTAGCTAACTTATGTATATGCTCCTACCTACCTACAGCAGCCTAATATGTAAACTCCTAGCAAGTACAATAAGGACCAATGTATGTCTAATCACTGTTGTATCCCATGTATTGGTTAACTCCCGTCGGGTATTGGATGGAATATGAGTAGTCTTCATCTTTTGCTAAACACCATTTTGAATTATGCTTCTAGTAGAGTCCAATTTCTTCATTATCCAAACATATTGACTCATCTTGTCAATTATTTAAACATATATTCTACATGTATTGCATAAATAGCCTTCACATAGAATAATCAGTTTCCAGCTTGTTGTTATGAGACTCCTATATACACAACCCTCATGAATGCTTTTCTATGTGATTAGATTTGTTCCACACATGGGAGATTACTTTGTAAGTTCCAGCAACATATATTTTAAATGGATTTATTAGGACAACATACCTCCATTTTGGTTATTGTGTGAATAACCCATCCTTAATGATTATAGAATATGCATTAAGCTCCACCTGTTATCTGATGGGATATCCTTTAAACATTCATACTTGCAGCCACCTAATATACACCCTATGATAGCTCCCTCTATATATACCCCTTTTCTCTTAAGATAGGATAGCCACCTTTCATTAGTAGTTCCAACACACCTTGAGCAATACCTTATACAGCTCAGTAGGGTCTGTGTGGATCAATTTTATCTGGAAGTGTTAAGGGTAATATTTTATTAATTAATTTAAGGTTTGTCCTATAGACGTATATATTTCTCCAACTCACAGTCCATTTTACCTTACTTCCTACCTAACTATCTATATATTTTCATACAGTACAGGTAGCCCTCAGTTTACGCCAGGGTTAGGTTCCAGGAGGAATGGTTGTAAATTGAATCCGTTGTAAATTGAAACCCAGTTTATAATGTAAGTCAATGGGAAGTGAGGGAGATAGGTTCCAGGCCCCTCTCAAAATTGTCATAAGTAACAACTAATACTTTAAGTTTAAAGCTTTGAAATGAAGACTTTAAATGCTAAACAGCATTATAAACCAAATAATATACATTGTATCATCATCAAACTAAGTTTAATGAACAAAAACATTTGCTAACATCACTTAATAAAATAATTACACAACAGATTGCACCATCATCAAACTAAGTTTAATGAACAAAAACGTTTTTTTACTTGCATTTTTCTGCAATTATTTCTCTGCATTCTTGGCATGTTACATAATATTGGGTCTGCACCTATTCTATGCATTTTAATATGCAGTGATTAAGCAGTTAACCTCACCTCAAGCTGCTGGACAGGAAGATAATAGGGAAGTGCCTGCTAAATTTTGCTCGATAGATCTTGTCTGATCTGTGTACACAAATCTATTTAAAGGATTCCAAAACTTAAGTTTTTTGTCCATAACCTGACCATCAATTTCAAATCACTAACGTGTATATTTCATCACTTACCTACTTTTACAGTACAACGATCTTTCTGAACACTATAAAATTAAAATGTATTTTCCTAAGATGACATCATTACAGCCAACCCTCTAATATGGGCCGTGCACACCAAACTTCAATTTCCAATCGTATTGCAATTTTCTGCATATCATTAAGTGACAATGTCGTCACCCGGCGCATGCGCATTACGATCCGTTGACCCGCGCATGTGCATATCTGATCCATGATACCACACTTAGCCATACAGTGGTATTGTAAATAAGCATATGCTGTGCTCTTACAAACTCTATTCATCAAATTCAGCATAAAGTGAAATAAAATTAATGTGTTTTATTCATAAGTTTGTCCGTTTTTATACACATATAGAATTAATGCTCGTTATTGTTAGGGAGATTCTCGCAGCAATCCTCACTTACCTGCTCTATTCAGTGTATTGAGCATACAGTTAAATAAAATTAATATGGGTTTCATTGATAATTTTGTCCGTTTTTCTATACATATAGAATTAATGCTCGTTATTACTAGGGAGATTCTTGCAGCGATCCACACTTACCTGCTCTATTCAGCAGCTCTGTCTGATATCAACACAGCAGGTCTGCTGGTTTGCTGTGAGTTACGTCAAGAATGACGTGGACGGTATATCGCGCATGCGCATATCATCAAACCGACGCCATTTTCATAACCTGGGTTATCGTTCAGAATTGGATGATGGTAATGAATCGCCGTCGGTGGGTTTGGAAAACCTTGTATTTTCGCAATCGGATTGCTAAGAAAGGGTAAATATTATAAACGCAATGCAAATTACAAAAATATAGAAAATATATCGATATTTCAATTTAAGATGACTTTTTTTCTGGGTTTAGTGTCCCTTTAAAGCTGTTAAGTTGCATAACTTTACTGCAAAACAAGCGGACAGCTCTACCTACTGGCTATTTTAATTAGTGCATTGCTTTCCAAAAGCTTTTCAATAGCAGTCACATGATTGAAAAAAAAGGTTGTTATTCTGAAACGGCGCAAATTGAACCGGTGTCAACCGAGGGCCATCTGTACTTGGAAATAATCAGTTATCCTCCTCTCCATAAGTACAGTATGTGGTTGATTGACATGGTATCATATTCAGAACATATCGATTCAAGTTATATTTAGCCTAGCTGCCACATTAGAACAAATAATATATGCAGCCTACCTGGGACTACTATACATTTAGCAGTATGTATACTCTTGTGTTCCTCCTACACTATCGCATACGTTTTACTACAAATAAACAATAAGGCTCCATAGTTTATTATGTTATATGTGTAATGTATGAGCTAGGTGAGCGGTGTATAACATCACCTCCTCTAGATAAGTAGCTATTTTGAGAGTTGTGCCTTATTTACCTCCATTATCTGAGCTTTTCTCTCTATACCGCATCTTACCCCAACTTACATGTATATGTCTCCTACTATAAAATGGTATTTATTATCAGCTGCTATCTATTTATCCTTATATACTAAGGTCCATGTCTATACGCTAACTCCCCTCACTTTTACACTTATAGCCCAAATAGGTCCAAGACTGACCCCCTGTTCACAATGGGGAACATGTCTAAAAAACTTAAAATCAAGGTTTCACAAATATATGTCCTAGTTTTTCCTTAACGCATGCATCAGTTATGATCCAATTGTTCCTGTTTTTACTTACTGCATCTATTGCTGAGAGCAAGCAGGTAGCAATACTACTGCATATATGTTTAAAATACAAAATATCATTTTTGTTAGCAGTAATTATATCCACCGATATGTGTGACACCGCGATAGTTAGATATGACGGATATAAATATTCTACTTGTGTTGACCTGCTATTTCTGACTGAATCTTGTACGTTATCTGTATGCATCTAATAATCATGTTGAAATTGTATATGGACATATATCATGTGCTGTAACTGTTCAAAATCTTAATAAAAATTAATGTTTAAAAAAAATAAATTGCATGCTCTATCTGCATCAAGAAAAAAATTGGGTTTAGTTTATCTTTAAGTCCTTTAAATACACAGCATAGCATTTGTATTCCCTTTACAACTGAGCAGAACCAGTTATTTTATATCTTAGTCTTTTTGATTCTTGACACATTGTAGCCTTTGGACAATATTGGATTGCGGTCTGTTGGCTTTTTTATATGCTAGTAAAGACATAAACTCTTCAAGTGAATATAGGTATATGAGGAACAATAGGATTACAGAAATTGAATTCACTATTTTAATCTTAGGGGTTCCAATATAGTTGTATTCTTTAATAATGTTAAAAATCAAAAGAAAATACTATTCTAGAAGCCAGGCTTGTTACTCTAAGTATAGTTTTTAAGATGGATTCTACAGGACATTACTTCTGCTGTTGCTAAGCAACAAGATATTTCCTTCAGAAACAAAGGACTGGTATTTATCATACTCTGTGCACAGTTTGGTGCATGGAAAAGGAAAGTAATATTTAGCTCTGTGGATGGAATTGTAAATTTAACCCCTATCTAAAAAAAATTCCGCGCACACAATCCATTAGTAACGGCACTTTTTTATTTTTACAAATAAGTCTCTCTTCTCAGTTATGTAATAATAGAAACTTTACATTGTTGTGAAACAATAAGGGCCAGATTACAAGTGGAGCGATATTAAACTCTACCGCTCAAGCGTCCATTGCATTCCTATTGGCTGAAAAATTTGAATCAGCCAATAGGAATTAGAGCTGCTAAAATCCTATTGGCGGTTCAAATCAGCCAATAGGATTTAAGCAGCTCTTATTCTATTGGCTGATTCGAATCAGCCAATAGAATGAGAGATGCTTAAATCCTATTGGCTAATTTGAACAGCCAATAGGATTTTAGCTCTAATTCCTATTGGCTGATTCAAATATTATAGGAATGCAAGGGACGCCATCTTGAATCGCATACCATGCATTGAAGATTCAGTGTACGGCGGCGACCATATGAAAGGATGCTCCGCACCGGATGTCTTCAGGATTGACCCGCTCCACACCGCCGGGATCAAGATAGAAGATGCCGCCTGGATGAAGACTTCTCGCTGCTTGGATGAGGACTTCGCCGCCAGGATCCAGATAGAAGATGCCACCTGGATGAAGACTTCTCGCTGCTTGGATGAAGACTTCTCGCCGCCTGGATGAAGATCGTTCAAGTGGGACTTCAAAAACTGTAAGTGGATCTTCGGGGTTAGTGATAGGTTTTTTTGGGTGGTTTTTTTTTAGTTTAGGGTTTGGGCAGCAAAACAGCTAAATGCCCTTTTAAGGACAATGTCCATCCAAATGCAATGCCCTTTTCAGGGCAATAGGTAGCTTAGGTGTTTTTTAGAGTTAGGTTTTTTTTATTTTCGGGGGTTGGTTGGGTGGTGGGTTTTCCTGTTGGAAGGGTTTTTGTATTTTTTTTTACAAGTAAAAGAGCTGTTTAACTTAGGGCAATGCCCTACAAAAGGCCCTTTTAAGGGCTATTAGTAGTTTATTGTAGGCTAGGGCTTTTTTTATTTTTGGTGAGCTTTTTTATTTTGATAGGGCTATTAGATTAGGTGTAATTCTTTTTTATTTTGAATAATTTCGTTTGTTATTTTTCGTAATTTAGTGTTTGTTATTTTTTGTAATTTAGTGTCTTATTTTTTTTTGTAATTAGATACTTTGTAATTTTTAGAGTAGTGTTAGGATTTTTTTAATGTGTAGTTTATTTTATTTTAATTGGAAGTTAGTTTAATATTAGTTAAATAGTTATATTATTGTTAGTTTAAACTTAGTTTTTTTAATTTGACAGATAAGTTTTAATTTAAACTAGGGAAATTGTAATTTTAATCTAAAGTTAGGGGGCGTTAGATTTAGGGGTTACTAGTTTAATTTATATTTTATTGCGATGTGGGGGGCTTTCGGTTTAGGGGTTAATAGTTTTTTTTATATATTTTGATGTGGCTTAATAACTTAAGTATAGTGGGGCGGACGGCATATTAGGGGTTAATAATATTTAAATAGTGTTTGCGATGCAGGAGGACGGTGGTTTAGGGGTTAACTGTATTATAGTGGTGACGATGTCGGGGAGCGGCGAAATAGGGGATAATAATTATTTTTAGTGGCGGCGATGTCGGGAGCGGCAGATTAGGGGTTAGTAACTTTAATATAGTGTTTGCGATGCGGGAGGTCCTCGGTTTAGAAGTTAATAGGTAGTTTATGGCTGTTTAGTGCACTTTGTAGCAGTTTAGTTATGAGTTTTATGTAGCAGTTTTGTTGCGTAAAACTCATAACTAATGCTTTTAAATGGCATTACGGATCTTGTCGTATTAGGGTGTAACGCAGGTTTTTTAGCCTCACCGCAAAACTCTTAATGGCAGCGCTATGGGAATCCCATGAAAAAAAACGTAATTTTTATGAGTGCGGGACTGACATTGCGTTACAGGCTAAAAGGCTTGCGGTACAGCTATAATGACAAGACTTGTAATGGCTGTGGTGCTGTTTTAACCCTGAAATTACCATTTTTTTCAGCGTTAAAACACGAACGCACAACTCGTAATCTAGCTGATTGTGTCTGCCCTCCATAAAGGCATAAAACAAATAGCTAAAGTTTCTTTCCAGAAATGCAACACATTCCAGCTCTTGAGTAAGACGCCGCCAGGGATTGGTCCCTACAAGCTCAGCAGATGTTGCTTAGGGGATAAACATATAGTTACAAAAGGAAAGTACCACAAAAACTACAGCGCCTTTCTTTAGTCTTTTTTTTTAATCAAATATACAAATAATAAATGATTTTTATAGATTTTAAGTACAGTTTTATTATGTGATTTGTGTTGTCACCTGTTTTTTTCTGTAAAATCTGTTATATATTAATAAATAAGTATCAAAAGACGATAGAATTTTAAATGGGTTATTTACTTACTAAATGTATAGAAGGGATCTCATAATCAAATACGTTTTTAAAGAACGTTGAAGTTTCGCAATAATGTATAAATGCTGCCAAGTCTAGAGATGTACAATATACAACTATTGTCAGTTTACAAATGTTGTTAAAGAACAGAGAAAGTTTCCCTCTTTAGAAATGTGAGATCAAGCAAATGTAATATGATCTTTACAGGGATAGACATTTTGGCAATCTAGCAAAATTGAGAATAAAAATCAAGGTATAATTCTCAAGTAAAGAAAACAAAGGAAAGCATTTAGTTGAATCATTAAATCTGTTGTGAAACATTTAAATTATTTGGTTATAAAACCAATTTTTTGTAAATTACGTTCTGTTTGTAAGAGGCAATTTATACAAGAGAGAAATACTTTTATGAATATATATATATATATATAACATGAGGACATAAGTAAATGATGTCAGATCAATAATTTGAGTATGAAAATTAAATAAAAAATTAAAACAGCTTGACAATCTTGTAATATAAAATTACTGATTGCTATATTTATTCTTAGACTGTCAGCATTTCTAAATAAATGCTTTTATTAAAGACTTATTTTAAATTGGTAACAGCGTTTTATTTTATTCATACACCCCCTCATTTTTTAGTTTTTTTCTAAGGTAGCTGATTCTGTTTCTCAAAATGTTAGATATATAAATGCTCCCTTTGATAATTGCATTTTCTGTAATACATGCACACACACACTGGCATTTTTTTAAAATAAAATGTGGTTAATGTCAGAGTTTAAAGTCTCATTCAGATGCACAAAACTCAGAAGATTCCTGGTTTAAGTGCTTTGGAAATTTGAAATTTAAAAGTATAATCTAAATCTATTAAATGTTTTATTTTTTTAAAATGTCATATTTGCACTAATGTCCCTAGCTAACTGTGGCCTGGACTCCAGTCAATACAAATTAATTTATGGATGGATTATTTGTTTGTTTTTTTCACGCCCATTCCATTTGTTGAAACCCACACTATATAAGTTTTTTTCTAAAGTATTCTACCTATGTAAACAACTTCCATGTTTTACTTGTGGAAATTTTGGCACAGACATTCTAATCCATTAGAAAATAAATGTTTGGCTTTTTCTTAAAGTATTTTTGGTCTTTTATGCCTCTTGGAATTGAGAATGTATTTTTACCTGTTTAAAATAGCAGCATTTTGTGGCTGTTTCAACTTCTTTTTGTCAATGGTAAACATCTTGAACATGCTTAGTTCACATTAAAAGTAACCCTTTTTATTTGAATAAGAGGTAAAACAAAAAATATAGTTCAAATCACTATTTTAAACGGTAAAACTTGAACACTAGTTAAAGGGACAGTCTACACCAGAATTTTTATTATTTTGAAAGATAGATAATCCCTTTATTACCCATTCCCCAGTTTTGCATAACCAACACAGTTATATAAATACACTTTTTACCTCTGTAATTACCTTGTATCTAACCCTCTGCAAACTGCCCCCTTATTTCAGTTCTTTTGACAGACTTGCAGTTTAGCCAATCAGTGCTGGCTCCCAGGTAACTTCACGTGCATGAGCACAGTGTTATCTATATGAAACACATGAACTAACACTCTCTAGTGGGGAAAAACTGTTAAAATGCATTCTGGAAAGAGGTGGCCTTCAAGGTCTAAGAATTAGCATATGATCCTCCTAGCTTAAGCTTTCAACTAAGAATACCAAGAGAACAAAGCAAAATTGGTGATAAAAGTAAATTGGAAAATTGTTTAAAATTACATGCCCTATCTGAATCATGAAAGTTTATTTTGGACTAGACTGTCCCTTTAAATGTAATTTTTTAATGTTCATTATTATGCTAATTATAATATGTTACAGTAATATGGGGGGGGGGGGGGGTAAATGAATGATATCCTGGAAAAGTATTTTTTTTCTAATTGATTGGGTGATGTCAGCAAATTATTGGAATAGTTTTGGAAAAATAACCTCTAGCTGCATTTCGGTATTTACCCATTATTATTATTATTAAAATCTAGGCCTAATGTATTTATCCTCCAGCAAAGGTGTTAAACCGCAAGCTAAAGAATGCTTTAGAAACCGCAAAACACATTGTAGCACATTACATGGTAGGTGATCGGCTAATACTTGCATATGTCTCTTCTAATTTGGTAGCTGGCCGTGTTGTGTTCAAGAGCTGCAATGTGCTGCTTCTCATATAAGGGATTTTAACTTATAAGGTTAACCCTTTTTTACACTCAAGTCAAAATTAAACTTTCATAATTCAGATAGAGCAGCAATTTTAAAGAACTTTCCAATCTACTTCCATTAACAAACGTGCAGTCTTTTTATATTTACACTTTTTGAGTTACCAGCTCCTACTGAGCATGTGCAAGAATTAACAGAATATAAGTATATGCATTTGTGGTTTGCTGATGGCTGTCACATGATACAGGGGGAGTGGAAATAGACATAACTTGGAAATTTGTCAGAAAAAGAATCTACTACTTGTTTGAAGTTGAGACTAAGGGGCCGATTTATCAAGCTCCCTTGGAAACAGAAGTAATGAAGCAGCGGTCTAAAGATCGAGTTGATTGACATCCCCTGCTAGCGGCCGATTGGTCGCGAATCTGCAGGGGGCGTCAATGCACCAGCAGTTCACAAGAACTACATTGTATCATGTCCGCTCGCACATTAATAAATATACCTCTAAGCCCCAAGGCAGAACATACAGTGATCTGAGATGTCATCGCAGAAAATGCAGCATGTCTGCAGAAAGAACAGGCCACATGCAGGAACTGTTACTGCTTTAACCTTGCAGCGCTGCTCCACATCAGGCTGTTGTATTCAAAAAGAGCTGTGCTCTGGCAGCACTGTGTAAGTTTTCCTTAACACAGAGCATCCACAGCAAAGTGTTGTTTGAAGTGAAAAGTCAAATATGCAGTATTGACAGGCTCTCAGTCCCCTAACTTTTCCCAGTCTGCAAAGCTGTGTGATATTCTTATGAGCAATGCACCTTTTTATTACTACATTTCTATGTTAGATCAAGAGAAAAGGAAACAAATTTATTCAAGAGACATTTTACAATTACATTTTTTTTTCTCTGCAGCTAATTTGCAATCCAATTTTCAACTGTTGCAATATATTATAAAACTTTTACAATTGCTTTATTCTCCAGTTAATCAACACATTGCAACTGGACTGGTGCTTTAGTGTTACAGCCTAATTTAAAATTGAATTTTATTTTAAAATAACCTGCAGAAAAAATTTCCATTAAAAAAAATCTCATCGTAGAAAGTGAAAAAAAGTTCTGCCTCTGGGTGCTATTGCATTGTCTTGTTATCATGCATTTGTTCATTATGCAAATCTTCTGTATTTATTGGTCCTTAAAATACAAGGGGAGTAAGTCCAATAATAGCATTGTTATAATGGCATGTGTTTGTGCATTAGAATATCTTTTTAAACTATGTTTCAGTCCCCCATTAGACAAGAACTGCTAAAACACTGCACTGTCCTACCATGAAGAGCAAAGTTTTTTTTATTTTTAAAAGTGGCTCATTTTATACTCAACCCACAGCTTTATGTTAATATGTTCTGAAAATCACTTTTGCTTTTATACCTAAATAGCATTTCCCTAGAATTATAGATGAACCAGATCACTCACTCAGGCATAGTGCATTGATTTCTATTCAACCTCCATTGATATGGTCAGAAAATCATTAGGACTAATGCAAAAAAATAACATTTCCCTGGAAGCATACAAGAGTCAGGGCATGTCAGTTAAGGATATAGCTAATCAATATCTATTCATGCCACATTGATATGTTCTTAAAATCACTATAAAAGTATTAATACAGAACAGCAAACCGTACAGTGATTTTTAAATATAAAAGCTGCTAATTCGTACCATAAACCTTTCAAGGAAAGCTGTGCCGTAATGTTTTTACAAAAATCACTGAGTGCATAAAACTTCAAAGATAAATTTTGCTGCTAAAGAGGATTGCATTTAAGATTATAGGTGTTCCTAATAAAAGTTGAGTTTTAGATATTAATTTGTAGATATAAATATATATTAAAAAGAGAATTTTGTTCATCACAAGCATTTTGTACTACTGCTAAATCTTTTGAGTTCGAATTCAACTGAACTTCAAAAGATATTCCACGAAAATCTCAATGGCCCATGTCAGTATTTTTTCTCAAAAATACCCATATCTATACTATACTATACTATACTATATATATATATATATATATATATATATATATATATATATATATATATGTGTGTGTATATATATATATATAATATATGTGTATATATATATATATATAATATGAAATAAAAAACAAAACTCTAGGGTACTGATTCTCTCGCTCGGATAAGATGATATAAAAATGAACTTCAAGCATTGCAAGATCCCTTGCGAGATTTAAAAAAAGACAGATTTTGCTATACTTTTCTAAGGGGCGTCCCCTGCATTTGATATTTTTAAAAATTACATTGCACTTTGTATTATGTTCTATTTAAAATAAAATTGACACCTTCATTTTCCCAGAGAGCGTCATTACTTTCTATGGTCCTGATGATAAAAGATTCTTTAATTTGGAGACACATGATATTGCAGAGTTCACAGGGGCTGAATTCACTGAATTCTATAAGAAAAAAAAGCAGAACCTAAAAATCCCAGAGATGCACTTTTAATAGAAAGTAATGATGCTCTGATGCAGAATTTAACAGGAGAGCGTGAAGTTAACAGGAGAGCACCTGGAACCGATATAAAGGACCAGATTTTAAAAACTTCCCTAGGTCATATGTGGTTTTTCCACGACAACACTCGCAGGGGCTGTCCTATGGGAATTCTATAAAAATATTATTTTCGCAGAACATATTTTTATTTCATTTAATTAATAGTTAATCACAGCACCACTAAAGCATTCTATCCACTGTCAGAAAAAATTAAATAAAAAATTGTATATATATTTTTTGGGTGCAAGAGTTTAGTAAAACCTCCAATTTTACCATCTACAAATAACAAAAAAAGGAACTCAGCACACCTCAATTTAGCAAAAGTGTAAATACAGTTTATTACAAAGTATCTAATTACAATTCTATAATGTGAATCCACAACTTTCAGTCCATCCACACATGCAAACAACTTTCATTCATAAAACAATTGGATTCAACCCAGGCGTCCCTGGAAGAATCAACCAAGGCTCTCAGAAAACCGCTATTAATGTCTTAGAAAGTTCATATAGATGAAAAAGTGAACAGTCCCTTAGACATGCAAAACTTTCACAGTTGTTTTGAATTTAAAATCTTTGATGCAATTTTTCAGATATGGTTGCTGTAAGGAGATTCTTTTCGATTGCAAATGTATCTTCTTATACATGAGATTTGAATAACATTTTGAACTCTGTAATCATTCCCTTATTCAGCATACACCTTTTTATGATGAGTATAAGCACATTTATGGGTTAGTGCAGGACAAGACAGAAAGCCGTTAGTTCATCCAGCATATGTATTCAACTTTATGTTAACACTCAATATACTCCAAGGCTCTTTCCAAGTTCCCCTCTTTAAACCACACTTGCGGTTGGGTAGTATTCAGCCCGGGTATCGGTGCTTAACTATTCTAACAGTTCATGTTGTAACATATGTATAAAGTTTCTAACCCTTCCCAGTGTTAGAGTGTTAATGAATTAAAGCGTCTCTAATGTGGTAGAAGCCGTGTGTTAAATCAGCAAGTGTATCACCAATCATCTGTATTAGTATAGAAGCTGGCCAGTTAGAACATGCATGTTAATTAGCTTTATAGTACTTGCGATTTCACATCCTTTTGAATAAATGGAGATGCCCCCGACTTTTATCCACTCATGCGGACGGGAGAACAAACACTTGATTCGGTCTTGTGTCTTTATGAAACCACGGCTCTTTTCTGTAATCCTTTTGCATCAAAGTCCTTGTATCGACAAGCGGTTCAGTGAGCAGCCTTACACTCCGACGCGCGTTTCGGGACTCCGCCCTTTCTCAAGGAGTATACGTCATCATGGAACCGGCCTCTTTTAGAAAGGCCCAAGCGTGATTCTATTGGTGCATACACACACACCCATCTAATACGTCACCCATTCAGCTATTATATGAAACAAAAATAATGTGACTTAAAGCTATTTTAAAACTAACAAAATGTGATAATCTCACTACACGCGATTAGTAATTATTGAAGCAGCAACGATGCAACCAAATGACACAGTTATCGCAAACCAAACGAACATATGAAAATAGAAGTTCGTTCTTGGTATACATATTTTTTGTTACTTAAATATGTATAGACCCGATTACACGAATAGGATCTCTTTAAAAGGGATTAAATTCTCACTTGACTTGTTGGATATTATGTTCGATTTAATCTACCTGTATTATTGCAACCCTAAATAAGACTCTATAACACCATTACTGTTTGCTGTCTAGGGTTGTAAAACAAATAGAAGGGGGCAAAATAAATATCTACAAGGGGATTATTTTATGCAGACTAAATAAATATTTGTTATTGTGTTCTAAGGACCCATTGAATATTTATTTAAGATGGAAAAATCTTATTCATACAAAATGCCCCCAAGAAATGTCTCTATTGAGACCCCTAGGTGACAGTGTGTCCAATTTTCTTATCCATTGGGCTTCTTTCTTGAACAATGCTTTTTGTCTATCCCCTCCTCTCCTAAAAGGAGGGACATCGTCTACTATTTGAAACCGCAATTGGCTTTTATTATGGGATGCCAATGTGAAATGGTGAGATACTGGAGCATCCCAGTCTGAGTTACCTATGGCAGCTTTATGTTGTCTGACCCTGTCACGGACACATTGGGTGGTCTCTCCCACGTAAGCTAATCCACACGGACACTTAATAACATATATCACATAGCTTGAGTTGCATGTGTATGTGTTTTTAATTTCTATCTTACGTCCAGTGTGTGGATGTGTCACAATATCTCCTCTTATCATAGAATTGCATTGTGCACAATTATAGCAAGGGAAACAACCTTTCTTTTGAAAAGATGGAGCTGGACTTCTAGTCCCTAGATCAGCTCTAACGAGTACATCTTTTAGGTTTTTGTTTCTCTTGTATGATAAAAGGGGCGGATCTTTGAAAATTTCTGCCAATTGTGGTTCCTCTTTAAGAAGGTACCAATGTTTGTTAATACAGGTTTTAAGTTTTCTACTATGGAACCCATATTGTGTTACCAGGGGTACAGAGAATTGTTTCTTTTCCTTGAATTTAGGTTCAAGGAGAGAAGTTCTCTCAATCTGATCTACTCTTTCCAAATTTTCTTGTATTACTTGATTAGGATATCCTCTTTCCCTAAATTTGCTTGCCATTTCATCTAATCTAATTTGTAATTTGTTGGAATCAGATACGATTCTTTTCGTTCTGAGTAGCTGGCTATATGGTAAGCTTCTTATGGTATTAGGAGGATGAAAGCTATCAAAGCTAAGTAAATTATTACGGTCTGTTGCTTTTGAGAATATATCACATTCTAATCTACCTTCTTCAATATATACCATTGTGTCTAAGAAGCTAATTCTCTCTGTACTGCTTTCCATAGTAAATTTTAGGTAATCTGTTTTTGAATTGAGGGTCTCTAAAAAATGTGTAAGAGTATGTTCTTCTCCTGTCCACAGTAGGAATACATCGTCTATATATCTATACCAACATTTTATGTTGGTCTTAAATGAATCCTCACTATAGACAAATTGTTCCTCAAATTTTCCTACAAAAAGATTTGCATATGTAGGAGCTACATTAGAGCCCATCGCGGTCCCTTTGGTTTGTACATAGAAGGTGTCTTCAAACATAAAGTAACTTTCATAAAGGATTATTTTAAATAAATCAGATATCAATCTTCTTTCTGAAGGTGTAAATAGCCTTTCTTTATCAATGTAATAGAAGACACCTTCCATGCCCAGTTCATGAGGAATAGAAGTATATAAATTTGAAATGTCCATAGTAACCAAAATTGCATGTGGGGGTACCCTGATCTGTTTAATTTTATTTATGAAATCAGTAGTGTCTTGTAGATAAGATGCAATACTTCCCAAAAGCGGTCTGATTAAAGTATCTAAGAATATGGCAATAGGTTGAAAAATTGAGTCTGTGCCTGCCACTATTGGGCGGCCAGGAGGCTTTTTCAAATTCTTGTGAATCTTGGGTAAGATATAAAACACTGGAATAATAGGATGTTGATTAATGAGAAATTTCATTTGTTTAGATGTAATTATATTCATTTCTTTTGCCATTTCTACTATTTCCAGTATTTTATTCTGTATCCTTTTGGTTGGATCAAAATAAATCATTTTGTAATTTTCTTGTTTGGATAATTGGGACAGAATCTCATTTCTATAGTCATCATGATCCATGATGACGATAGCTCCGCCCTTGTCCGCCGATTTCAATACAATTGTGTTGTCATTTTGTACCTCTGTCAATAATTTCTTCTGTTCTGCTGTTAAGTTATGTTTATGTCTAAATTTAAAGTTTCTGCGCATCTTTTCAAAATCTCTCTTTACTAGTATAATATACGCTTCAACTGCTGGATTCGTGGGAGGAGGATTAAATTTACTTTTTGGTCTAATGTCTTTTAGATGGAATTGGAAGGCAGAATTTTCTCCTTCTGTGTGTTCAATAGGGTTATTCGCGAAGTAACTCTTAAGTCTAATTTGTCTAAAGAATCTTTGAAGATCACATTCAATTTCAAAGAAATTTGGCTGAGTGGATGGTATAAATGATAACCCCTTTTGTAAGACTTTCAGAGTTGCCTCATCAAATGACCTTTTTGAAATATTTACCACCAGGCTCTCTTGTTCTATCGCCTGTTCTGTCTGGTTGTCATTCGATAATTGGTTTGACCTCGATTTCCTATATTTCCTCCCCCCTCTTCTCGTCCTCTTCTTCTTGTACCCCTGGTTCCACGACCCCTGATAGAAAAAGCCGGAGATTGATCATTTGTATCACTTTCTGACGATGTATCTCCCAGTAACTCATTAGATCTATATGTCCTCCTATTGTCTCTCTTAAAAGGGACAAAATCTGGATTCCTCCATCTATATACTTTATTGTTTTGATAATCTGATAAGTCTCTCTGAAATTTTTTGTATTTTTTACTCTCCAATTGTTTTTTGAAATTTGACATGTCCTCATCCAATTTTGATTTCATATCTTTAAACTCAGATTCTGTTTTAACAGATCTCATGTTCCCTTCTAACATGTCAATTTCATTCTGCAATTTAGGTAATTCTTTTTGAATATACTCTGTCGTCAATATAATTATATCATATGCACATTTGTTCAGTATGCCTTCAAATTTATCGCAATATTCATTATTTTCTCTAAAGAGAGTTGGATGTAAATTACTTCTTAGTCCCCTAGGTATTCTTTTCTGTCTGTAATATTCAGCCAATGTCACTGAATGTAAATCATACATGATTCTTTGCTTAGTAATTTGTTCAAGTGTTATTGGCTCAGCATTACATTGTTCATTAGTGAGAAAATCCCTGTTTCCTGTACATAATGTTGCTATCCTTGCTGCATCAAATTCAGAATAGGCAAAAAGTTTGGATCCTTCAGTATTTTGTGTTTGTAAGAAAGCCATTATAATAACTCAATCAAGGTTGTGTGCATGTGATTCAAAGAGGTAAAAAAATACTTATTTAATTAATAGTTAATCACAGCACCACTAAAGCATTCTATCCACTGTCAGAAAAAATTAAATAAAAAATTGTATATATATTTTTTGGGTGCAAGAGTTTAGTAAAACCTCCAATTTTACCATCTACAAATAACAAAAAAAGGAACTCAGCACACCTCAATTTAGCAAAAGTGTAAATACAGTTTATTACAAAGTATCTAATTACAATTCTATAATGTGAATCCACAACTTTCAGTCCATCCACACATGCAAACAACTTTCATTCATAAAACAATTGGATTCAACCCAGGCGTCCCTGGAAGAATCAACCAAGGCTCTCAGAAAACCGCTATTAATGTCTTAGAAAGTTCATATAGATGAAAAAGTGAACAGTCCCTTAGACATGCAAAACTTTCACAGTTGTTTTGAATTTAAAATCTTTGATGCAATTTTTCAGATATGGTTGCTGTAAGGAGATTCTTTTCGATTGCAAATGTATCTTCTTATACATGAGATTTGAATAACATTTTGAACTCTGTAATCATTCCCTTATTCAGCATACACCTTTTTATGATGAGTATAAGCACATTTATGGGTTAGTGCAGGACAAGACAGAAAGCCGTTAGTTCATCCAGCATATGTATTCAACTTTATGTTAACACTCAATATACTCCAAGGCTCTTTCCAAGTTCCCCTCTTTAAACCACACTTGCGGTTGGGTAGTATTCAGCCCGGGTATCGGTGCTTAACTATTCTAACAGTTCATGTTGTAACATATGTATAAAGTTTCTAACCCTTCCCAGTGTTAGAGTGTTAATGAATTAAAGCGTCTCTAATGTGGTAGAAGCCGTGTGTTAAATCAGCAAGTGTATCACCAATCATCTGTATTAGTATAGAAGCTGGCCAGTTAGAACATGCATGTTAATTAGCTTTATAGTACTTGCGATTTCACATCCTTTTGAATAAATGGAGATGCCCCCGACTTTTATCCACTCATGCGGACGGGAGAACAAACACTTGATTCGGTCTTGTGTCTTTATGAAACCACGGCTCTTTTCTGTAATCCTTTTGCATCAAAGTCCTTGTATCGACAAGCGGTTCAGTGAGCAGCCTTACACTCCGACGCGCGTTTCGGGACTCCGCCCTTTCTCAAGGAGTATACGTCATCATGGAACCGGCCTCTTTTAGAAAGGCCCAAGCGTGATTCTATTGGTGCATACACACACACCCATCTAATACGTCACCCATTCAGCTATTATATGAAACAAAAATAATGTGACTTAAAGCTATTTTAAAACTAACAAAATGTGATAATCTCACTACACGCGATTAGTAATTATTGAAGCAGCAACGATGCAACCAAATGACACAGTTATCGCAAACCAAACGAACATATGAAAATAGAAGTTCGTTCTTGGTATACATATTTTTTGTTACTTAAATATGTATAGACCCGATTACACGAATAGGATCTCTTTAAAAGGGATTAAATTCTCACTTGACTTGTTGGATATTATGTTCGATTTAATCTACCTGTATTATTGCAACCCTAAATAAGACTCTATAACACCATTACTGTTTGCTGTCTAGGGTTGTAAAACAAATAGAAGGGGGCAAAATAAATATCTACAAGGGGATTATTTTATGCAGACTAAATAAATATTTGTTATTGTGTTCTAAGGACCCATTGAATATTTATTTAAGATGGAAAAATCTTATTCATACAAAATGCCCCCAAGAAATGTCTCTATTGAGACCCCTAGGTGACAGTGTGTCCAATTTTCTTATCCATTGGGCTTCTTTCTTGAACAATGCTTTTTGTCTATCCCCTCCTCTCCTAAAAGGAGGGACATCGTCTACTATTTGAAACCGCAATTGGCTTTTATTATGGGATGCCAATGTGAAATGGTGAGATACTGGAGCATCCCAGTCTGAGTTACCTATGGCAGCTTTATGTTGTCTGACCCTGTCACGGACACATTGGGTGGTCTCTCCCACGTAAGCTAATCCACACGGACACTTAATAACATATATCACATAGCTTGAGTTGCATGTGTATGTGTTTTTAATTTCTATCTTACGTCCAGTGTGTGGATGTGTCACAATATCTCCTCTTATCATAGAATTGCATTGTGCACAATTATAGCAAGGGAAACAACCTTTCTTTTGAAAAGATGGAGCTGGACTTCTAGTCCCTAGATCAGCTCTAACGAGTACATCTTTTAGGTTTTTGTTTCTCTTGTATGATAAAAGGGGCGGATCTTTGAAAATTTCTGCCAATTGTGGTTCCTCTTTAAGAAGGTACCAATGTTTGTTAATACAGGTTTTAAGTTTTCTACTATGGAACCCATATTGTGTTACCAGGGGTACAGAGAATTGTTTCTTTTCCTTGAATTTAGGTTCAAGGAGAGAAGTTCTCTCAATCTGATCTACTCTTTCCAAATTTTCTTGTATTACTTGATTAGGATATCCTCTTTCCCTAAATTTGCTTGCCATTTCATCTAATCTAATTTGTAATTTGTTGGAATCAGATACGATTCTTTTCGTTCTGAGTAGCTGGCTATATGGTAAGCTTCTTATGGTATTAGGAGGATGAAAGCTATCAAAGCTAAGTAAATTATTACGGTCTGTTGCTTTTGAGAATATATCACATTCTAATCTACCTTCTTCAATATATACCATTGTGTCTAAGAAGCTAATTCTCTCTGTACTGCTTTCCATAGTAAATTTTAGGTAATCTGTTTTTGAATTGAGGGTCTCTAAAAAATGTGTAAGAGTATGTTCTTCTCCTGTCCACAGTAGGAATACATCGTCTATATATCTATACCAACATTTTATGTTGGTCTTAAATGAATCCTCACTATAGACAAATTGTTCCTCAAATTTTCCTACAAAAAGATTTGCATATGTAGGAGCTACATTAGAGCCCATCGCGGTCCCTTTGGTTTGTACATAGAAGGTGTCTTCAAACATAAAGTAACTTTCATAAAGGATTATTTTAAATAAATCAGATATCAATCTTCTTTCTGAAGGTGTAAATAGCCTTTCTTTATCAATGTAATAGAAGACACCTTCCATGCCCAGTTCATGAGGAATAGAAGTATATAAATTTGAAATGTCCATAGTAACCAAAATTGCATGTGGGGGTACCCTGATCTGTTTAATTTTATTTATGAAATCAGTAGTGTCTTGTAGATAAGATGCAATACTTCCCAAAAGCGGTCTGATTAAAGTATCTAAGAATATGGCAATAGGTTGAAAAATTGAGTCTGTGCCTGCCACTATTGGGCGGCCAGGAGGCTTTTTCAAATTCTTGTGAATCTTGGGTAAGATATAAAACACTGGAATAATAGGATGTTGATTAATGAGAAATTTCATTTGTTTAGATGTAATTATATTCATTTCTTTTGCCATTTCTACTATTTCCAGTATTTTATTCTGTATCCTTTTGGTTGGATCAAAATAAATCATTTTGTAATTTTCTTGTTTGGATAATTGGGACAGAATCTCATTTCTATAGTCATCATGATCCATGATGACGATAGCTCCGCCCTTGTCCGCCGATTTCAATACAATTGTGTTGTCATTTTGTACCTCTGTCAATAATTTCTTCTGTTCTGCTGTTAAGTTATGTTTATGTCTAAATTTAAAGTTTCTGCGCATCTTTTCAAAATCTCTCTTTACTAGTATAATATACGCTTCAACTGCTGGATTCGTGGGAGGAGGATTAAATTTACTTTTTGGTCTAATGTCTTTTAGATGGAATTGGAAGGCAGAATTTTCTCCTTCTGTGTGTTCAATAGGGTTATTCGCGAAGTAACTCTTAAGTCTAATTTGTCTAAAGAATCTTTGAAGATCACATTCAATTTCAAAGAAATTTGGCTGAGTGGATGGTATAAATGATAACCCCTTTTGTAAGACTTTCAGAGTTGCCTCATCAAATGACCTTTTTGAAATATTTACCACCAGGCTCTCTTGTTCTATCGCCTGTTCTGTCTGGTTGTCATTCGATAATTGGTTTGACCTCGATTTCCTATATTTCCTCCCCCCTCTTCTCGTCCTCTTCTTCTTGTACCCCTGGTTCCACGACCCCTGATAGAAAAAGCCGGAGATTGATCATTTGTATCACTTTCTGACGATGTATCTCCCAGTAACTCATTAGATCTATATGTCCTCCTATTGTCTCTCTTGAAAGGGACAAAATCTGGGTTCCTCCATCTATATACTTTATTGTTTTGATAATCTGATAAGTCTCTCTGAAATTTTTTGTATTTTTTACTCTCCAATTGTTTTTTGAAATTTGACATGTCCTCATCCAATTTTGATTTCATATCTTTAAACTCAGATTCTGTTTTAACAGATCTCATGTTCCCTTCTAACATGTCAATTTCATTCTGCAATTTGGGTAATTCTTTTTGAATATACTCTATCGTCAATATAATTATATCATATGCACATTTGTTCAGTATGCCTTCAAATTTATCGCAATATTCATTATTTTCTCTAAAGAGAGTTGGATGTAAATTACTTCTTAGTCCCCTAGGTATTCTTTTCTGTCTGTAATATTCAGCCAATGTCACTGAATGTAAATCATACATGATTCTTTGCTTAGTAATTTGTTCAAGTGTTATTGGCTCAGCATTACATTGTTCATTAGTGAGAAAATCCCTGTTTCCTGTACATAATGTTGCTATCCTTGCTGCATCAAATTCAGAATAGGCAAAAAGTTTGGATCCTTCAGTATTTTGTGTTTGTAAGAAAGCCATTATAATAACTCAATCAAGGTTGTGTGCATGTGATTCAAAGAGGTAAAAAAATACTTATTTAATTAATAGTTAATCACAGCACCACTAAAGCATTCTATCCACTGTCAGAAAAAATTAAATAAAAAATTGTATATATATTTTTTGGGTGCAAGAGTTTAGTAAAACCTCCAATTTTACCATCTACAAATAACAAAAAAAGGAACTCAGCACACCTCAATTTAGCAAAAGTGTAAATACAGTTTATTACAAAGTATCTAATTACAATTCTATAATGTGAATCCACAACTTTCAGTCCATCCACACATGCAAACAACTTTCATTCATAAAACAATTGGATTCAACCCAGGCGTCCCTGGAAGAATCAACCAAGGCTCTCAGAAAACCGCTATTAATGTCTTAGAAAGTTCATATAGATGAAAAAGTGAACAGTCCCTTAGACATGCAAAACTTTCACAGTTGTTTTGAATTTAAAATCTTTGATGCAATTTTTCAGATATGGTTGCTGTAATTAGGAGCTTTCATCCTCCTAATACCATAAGAAGCTTACCATATAGCCAGCTACTCAGAACGAAAAGAATCGTATCTGATTCCAACAAATTACAAATTAGATTAGATGAAATGGCAAGCAAATTTAGGGAAAGAGGATATCCTAATCAAGTAATACAAGAAAATTTGGAAAGAGTAGATCAGATTGAGAGAACTTCTCTCCTTGAACCTAAATTCAAGGAAAAGAAACAATTCTCTGTACCCCTGGTAACACAATATGGGTTCCATAGTAGAAAACTTAAAACCTGTATTAACAAACATTGGTACCTTCTTAAAGAGGAACCACAATTGGCAGAAATTTTCAAAGATCCGCCCCTTTTATCATACAAGAGAAACAAAAACCTAAAAGATGTACTCGTTAGAGCTGATCTAGGGACTAGAAGTCCAGCTCCATCTTTTCAAAAGAAAGGTTGTTTCCCTTGCTATAATTGTGCACAATGCAATTCTATGATAAGAGGAGATATTGTGACACATCCACACACTGGACGTAAGATAGAAATTAAAAACACATACACATGCAACTCAAGCTATGTGATATATGTTATTAAGTGTCCGTGTGGATTAGCTTACGTGGGAGAGACCACCCAATGTGTCCGTGACAGGGTCAGACAACATAAAGCTGCCATAGGTAACTCAGACTGGGATGCTCCAGTATCTCACCATTTCACATTGGCATCCCATAATAAAAGCCAATTGCGGTTTCAAATAGTAGACGATGTCCCTCCTTTTAGGAGAGGAGGGGATAGACAAAAAGCATTGTTCAAGAAAGAAGCCCAATGGATAAGAAAATTGGACACACTGTCACCTAGGGGTCTCAATAGAGACATTTCTTGGGGGCATTTTGTATGAATAAGATTTTTCCATCTTAAATAAATATTCAATGGGTCCTTAGAACACAATAACAAATATTTATTTAGTCTGCATAAAATAATCCCCTTGTAGATATTTATTTTGCCCCCTTCTATTTGTTTTACAACCCTAGACAGCAAACAGTAATGGTGTTATAGAGTCTTATTTAGGGTTGCAATAATACAGGTAGATTAAATCGAACATAATATCCAACAAGTCAAGTGAGAATTTAATCCCTTTTAAAGAGATCCTATTCGTGTAATCGGGTCTATACATATTTAAGTAACAAAAAATATGTATACCAAGAACGAACTTCTATTTTCATATGTTCGTTTGGTTTGCGATAACTGTGTCATTTGGTTGCATCGTTGCTGCTTCAATAATTACTAATCGCGTGTAGTGAGATTATCACATTTTGTTAGTTTTAAAATAGCTTTAAGTCACATTATTTTTGTTTCATATAATAGCTGAATGGGTGACGTATTAGATGGGTGTGTGTGTATGCACCAATAGAATCACGCTTGGGCCTTTCTAAAAGAGGCCGGTTCCATGATGACGTATACTCCTTGAGAAAGGGCGGAGTCCCGAAACGCGCGTCGGAGTGTAAGGCTGCTCACTGAACCGCTTGTCGATACAAGGACTTTGATGCAAAAGGATTACAGAAAAGAGCCGTGGTTTCATAAAGACACAAGACCGAATCAAGTGTTTGTTCTCCCGTCCGCATGAGTGGATAAAAGTCGGGGGCATCTCCATTTATTCAAAAGGATGTGAAATCGCAAGTACTATAAAGCTAATTAACATGCATGTTCTAACTGGCCAGCTTCTATACTAATACAGATGATTGGTGATACACTTGCTGATTTAACACACGGCTTCTACCACATTAGAGACGCTTTAATTCATTAACACTCTAACACTGGGAAGGGTTAGAAACTTTATACATATGTTACAACATGAACTGTTAGAATAGTTAAGCACCGATACCCGGGCTGAATACTACCCAACCGCAAGTGTGGTTTAAAGAGGGGAACTTGGAAAGAGCCTTGGAGTATATTGAGTGTTAACATAAAGTTGAATACATATGCTGGATGAACTAACGGCTTTCTGTCTTGTCCTGCACTAACCCATAAATGTGCTTATACTCATCATAAAAAGGTGTATGCTGAATAAGGGAATGATTACAGAGTTCAAAATGTTATTCAAATCTCATGTATAAGAAGATACATTTGCAATCGAAAAGAATCTCCTTACAGCAACCATATCTGAAAAATTGCATCAAAGATTTTAAATTCAAAACAACTGTGAAAGTTTTGCATGTCTAAGGGACTGTTCACTTTTTCATCTATATGAACTTTCTAAGACATTAATAGCGGTTTTCTGAGAGCCTTGGTTGATTCTTCCAGGGACGCCTGGGTTGAATCCAATTGTTTTATGAATGAAAGTTGTTTGCATGTGTGGATGGACTGAAAGTTGTGGATTCACATTATAGAATTGTAATTAGATACTTTGTAATAAACTGTATTTACACTTTTGCTAAATTGAGGTGTGCTGAGTTCCTTTTTTTGTTATTTGTAGATGGTAAAATTGGAGGTTTTACTAAACTCTTGCACCCAAAAAATATATATACAATTTTTTATTTAATTTTTTCTGACAGTGGATAGAATGCTTTAGTGGTGCTGTGATTAACTATTAATTAAATAAGTATTTTTTTACCTCTTTGAATCACATGCACACAACCTTGATTGAGTTATTATAATGGCTTTCTTACAAACACAAAATACTGAAGGATCCAAACTTTTTGCCTATTCTGAATTTGATGCAGCAAGGATAGCAACATTATGTACAGGAAACAGGGATTTTCTCACTAATGAACAATGTAATGCTGAGCCAATAACACTTGAACAAATTACTAAGCAAAGAATCATGTATGATTTACATTCAGTGACATTGGCTGAATATTACAGACAGAAAAGAATACCTAGGGGACTAAGAAGTAATTTACATCCAACTCTCTTTAGAGAAAATAATGAATATTGCGATAAATTTGAAGGCATACTGAACAAATGTGCATATGATATAATTATATTGACGATAGAGTATATTCAAAAAGAATTACCCAAATTGCAGAATGAAATTGACATGTTAGAAGGGAACATGAGATCTGTTAAAACAGAATCTGAGTTTAAAGATATGAAATCAAAATTGGATGAGGACATGTCAAATTTCAAAAAACAATTGGAGAGTAAAAAATACAAAAAATTTCAGAGAGACTTATCAGATTATCAAAACAATAAAGTATATAGATGGAGGAACCCAGATTTTGTCCCTTTCAAGAGAGACAATAGGAGGACATATAGATCTAATGAGTTACTGGGAGATACATCGTCAGAAAGTGATACAAATGATCAATCTCCGGCTTTTTCTATCAGGGGTCGTGGAACCAGGGGTACAAGAAGAAGAGGACGAGAAGAGGGGGGAGGAAATATAGGAAATCGAGGTCAAACCAATTATCGAATGACAACCAGACAGAACAGGCGATAGAACAAGAGAGCCTGGTGGTAAATATTTCAAAAAGGTCATTTGATGAGGCAACTCTGAAAGTCTTACAAAAGGGGTTATCATTTATACCATCCACTCAGCCAAATTTCTTTGAAATTGAATGTGATCTTCAAAGATTCTTTAGACAAATTAGACTTAAGAGTTACTTCGCGAATAACCCTATTGAACACACAGAAGGAGAAAATTCTGCCTTCCAATTCCATCTAAAAGACATTAGACCAAAAAGTAAATTTAATCCTCCTCCCACGAATCCAGCAGTTGAAGCGTATATTATACTAGTAAAGAGAGATTTTGAAAAGATGCGCAGAAACTTTAAATTTAGACATAAACATAACTTAACAGCAGAACAGAAGAAATTATTGACAGAGGTACAAAATGACAACACAATTGTATTGAAATCGGCGGACAAGGGCGGAGCTATCGTCATCATGGATCATGATGACTATAGAAATGAGATTCTGTCCCAATTATCCAAACAAGAAAATTACAAAATGATTTATTTTGATCCAACCAAAAGGATACAGAATAAAATACTGGAAATAGTAGAAATGGCAAAAGAAATGAATATAATTACATCTAAACAAATGAAATTTCTCATTAATCAACATCCTATTATTCCAGTGTTTTATATCTTACCCAAGATTCACAAGAATTTGAAAAAGCCTCCTGGCCGCCCAATAGTGGCAGGCACAGACTCAATTTTTCAACCTATTGCCATATTCTTAGATACTTTAATCAGACCGCTTTTGGGAAGTATTGCATCTTATCTACAAGACACTACTGATTTCATAAATAAAATTAAACAGATCAGGGTACCCCCACATGCAATTTTGGTTACTATGGACATTTCAAATTTATATACTTCTATTCCTCATGAACTGGGCATGGAAGGTGTCTTCTATTACATTGATAAAGAAAGGCTATTTACACCTTCAGAAAGAAGATTGATATCTGATTTATTTAAAATAATCCTTTATGAAAGTTACTTTATGTTTGAAGACACCTTCTATGTACAAACCAAAGGGACCGCGATGGGCTCTAATGTAGCTCCTACATATGCAAATCTTTTTGTAGGAAAATTTGAGGAACAATTTGTCTATAGTGAGGATTCATTTAAGACCAACATAAAATGTTGGTATAGATATATAGACGATGTATTCCTACTGTGGACAGGAGAAGAACATACTCTTACACATTTTTTAGAGACCCTCAATTCAAAAACAGATTACCTAAAATTTACTATGGAAAGCAGTACAGAGAGAATTAGCTTCTTAGACACAATGGTATATATTGAAGAAGGTAGATTAGAATGTGATATATTCTCAAAAGCAACAGACCGTAATAATTTACTTAGCTTTGATAGCTTTCATCCTCCTAATACCATAAGAAGCTTACCATATAGCCAGCTACTCAGAACGAAAAGAATCGTATCTGATTCCAACAAATTACAAATTAGATTAGATGAAATGGCAAGCAAATTTAGGGAAAGAGGATATCCTAATCAAGTAATACAAGAAAATTTGGAAAGAGTAGATCAGATTGAGAGAACTTCTCTCCTTGAACCTAAATTCAAGGAAAAGAAACAATTCTCTGTACCCCTGGTAACACAATATGGGTTCCATAGTAGAAAACTTAAAACCTGTATTAACAAACATTGGTACCTTCTTAAAGAGGAACCACAATTGGCAGAAATTTTCAAAGATCCGCCCCTTTTATCATACAAGAGAAACAAAAACCTAAAAGATGTACTCGTTAGAGCTGATCTAGGGACTAGAAGTCCAGCTCCATCTTTTCAAAAGAAAGGTTGTTTCCCTTGCTATAATTGTGCACAATGCAATTCTATGATAAGAGGAGATATTGTGACACATCCACACACTGGACGTAAGATAGAAATTAAAAACACATACACATGCAACTCAAGCTATGTGATATATGTTATTAAGTGTCCGTGTGGATTAGCTTACGTGGGAGAGACCACCCAATGTGTCCGTGACAGGGTCAGACAACATAAAGCTGCCATAGGTAACTCAGACTGGGATGCTCCAGTATCTCACCATTTCACATTGGCATCCCATAATAAAAGCCAATTGCGGTTTCAAATAGTAGACGATGTCCCTCCTTTTAGGAGAGGAGGGGATAGACAAAAAGCATTGTTCAAGAAAGAAGCCCAATGGATAAGAAAATTGGACACACTGTCACCTAGGGGTCTCAATAGAGACATTTCTTGGGGGCATTTTGTATGAATAAGATTTTTCCATCTTAAATAAATATTCAATGGGTCCTTAGAACACAATAACAAATATTTATTTAGTCTGCATAAAATAATCCCCTTGTAGATATTTATTTTGCCCCCTTCTATTTGTTTTACAACCCTAGACAGCAAACAGTAATGGTGTTATAGAGTCTTATTTAGGGTTGCAATAATACAGGTAGATTAAATCGAACATAATATCCAACAAGTCAAGTGAGAATTTAATCCCTTTTAAAGAGATCCTATTCGTGTAATCGGGTCTATACATATTTAAGTAACAAAAAATATGTATACCAAGAACGAACTTCTATTTTCATATGTTCGTTTGGTTTGCGATAACTGTGTCATTTGGTTGCATCGTTGCTGCTTCAATAATTACTAATCGCGTGTAGTGAGATTATCACATTTTGTTAGTTTTAAAATAGCTTTAAGTCACATTATTTTTGTTTCATATAATAGCTGAATGGGTGACGTATTAGATGGGTGTGTGTGTATGCACCAATAGAATCACGCTTGGGCCTTTCTAAAAGAGGCCGGTTCCATGATGACGTATACTCCTTGAGAAAGGGCGGAGTCCCGAAACGCGCGTCGGAGTGTAAGGCTGCTCACTGAACCGCTTGTCGATACAAGGACTTTGATGCAAAAGGATTACAGAAAAGAGCCGTGGTTTCATAAAGACACAAGACCGAATCAAGTGTTTGTTCTCCCGTCCGCATGAGTGGATAAAAGTCGGGGGCATCTCCATTTATTCAAAAGGATGTGAAATCGCAAGTACTATAAAGCTAATTAACATGCATGTTCTAACTGGCCAGCTTCTATACTAATACAGATGATTGGTGATACACTTGCTGATTTAACACACGGCTTCTACCACATTAGAGACGCTTTAATTCATTAACACTCTAACACTGGGAAGGGTTAGAAACTTTATACATATGTTACAACATGAACTGTTAGAATAGTTAAGCACCGATACCCGGGCTGAATACTACCCAACCGCAAGTGTGGTTTAAAGAGGGGAACTTGGAAAGAGCCTTGGAGTATATTGAGTGTTAACATAAAGTTGAATACATATGCTGGATGAACTAACGGCTTTCTGTCTTGTCCTGCACTAACCCATAAATGTGCTTATACTCATCATAAAAAGGTGTATGCTGAATAAGGGAATGATTACAGAGTTCAAAATGTTATTCAAATCTCATGTATAAGAAGATACATTTGCAATCGAAAAGAATCTCCTTACAGCAACCATATCTGAAAAATTGCATCAAAGATTTTAAATTCAAAACAACTGTGAAAGTTTTGCATGTCTAAGGGACTGTTCACTTTTTCATCTATATGAACTTTCTAAGACATTAATAGCGGTTTTCTGAGAGCCTTGGTTGATTCTTCCAGGGACGCCTGGGTTGAATCCAATTGTTTTATGAATGAAAGTTGTTTGCATGTGTGGATGGACTGAAAGTTGTGGATTCACATTATAGAATTGTAATTAGATACTTTGTAATAAACTGTATTTACACTTTTGCTAAATTGAGGTGTGCTGAGTTCCTTTTTTTGATATTTTTATTTCAGTATTTCATTTATTTGTTTTATAAGAATTTTTAAAATAATTTTTTTGTGAATCTTATTGTAATGTTTTCCTAAACTTCACATACTTAAAAGCAGTGAACACCCCTTTGGGAGACACACTATTCTCAAGGTAAAAACAATTTTTTTTTCTAAAATCTGTAGAAAAGTTTGTCTAATTAGACTTTTTCCTCCAGGTATAAGAACATGAACAAATCATTTGAATCAACTCTCTTTTAATTTTTAGGTACCATACATATTGCGTGTATCATTTTAAATATATACCAAATGATATATACATATAGTAAAGATCAGATACATTTTTTTTTATTATTTTTTTTGTAAGGAATAATTTTTTCCTTTGCTCTTAAAAGATGAGCTAAACCAGTACTAAAATGTGTGGGTGATTATGAAATAATTATACTAAAAATAATATGCTTTATCTAAAATACAGCAGTGTGCTGAAATGTATGTTTAAAGCATACAATTGATAATCCCTCTTCCCATTTGTAATCATAAAGGTATGGCTTAAAGGGGCATTGCACACTAGATTTTTCTTTTCATAAATATTTTGTAGATGATCTATTTATACAGCCCATACAGGGTTTTGTAAAAATATATAGTTTTGCTTATTTTTAAATAGCACTGAGCTTATTTTCAGACTCCTAACCAAGTCCCAAAGTTTTAGAAGTACACTGTTGTCTACCTACCCCAACTTGCTCCTGTTTGTGCAAAGGGTCTTTTCATATGCAGGGGAGGGGGAGTTTCTGCTTTTTTTGCATTTCAGTGAGTGTCCCAGCCTGACCTTTTCAACAGTGCTAAACAGAGTTTCTAAATAAGTTTTTAAAAGGTTTTATACTGGATTTATAGATCAGACTCTGTGCATATTATTCTTTGTAGTAGTGTCTATTACATGCAGTTATATGAAAATTGGTGTATACTGTCCCTTTAAAGTGCAGACTGTGGGGCATATTTTTCAAGCTCCGTATAGAGCTTAAGGCCCCTCGCCAGAAACCGAAGTTATCAAGAAGTTATGAAGCAGCGGTCTAAAGACCGCAGCTCCATAACTGGTCCGCCTGCTCTGAGGCGGATGGACAGAAATCAACCTGATTGAATTTGATCGGGTTGATTGACACCCCCTTGGCCACAAATCTGCAGGGGGCGGCATTGCACCAGCAGTTCACAAGATACTTCGTATCATGTCCGCTCGCACATTGTTAAATATGCCCCTCTGCTTTTTTGTATGTTGTAAGTTTATCTAATGCTGCCCATGAATTAGAGGCTAAGGGGCCGATTTATCATTGTCTGTCCAACATGATACGATGTAGCGTATCATGTCCGACAGACATCACTGAATGCTGACAGCATACGCTGTCGGCATTTAACGAACTGCTTGTGCAATGCCGCTAGCAGGGGGTGTTAATCAACCCGATCGTATAGGATCGGGCGGATTGCAAACCGCAGCCTCAGAGGCAGCGGACCTGTTACGGAGCTGCTTCAAAACTGCTGTTTCGGTGAGCCTGAAGGCTCGCGTGGAAATAGGGGCATTTGGGCCCATTCGGCCCTTGATAAATCGGCCCCCAAATGTGATCACAAGTACTGTGCTACAAATTTTTATTTAATCTTATTTGTATGATGTAATGGATGCCCAGTTTCTAAATAAATACTATCATGGGAAAGGGGATTGCAATTTTTTTTATATTACTACCAGGAAAGGTAGGAACACTTTTAAAGTACTAGCTTACTGGATAACATTTCTTTTACAAGATATGATGAGTCCACGGATTTCATCCTTACTTATGGGATATCGCCTCCTGGTCAGCAGGAGGAGGAAAAGAGCACCACAGCAGAGCTGTATATATAGCTCCTCCCTTCCCACTCCAGTCATTCTCTTTGCCTGTGTTAGTGATAGGAAGAGGCAGAGTGAGGTGTTAGTTATAGTTTTCTCCTGTTAAGTGTAGTCAGTCCACGGGTCATCCATTACTTATGGGATTATAACTCCTCCCTAACAGGAAGTGCAAGAGGATCACCCAAGCAGAGCTGCTATATAGCTCCTCCCCTCTACGTCATACCCAGTCATTCTCTTGCACCTAACTAATAGATAGGACGTGTGAGAGGACTGTGGTTGTTAAACTTAGTTTTTATTTCTTCAATCAAAAGTTTGTTATTTTAAACAGCACCGGAGTGTGTTGTTTTTTCTCAGGCAGCATTAGAAGAAGAATCTACCTGAGTTTGTGTATGATCTTAGCGGACGTAACTAAGATCCATTTGCTGTTCTCGGCCATTCTGAGGAGCGAGGTAACTTCAGAACAGGGGACAGCGGGCAGGGTTCACCTGCAAGGAGGTATGTTGCAGTATATTATTTTCTAAGGAATGGAATTGACTGAGAAAATACTGCTAATACCGATGTAATGTAAGTGCAGCCTTAAATGCAGTAGTAGCAACTGGTATCAGGCTGATATGTATGTATGTTTACACTGAAGTATTTCTGGGGAATGGCACTTCACTAAGAAAATACTGTATACATATAACTTATAGCCTATTCTGCAGTGAAAGCGACTAGCAGCAGGCTTTTTAATAACATTTCATAATTTTATATTTAAAACGTTTACTGGCATGTTAATCGTTTTTTCTCTGAGGTACTTGGTGAAAAATTTTATGGGCATTATTTTTCCACATGGCTGTCGTTTGTTTTTGAATAAAATCAGTTTACTGAGCTTCCCCACTGTTGTATTATGAGTGGGAGGGGCCTATTTTGGCGCTTTATTGCGCAGTAGAAATTCAGTCACAGTCTTCCTTTTTCTCCCTGCATGATCCAGGATGTCTCTACAGAGCTCAGGGGTCTCCAAAACTAGTTTTGAGGGAGGTAATCACTCACAGCAGACCTGTGAGACTTTGCTTTGACTGTGATAAAAACGTTTATATTTTTAATTGTTATCCGTTTTTTGGTATTAAGGGGTTAATCATCCATTTGCTAGTGGGTGCAATCCTTTGCTAACTTAATGCATTTACTGTGAAAATTTGGTTGCTATAACTAATCCGGTTCATTGTTATTTCAACTGTGACAGTTTTGTGTGCTTCTTAAAGGCACAGTAACGTTTTTTATATTGCTTGTAAATTTATTTGAAAAGTATTTTCCAAGCTTGCTAGTCTAATTGCTAGTTTGTTTAAACATGTCTGACACAGAGGAATCTCTTTGTGCAATATGTTCAAAGGCCAATGTGGAGCCCAATAGAAATTTGTGTACTAATTGCATTGATGCTACTTTAAGTAAAAGCCAATCTGTACATGTCAAGAAAATTTCACCAGACAACGAGGGGGAAGTTATGCCGACTAACTCTCCTCACGTGTCAGTACCTGCATCTCCCGCTCAGGAGGTGCGTGATATTGTGGCGCCAAGTACATCAGGGCGGCCCTTACAAATCACCCTTACAAAGACATGGCTAATGTTATGACTGAAGTTTTATCTAAATTGCCAGAACTTAGGGGTAAACGCGACCACTCTGGGGTGAGAACAGAGTGCGCTGATAATACTAGCGCCATGTCTGATACTGCGTCACAATTTGCAGAACATGAAGACGGAGAGCTTCATTCTGTGGGTGACGGATCTGATCCAAATAAACTGGATTCAGACATTTCAAATTTTAAATTTAAGCTTGAGAACCTCCGTGTGTTACTAGGGGAGGTATTAGCGGCTCTGAATGATTGTAACACGGTTGCAATCCCAGAGAAAATATGTAGGCTGGATAAATATTTTGCGGTACCGACGTGTACTGACGTTTTTCCTATACCTAAAAGGCTTACAGAAATTGTTAACAAGGAGTGGGATAGACCCGGTGTGCCTTTCTCACCCCCTCCTATATTTAGAAAAATGTTTCCAATAGACGCCACCACACGGGACTTATGGCAGACGGTCCCTAAGGTGGAGGGAGCAGTTTCTACTTTGGCTAAGCGCACCACTATCCCGGTGGAGGATAGCTGTGCTTTTTCAGATCCAATGGATAAAAAGTTAGAGGGTTACCTTAAGAAAATGTTTGTTCAACAAGGTTTTATATTGCAACCCCTTGCATGCATTGCGCCTGTCACGGCTGCGGCGGCATTCTGGTTTGAGTCTCTGGAAGAGACCATTAGCTCAGCTACGTTGGATGAGATTACAGACAAGCTTAGAGTCCTTAAGATAGCTAATTCATTTATTTCTGATGCCGTAGTACATTTAACTAAACTTACGGCTAAGAACTCCGGATTCGCCATTCAGGCGCGCAGAGCGCTGTGGCTTAAATCCTGGTCAGCCGATGTGACTTCTAAATCTAAATTGCTTAACATACCTTTCAAGGGGCAGACATTATTCGGGCCCGGTTTGAAAGAAATTATCGCTGACATTACTGGAGGTAAGGGCCATGCCCTGCCTCAAGACAGAGCCAAACCAAGGGCTAGACAGTCTATTTTTCGTGTCTTTCGTAACTTCAAGGCAGGAGCAGCATCAACTTCCTCCGCTCCAAAACAGGAAGGAACTGTTGCTCGCTACAGACAGGGCTGGAAACCTAACCAGACCTGGAACAAGGGCAAGCAGGCCAGAAAACCTGCTGCTGCCCCTAAGACAGCATGAAGTGAGGGCCCCCAATCCGGAAACGGATCTAGTGGGGGGCAGACTTTCTCTCTTCGCCCAGGCTTGGGCAAGAGATGTCCAGGATCCCTGGGCATTAGAGATCATATCTCAGGGATATCTTCTGGACTTCAGAGCTTCTCCTCCAAAAGGGAGATTTCATCTTTCAAGGTTGTCAGCAAACCAGATAAAGAAAGAGGCGTTTCTACGCTGTGTACAAGATCTTTTACTAATGGGAGTGATCCACCCGGTTCCGCGGTCGGAACACTGACAAGGGTTTTACTCAAATCTGTTTGTGGTTCCCAAGAAAGAAGGAACCTTCAGACCAATCTTGGATTTAAAGATCCTAAACAAATTCCTAAGAGTTCCATCGTTCAAAATGGAAACTATTCGGACAATCTTACCCATGATCCAAAAGGGTCAGTACATGACCACAGTGGATTTAAAGGATGCCTACCTTCACATACCGATTCACAAAGATCATTACCGGTACCTAAGGTTTGCCTTCCTAGACAGGCATTACCAGTTTGTAGCTCTTCCCTTCGGGTTAGCTACTGCTCCAAGAATCTTCACAAAGGTTCTGGGTTCTCTTCTGGCGGTACTAAGACCGCGAGGAATATCGGTAGCTCCGTACCTAGACGACATTCTGATACAAGCGTCAAGTTTCCAAGCTGCCAGATCTCATATAGAGTTAGTACTGGCATTTCTAAGGTCACATGGGTGGAAGGTGAACGAAGAAAAGAGTTCTCTATTGCCACTCACAAGAGTTCCCTTCTTAGGGACTCTTATAGATTCGGTAGAAATGAAAATTTACCTGACAGAGGACAGGTTAACAAAACTCCTAAATGCTTGCCGTGTCCTTCATTCCATTCCACACCCGTCAGTGGCTCAATGCATGGAGGTAATCGGCTTAATGGTAGCGGCAATGGACATAGTACCCTTTGCACGCCTGCATCTCAGACCACTGCAATTGTGCATGCTAAGTCAGTGGAATGGGGATTACTCAGATTTGTCCCCTATGCTGAATCTGTATCAAGATACCAGAAATTCTCTTCTATGGTGGCTCTCTCGGCCACATCTGTCCAAGGGGATGCCCTTCAGCAGACCAGATTGGACGATTGTAACAACAGACGCCAGCCTGCTAGGTTGGGGCGCTGTCTGGAATTCCCTGAAGACTCAGGGATCATGGACTCAGGAGGAGAGTCTCCTTCCCATAAACATTCTGGAATTAAGAGCAGTTTTCAATGCCCTTCTGGCTTGGCCTCAGTTAGCAACTCTGAGGTTCATCAGGTTTCAGTCGGACAACATCACGACTGTGGCTTACATCAACCATCAGGGAGGGACAAGGAGTTCCCTAGCGATGATGGAAGTCTCAAAGATAATTCACTGGGCAGAGTCTCACTCTTGCCACCTATCAGCGATCCACATCCCAGGCGTGGAGAACTGGGAGGCGGATTTTCTAAGTCGCCAGACTTTTCATCCGGGGGAGTGGGAACTTCATCCGGAGGTCTTTGCCCAAATACTTCAGCGTTGGGGCAAACCAGATCTGGATCTCATGGCGTCTCGCCAGAACGCCAAGCTTCCTTGTTACGGGTCCAGGTCCAGGGACCCGGGAGCGGTTCTGATAGATGCTCTGACAGCACCTTGGGCCTTCAACATGGCTTATGTGTTTCCACCCTTCCCGATGCTTCCTCGATTGATTGCCAGGATCAAACAGGAGAGAGCATCGGTGATTCTAATAGCGCCTGCGTGGCCACGCAGGACCTGGTATGCAGATCTAGTGGACATGTCATCCTGTCCACCTTGGTCTCTGCCTCTGAGACAGGACCTTCTGATTCAGGGTCCTTTCAAACATCAAAATCTAATTTCTCTGAGGCTGACTGCATGGAGATTGAACGCTTGATTTTATCAAAGCGTGGATTTTCGGAGTCAGTAATTGATACCTTAATACAGGCGAGGAAACCTGTTACCAGGAAAATTTACCATAAAATATGGTGTAAATATTTGCATTGGTGCGAATCCAAGAGTTACTCATGGAGTAAGGTTAGGATTCCTAGGATATTGTCTTTTCTACAAGAAGGTTTAGAAAAGGGTTTATCTGCTAGTTCTTTAAAGGGACATATCTCAGCTCTGTCCATCCTTTTACACAAACGTCTGTCAGAAGTTCCAGACGTTCAGGCTTTTTGTCAGGCTTTGGCCAGGATTAAGCCTGTGTTTAAGACTGTTGCTCCGCAGTGGAGCTTAAACTTAGTTCTTAACGTTTTACAGGGTGTTCCGTTTGAACCACTTCATTCCATTGATATCAAGCTGTTATCTTGGAAAGTTCTGTTTTTAATGGCTATTTCCTCGGCTCGAAGAGTCTCTGAGTTATCGGCCTTACATTGTGATTCTCCTTATCTGATTTTTCATTCAGACAAGGTAGTTCTGCGTACTAAACCTGGGTTCTTACCTAAGGTAGTCACTAACAGGAATATCAATCAAGAGATTGTTGTTCCATCATTGTGCCCTAACCCTTCTTCAAAGAAGGAACGACTTCTGCACAATCTGGACGTAGTCCGTGCCCTGAAATTTTATTTACAGGCAACTAAAGATTTTCGCCAAACTTCTTCCCTCTTTGTCGTTTATTCTGGACAGAGGAGAGGTCAAAAAGCTTCTGCTACCTCTCTCTCTTTCTGGCTTCGTAGCATAATACGTTTAGCCTATGAGACTGCTGGACAGCAGCCTCCTGAAAGAATTACAGCTCATTCTACTAGAGCTGTGGCTTCCACTTGGGCCTTTAAGAATGAGGCCTCTGTTGAACAGATTTGCAAGGCTGCAACTTGGTCTTCACTTCACACTTTTTCCAAATTTTACAAATTTGACACTTTTGCTTCTTCGGAGGCTGTTTTTGGGAGAAAGGTTCTTCAGGCAGTGGTTCCTTCCGTGTAAAGATCCTGCCTGTCCCTCCCGTCATCCGTGTACTTTTAGCTTTGGTATTGGTATCCCATAAGTAATGGATGACCCGTGGACTGACTACACTTAACAGGAGAAAACAAAATTTATGCTTACCTGATAAATTCCTTTCTCCTGTAGTGTAGTCAGTCCACGGCCCGCCCTGTTTTTTATGGCAGGTCTAAATTTTAAATTAAACTCCAGTCACCACTGCACCCTATAGTTTCTCCTTTCTCGTTTGGTTTCGGTCGAATGACTGGGTATGACGTAGAGGGGAGGAGCTATATAGCAGCTCTGCTTGGGTGATCCTCTTGCACTTCCTGTTAGGGAGGAGTTATAATCCCATAAGTAATGGATGACCCGTGGACTGACTACACTACAGGAGAAAGGAATTTATCAGGTAAGCATAAATTTTGTTTTCTTCAATCAAGAGTTTATTATTTTTAAAGTGGTGACACAGTGTGCTACTTTGTCTGGGGTTTAGCCTAGACCAAATCAGTCTTTTCAGTGCAAAAAGAGAAGAATTTGGTGGCTTCAAAGCAATGGGAACTTGTGGGACATAATTCTCACTGCGCCTCCCATAGATTGTATGCTGCCCTTTTAGGGGGAAAAATCTGAGATATCTTACTCAGTGTTTCTCCTTATTGTCCTCAGGTCCATGTGAGCAGTAGGACTTCACACGCCTGGGAGCTGCCTTTGCTGCCGGCAGTTGGAGGTAAGTGCCATTTTTATTTCCTGGGCATAGAAGATAGAATGGGCTCAGAAGACATTGGCCACCCTCATTGTGAATAACGGCCCTTAGAGAGAAGGGCTCCTTATTCAGGTATGTGCTTTCTCCTCCTGGGAGACAAGTTTAGGCAGCTGTGTAATTCCCCTGGGGTTCCCCTTGTATATATTCCTGGCGGTTGCATGCACTGACACATGAGCGCAATGCCGACCGGATGACACTGTGTATTTTTGACCGCTTCTTTCCCTAGGTAATGGAGAGGGTACTTTCAATTATACTGTTTTGTACATCTCCCTGCGGTTAAGATGGGGACCGGGAGATGTCTGTGTACTGTACTGTATACGCCCACGAAGGGCGGTCCTTGGGGACACTTTGTCTTTACGCGCCCTTTTTCCCTCCCGGCGGGTCATTACATTTTAGCATGACGCCGGGAGGTACCTATTGTGACTATGTCTGTGGCGTGAGATGGACATGTATTTACATGGGGCTTATATATGTTCTCCCGGCGGTTCACTAAGTCTTCCTTGCCGCCGGGAGTTGTCCATTATTTTACCGCCCAGGAGGGGCGGTCTTTAGGACGCCATTTACTTAGCATGTTCAGCATCTCTCCCGACAGTTCCATTAAAAAACAATACCGACCGGGAGATAGATTGTAATTTATTAGTGTGCACAGACACTTGTTTCCCTATTGTGTGGCGACCGGCAAAATAGGTTGGGTCGTAGCCTTATTCCCCTGTTGCGGTGAGGAGTCTGGTATGGCTTAGATCATGCCGCTCTAAACGGGGATACTACCAAGGGGTGTTGAGAGCTAGCAGTTTGCGCTAGTTTTACCCTATTGGGTTTCTCTGCAGGATGTGGAATAAAATAAAAAGAAGAAAGTGTGTGTTTAAAATTTAAAGTGACAGTCACATGTTTTCATATGTTCCATTCTGACCTAATTACTCCTTCCTCAGCTACAGCTGTTAGGAGTCTGGTAATTCTGCGCAATCCATTCCAAAAATGTTTTATAAGATTGTGTCCAAATTAATTTTTGACACACAGGCAGTTCTCTGCGGTTGCTTGCAAGGACGTTGCCTTTGATGTACATAGTAACGCTTTGTTGCTATTTTATTACTATGATTATAAGATGGATTGTTTTTCTGCATGACAGAAATAGGTCGTACTTTTACAATTTAAGGTGACAGTGCAAAAAATAAATACATTTTTTTTTACCTTTTATTAAGGGTCTTATGGCTGTTTGTTTGTTTCTTCATCCATTATGATGTTGGATGATATAACAACTCTCTATAATATGTTACTATAAGATTTAAAGGACAAGTAACTTTTTTCTGCGTTCAGTTTGCAACTGTTTTTTTACTGTTTGTTAATTCTCCCTTTGCGATGTGAATAACACAAGCGGAGACAGCACCTTACGGTTATTTGCAGCGCTTTACAAGTACCCAATACATACATATGTATTTCATTAAAGAAACAGTATCGCTTTCTATGGGAAGATTTAGTTCCTTTTTAACTCTTTTAATGAAATAAACCTAAGTTTTTTCTGTTCTGTGAGTGCCCTTTTTACTGGCGCCTTACCTAATTCCTAAGACTGGCAGGTACCCAAATTGGCATGTACATTTCTGATGCTGGTGATGCACTTTTGCACGCGACTGTTTTTTGCTATTGTATAATAAGTAAATAGTCTCAGTTATAACAGTCAGGGTCATTTTTATTAGGACCCTACGGCTGTTCCTTGGTGTGCATTCCTCCTTTGTGACTTAGGATGGAACAGCAGCACTCAACAATTACAACCCTTAACTTAGCTGTTTCAGTTATAAAGTTTGTTGATATTTCCTTGCAGATTACCTGTCCGGCGGCTAAGAGTTCGGGATTTTCCGTCTTAGCACGCAGTGCCTTATGGTTGAATTTTTGATCTGCAGATGTGTCAGCTAACTCGTTCTTGGCTATTCCTTGCAAGGGGAGGACCCTATTCGGGCCTGACTTGAAGGAGATTATTTCTGACATTACAGGAGGAAAGGGTCTCCTCCTCCCTCAAGATAAAACATCTAAGCAAAGGGGACGACAGAGTAATTTTCGTTCCTTTCGAAATTTCAAGGGAGTCCCATCTTCCTCTTCCATTAAACAGGAAGGGAATTATTCCCTACCCAAGTCCATAAGACCCAGCCAGTCTTGGAACTAGGGTAAACAACCCAAGAAGCCTGCCGCTGCTACTAAGACAGCATGAAGGGTCGGCCCCCGATCCAGGACCGGATCTCGAAGGGGGCAGGTTTCTCTCTTTGTCCAGGCTTTGATAAGAGGCGTTCAGGATCCATGGACACTCAAAATCGTGTCTCAAGGGTATCAGTTGGAGTTCAAAGACTTCTTCCCCAGAGGAAGGTTTCTTCTTTCACGATTGTCTGTCAACCAGGTAAGAGAGAGGCGTTCTTACGTTGTGTATGAGTTCTCTCCTCCATGGGCGTAATTTGCCCCATTACATAACAGGAACAGGGGCCGGGGTTTTATTCAAATCTCCTTGTAGTTCCCAGATAAGAGGGAACGTTCCGACCCATTTTAGATCTCAAAAGTCTAAACTGGTGTCTTAAGAGTTCCATCTTTCAAGATGGAGACTATTCAGACCATTCTTCTATTGATCCAGGAGGGTCAATATATGACTACTGTGGACTTAAAGGATACATATTCCTATCCACAGAGATCATCACAAGTTCCTGAGGTTTGCCTTTCTGGAAGTGGCGCCTTAGCTGGATGATATTCTAATCCAGGCGTCGTGTTATCAGCTAACAAAGTCTCATACCGACATTGTTCTGTCCTTTCTAAGGACTCACGGGTGAAAGGTGAATCTAGAAATGAGTTCACTAATTCCACAGACTAGGGTTCCTTTCCTGGGAACTCTAATCGACTCTCTGTCCATAACATTTCTTTTTGACGGACGTCAGAAAGTTAAAGATTCTGAATCATGCTTAGACAGTGGAATGGAGATTTTGCAGATTTGTCTCCTCAAATAGATCTGGATCGGGAGACTTTGGTATTTGTCGCCGGTTCATCTGTCCTAAGGGACGTGCTTCCGCAGGCCCTCATGGGTGATAGGGAGGTGCCGTCTGGAACTCCCTGTAGGCTCAGGGTGTGTGGACTCGGTCGGAGTCTCTACATCCCATCAATATTCTGGAGTTGAGAGCAATATTCAATGTGCTTCAGGCTTGGCCTCAGTTGGCTTTGGACTAATTCATCAGATTCCAGTCGGACAACATCACGACTGTGGCTTACGTCAATCATCAGGGAGGAACAAGGAGTCCTTTAATGATGACGGAAGTATTCAAGATAATTCAGTGGGCGGAAGCTCACTCTTGTTCTCTGTCAGCGATCTACATCCCAGGAGTGGACAACTGGGAAGCGGATTTTTTTAGCAGACAGACGTTTCATCCGGGGGAATGGGAACTCCATCCGGAGGTTTTGCCGCCCTGATTCTCAAATGGAGCAGGCCGGAGCTGGATCTCATGGCATCTCGTCAGAATGCTAAGCTCCCGAGATACGGATCCAGGTCCAGAGATCCTCAGGCCAACTGATAGATGCCTTGGCAGTGCCTTGGTCGTTCAACCTAGCTTAGGTGTTTCCACTGTTTGCTCTCCTTTCCCGAGTGATTGCTCGGATCAAACAGCAGAGGGCTTCAGTGATTCTCATCGCTCCTGCGTGGCCTCGCAGGACTTGGTATGCCGATCTGGTGGACATGTTCTCTCTGCCACCGTGGAAACTTCTATTGAGGCAGGATCTTCTCATTCAGAGACCCTTCCATCATCCAAATCTAATTTCTCTGCAACTAACTGCTTGGAGATTGAACGCTTGATTTTATCTAAGCTAGGGTACTCTGATTCGGTCATTGATACTTTGATTCAGGCACGTAAGCCTGTTACTAGAAAAATTTACCATAAGATATGGCGTAAATATCTTTATTGGTGCGAATCCAAGGACTACTCATGGAGTAAGATTAGGATTCCTAGGATTTTATCCTTTCTCCAAGAATGATTGGAGAAAGGGTTGTCAGCAAGTTCCTTAAAGGGACAGATTTCTGCTCTATCTATTTTGCTACTCAAACGTCTGGCAGATGTTCCGGATGTTCAATCCTTTTGTCAGGCTCTGACTAGAATCAGGCCTGTGTTTAGACCAATTGCTCCTCCTTGGAGTTTGAATTTAGTTCTTAAAGTTCTTCAAGGGGTTCCGTTTGAACCTATGCATTCCATAGATATTAAGTTGTTATCTTGGAAAGTTTTATTTTTGCTCGTAGAGTTTCTGAGCTTTCAGCATTACAATGTGATTCTCCTTATCTTATTTTTCATTCCGATAAGGTAGTGTTGCGTACCAAACCTGGTTTTCTTCCTAAGGTTGTTTCTGTCAAGAATATTAATCAGGAAATTGTTGTTCCTTCATTGTGTCCTAATCCTTCTTCTAAGAAGGAGCGTTTGTTACATAATTTGGACGTAGTCCGTGCCCTGAAGTTCTACTTGCAGACGACTAAGGAATTTCGTCAATCATCTTCATTGTTTTTTGTCTTTTCTGGAAGACGTAGGGGTCAGAAAGCTACGGCTACCTCTCTTTCTTTTTGGCTGAAGAGTATCATCCGTTTTGCATATGAGACTGCTGGACATCAGCCTCCTGAATAAATTACAGCTCATTCCACTAGGGCTGTGGCTTCCTCATGGGCATTTAAAAATTATGCTTCTGTTGAACAGATTTGCAAGGCTGCAACTTGGTCGTCTATTCTCATTTTTTCCAAATTTTACAAATTTGATACCTTTGTCTCGTCCGAGGCTATTTTTGGGAGAAAGGTTCTTCAAGCAGTGGTGCCTTCCATTTAGGTTCCTGTCTTGTCCCTCCCTTTCATCCGTGTCCTATAGCTTTGGTATTGTATCCCATAAGTAAGGATGAAATCCGTGGACTCGTCATATCTTGTAAAAGAAAAGGAAATTTATGCTTACCTGATAAATTTATTTCTTTTACGATATGATGAGTCCACGGCCCACCCTGTCATTTTAAGACAGGTCTTTATTTTTGTTAAACTTCAGTCACCTCTGCACCTTGGCTTTTCCTTTCTCTTCCTAACTTCGGTCGAATGACTGGAGGGGGAGGGAAGGGAGGAGCTATTTATACAGCTCTGCTGCGGTGCTCTTTG
Organism: Bombina bombina; assembly: GCF_027579735.1. Lineage (NCBI taxonomy): Eukaryota > Metazoa > Chordata > Amphibia > Anura > Bombinatoridae > Bombina > Bombina bombina. Next base: position 148,964,457 of record NC_069502.1, on the reverse strand, counting down.
CCTCCTCCTGCTGACCAGGAGGTGATATCCCATAAGTAAGGATGAAATCCGTTGACTCGTCATATCGTAAAAGAAATACATTTATCAGGTAAGCATAAATTTCCTTTTTATTTATTGCCTGTGGCATTTGTTATAATCTGGAGCCAAGCAAACACAGGTTTAAGTCCCATAGATAGTAATTCCTGTTAATTGATCTATGTGTAAAAATGGGGAGTTTTTTTGTTGCATTGCTACTAGAATAAGATAAGGAGTGTTATCAATACCCTGTATATTTGTTTCATAGAAACAGACTTTGCAACATACAAGTTTTGACTGTGTCACTGGCTTTTAGGCCTAAATTCACCTTCTCTGAGCTAATTTTAATAGCTCAAAGGTTCCTGTTGCCCACAGGTCTACACTACAGACCCTATCCACTGGAGTGGTGCTGAAAATTGTTGGCTACTAGTGTTTTGTGGAAACCAAGAAGACCACAATGACTGCTCTTTCTTCTAGCAAACCCCAGTCCCTGACATATGGATCTGCTTCACTGTTCTATATAAACCATAAAAAATAAAAGAAAACAATTATCTTGTTAAATGTGACATTGGGCATATTCCTTAAGAAATCTAAGTTTACCTATAATACTACTGAAAGAGAAATTGTTGTGGAAAAATGACAATAATTCCTTAGAGAGTATGTAATTTCAGCTCTACATACCTTCAAATGGGTAAATACATAGTTAAAGTACTGATCAGGAGCCACAGAGAACTGCAGTTACCAAGCAACCAACCACTTCTAATTGGCTCACCTGCCTTGTCCATACTGAATCAGGATTTATCTGCATCTCCAGACTGGTACGTTAACTATAGATTTGCAGGTTGGTAGTGATGAAACTATATGCTCTAAAAAATTAATATCATTTTTAGCAATACACTGTCCCTTTATCCTTGAAGAAATAGATTTTAGAATTTTAAAGGATAATGCTCGCAGCTTAAGTTTTCTATGTCACATCTAAAATGTGTGACATATAAAAGATGAGCTGTCAGACCATGTTACTGTTTGTGTTTTTCTCTAAATAATCCAAGAGGTCTATATCAGCATCTGTTGGACTAGCTGGAGACTTAAAAATTTATGTAGGGTGCATTAATGTCAAGTGTTGGCAGAAACACTAGCTTCATAGTTCTTCCACAAATGAATAGAGGATGCTTCAGTTCTGGGAGATAGATTGGGTGGACTGCAAAACGTGCACTTTAAACAGCAGTTCTTCACAAGTGTGAGGCATGTATACAAAGGGCAAGGTAATTCCTGATGTATCCCTTTAATTAAACAGCCAATAACAGCATCTTAAGTATAGAATATTTATTTCAGGTTCTAGTTGGGTGTAAATACATAAATTGTTTATGAATTCATGTCTTTCTTTTGTAAACATTGCTGCTGACATGCCCCCTCCACTAATAGCGCAAGATAGATAATATATAGACGAACCTAGCTAATTGCTGTTTTCCTTAGGTCAATAAAGGGATGTGTCAACTCCAACCTATATGGAAGATTGAAATGTTATTAAACCAGTCATTCCCTTTTATTACTGGCAGTCTGAGGTTTTGCATGTGGATTGGCTGGTACCACTAGGTTTGGGGGATGCAAAACTGCAAAGAACAAGAACGTTCTCTCTTTAGCTTCATCTGTCATTACTTAAAGCTATATGACTGACATGTCCATGTCCAGGATGCCAACTCTCTTGCTCTCCTCTGCTGGTGCAGATGCTGCGTCTTGGTAAACACTGGTCATGTAACCTTCTGACGTTGGCTCTAACCTCTTCAATACATTGTGCATGCATTAGCAATTGAGCATTAGAACGCATGGATCGCAATTGGGAAATTAAGCTTCAGAGTAAACCCAGGTTTGCAACTGTGATTGGCTAATGTAAATCAGCCTCACGGTGGGTTTGGAAACACGCCCAAATTTGGAAGTCATTTGTATTCAAACATATTTATGACTTCTCTTAACCTTTGCAGCAAGTTATGGAAAATGTTAGTCCTTTATATCCCTTTAATAAATTATCTACTTACACCATGAAAATGTTTTATCCTCAGTAAATCTTTATGAACTACAGAGATCTGAAGGATTGCCCAACTCAGTAACTACAGAAATATTGTTACTTCACTTGAAGTTTAAATGGGAAGTTTAAGTGATTAAGCACATTAATGAGCAGTTTGTAAAGTGTTTTCTCGAGCCAGCCATGGAATTGAAAAACCTCTATGATGTGCATCAATCTCAGGTGTGTGGGAGAGACAGAAGAGTTGATAAATGTTTGCAGTGGTGGAGTAACTTTAGAAATAATATTCAAATAGCTAAAAGCACAAATGACGTTTTGTAAAAACCTGCTTTTGTATCTGCATTACGAGAAATGCGTGGCTGCACTATATCACCTTTGTATTAGTGGAAGACACAAAGAAATATTACAATATCTTATTGTCTTTATTGAACAGAAATACTGCCTGCATCTATATGTGTCATATTAAATGACCCCATTAAATTGTAACATATATTACAATGCTATTCACACACAACCTTTTTGATTTGGTAATTTAACATATATTAATTTTATTTTATTTAGTGCTTATCGATAAATCTCTACCACGTTTTTTTTAAAATATTTTTTACTATTGTCTCTTAATTTTCTCAGGGCATCTTGTACCATTTTTGGTGCTTACTAAACAATATATAGGTGCATTTACCTTAATTAGTTAATTCATTTACTCAGTAGACATGGAAGTTCTTTGGTGACAACTTTACTTTTGATTTTAAATTGGAATACTATTTGCAATATATAATATATTTAACTGATAATTAGATACTGTGACAATTATGATTAATCTTACCGATTATTTGTTGCAGCCCTAATATATTTGTTTACAATCTTAAAGGGACATAAAACCCCCAACAATTCTTTCTTGATTCAGACAGAATATACAATTGTAAATAACGTTCCAATTTACTTAAAGTAACACATTTTCTTTGTTTTCTTGTTATCCTTTGTTGAAAAGCAGGAAGGTAAGCTCAGAAGACTGCACGTGTCTGCAGCAGTTTTTCAACAATATTATACATTAGCAAGGGCACTAGATGGCAGCACTATTTCCTGTCATGTAGTGCACCAAACAGTTGCGCCCTATCTAGCTAAATATCTCTTCAACAAAGAATAACATGAGAATGAAACTTTTTTTTAAATTGTATTATCTATCTGAATCATGAAAGAAAATTTTTGGGTTCCATCTCCCTTTAATGTCCATGGTTTTTATTTTGACTCAATGGGGCTGAATGATCAAGCTCCAAATGGAGCTTGTTGCCCCTGTTTCCGAGCAAACCTTTAGGCTCGCCGGAAACAGCAGTTATGAAGCAGCGGTCTAAAGACCGCTGTTCCATAACTTGTCCGTCTGCTATGAGGCTGCGGACATCAATCTGCCCGATCCTATACGATTGGGCTGATTGACACCCCCTGCTGATTGGCCACAAAACTGCAGGGGGCGGCATTGCACAAGCAGTTCACAAGAACTGCTTGTGCTGTGATAAATGACGACAGCGTATGCTGTCGGCATTTATCTATGTGCGGCGGACATGATACGCTACATCGTATTATGTCCGTCCGCACTGTAATAAATCGGCCCCATTTACTAGTCTTTACTAGTCTTGCAGCCCTCTCCAGCAACCAGGGAAGTTAAAGCAAGAGACATATTTCCCACTTCCTATATTTCAGGACTTAAAGGGACAGTCAAGTCAACATTAAACTTGCATGATTCAGATAGGGCATGCAATTTTAAAACAACTTCCCAATTTACTTTTATCATAATTTTGATTTGTACTCTTGGTATCCTTTGTTGAAAGCTAAACCTAGGTGTGCTCATAAACTGATTTCTAAGCGGTTGAAGGCTGCATTTTGACAGTTTTTCACAGTTAGACAATGCTAGTTCTTGTGTGCCATATAGATAAACATGAGGCTCACTCCATTGGAGTTATTTATGAGTCCGAACTGATTGGCTAAAATGCATGTCTGTCAAAAGAACTGCGATAAGGGGGCAGTCTGCAGAAGCTTAGATACAAGTTAATCACAGATGTAAACAGTATATTAATATAACAGTGTTGGGAATGCAAATCTGGAGAATGGGTAATAAAGGAATTATCTATAAACAATAATACATTCTCAAGTAAACTGTCGCTTTAAAAGGGACATCATTAAAAATCTAAATGCAAATGAATAAACCTTTTACAGAACAATAATAAAAATGCTTCTAGTAAAGCCAGTACAATGATAGATTTTGAATGTATTGAGCATTTGTACATATCCCCCATGCACAGGGCCAACCCAAGGGTTTCATGCACCCTAGGAGAGACTTAAAATTTGCACCCAAGTTGTATTCTGTACCATCCATCCGCCTATCTATCCATCACCCTGCCTACCTTTTGTCTTTCTATTCATTTATCTATAATATTAATATGTTTGCTGCATGATCTTATGATTCACTGTATGACATGAGGATGAAAGGGTGAACTTGAAATGGTGCACAGATATTTGGGGGGGTTGCCCTACATTGAGACCCATGGGTGAGGGTAAGGTGTGGCCCTGCATTGATACCCAGGGATGGGAGTAAGAGGTTCCCCTGCATTGGTGCCCAGGGTTGGGAGTGAGAGGTCTTGCATTGATGCCCAGGGAGGATTGTAAAGAGATGCCCTGCATAGATACACAGGGATTGAGAGTTTCTATGCATTGATGTCAAGGGTCGGGAGGGAGGGCTTGCCCTGCATTGATGCATGGGTATTGTGGGGTTGCCTACATTGGAATGACCACAGAACACAAAGTGTTTTCAGGTTTTGTGGATATATATGGTTGAGTGTAGCCCACACCCACATCCCTGCTCAGCCTAGCACTCTGTGCGTGCACACACACACCGCAAGCAATAACACTCACAGGCCAGTGTCATCGCTAAGGCCTGATACTGCAGAGTATTCTGTCTGAGTCCAAGAGTGCTCACACAGTGCCAGGGACTAATGGTGGATTGCAGCCAGCTGAAGCCTCAGCATCACAGTGGAAGTAGCTGAAGTAGGGAGAGAGGCAGAAGGGAGGGGGAGGCCTTGGTTTCCTGGTGCTCACTCAGCTTGGGCATGGTTCACCTGAAGTAGCTACTGTTCTCTCTGCGGTTACCGGTCTGTAGACTATGGGCTTCCCCAGCTCTTGGGCCCGGTCCTGCTGCACAGGCTGTAGTTCCGTCTCCAGGTGGAATGAGCTCCTAGATCCTTTGTGCCCCAGGTGACCACTTAGGTTCACCTAATAATTAGGCCTGCCCTGCACATGTATCATCATTCGAATACTGTGTCTGCTCAAAGAGCTTGTAAATGGTATGGATTCAGCTTTACTTACCTACTCATGCTGTCTCGGGCCAAACATGATGTTTGAATGTGGATATAACTCACTTGCAACCAAAAGAAAAACTCCTTTAAACATTTTCGATTGTAGACAAAAAATGCTAGTAACTAGATACTTGTATCATCACATTTGCTTTTGTTCACTCTGTATTCTTTGTTGTACGCTAAACCTAGGTAGGTTCTAGGTTCATATGCTAATTTCTAATCCCTTGAAGGCCACCTGTAATCTCAGTGCATTTTGACAGTTTTCCACAGCTAGACAGCGCTAGTTCATTTGTGCCATGTAGATAATTGTGCTCACTCCCGTGGAGTCAGCACTGATTGGCTAAAATGCAAGTCTGTCAAAAGAACTGAAATAAGGGGGCAGTCTGCAGAGGCTTAGATACAAGGTTAACACAGAGGTAATAAGTATATTAATATAACAGTGTTGGTTATACAAAACTGGGAAATGGGTAATAAAGGGATCTTCAATCTTTTTAAACAATAAAAATTCTAAGATGTAACTTTTTGAGATCAGAGAACTGCAAATAAAGATGCATCCTTGTTAAAGGGACACTGTACCCAAATTTTTTCTTTTGTGATTCAGATAGAGTATGACATTTTAAGCAACTTTCTAATTCACTCCTATTATCAAATGTTCTTTATTTTCTTGGTATCTTTATTTGAAATGCAAGAATGTAAGTTTAGATGCTGGCCCATTTTTGGTGAACAACCTAGGTTGTCCTTGCTGATTGGTGGATAAATTCATCCACCAATCAAAAACTGCTGTCCAGAGTTCTGAACCAAGAAAAAAGCTTAGATGCCTTCTTTTTCATATAAAGATAGCAAGAGAAAGAAGAAACATTGATAATAGGAGTAAATTAGAAAGTTGCTTAAAATTGCATGCTCTATCTGAATCGCGAAATAAAATTTCTCTTGTTAAGTGTATCCAGTCCACGGATCATCCATTACTTATGGAATATATTCTCCTTCCCAACAGGAAGTTGCAAGAGTCCACCCACAGCAAAGCTGCTATATAGCTCCTCCCCTAACTGCCATACTCAGTCATTCTCTTGCAAGCCTCAACATAGATAGGAGGTCGTGAGAGTCTGTGGTTTTTTATACTTAGTTTATTCTTCAATCAAAAGTTTGTTATTTTTAAATGGCACCGGAGTGTGCTGTTTATCTCAGGCAGTATTTGGAAGAAGAATCTGCCTGCGTTTTTCTATGATCTTAGCAGACGTAACTAAGATCCATTTGCTGTTCTCACACATTCTGAGGAGTGAGGTACTTCAGAGGGGGAATGGCGTGCAGGTTTTCCTGCAGATAAGGTATGTGCAGTAAAATATTTTTCTAGGAATGGAATTGACTAAGAAAATACTGCTGATACCGAAGTAATGTAAGTAAAGCCTTAAATGCAGCGATAGCGACTGGTATCAGGCTTATTAATAGAGATACATACTCTTATAAAAATGTGTTTTAAAACGTTTGCTGGCATGTTTAATCGTTTTTTAACGTACATTGGTGATAACACTGTAATGTTGGTATAGCCTTAAATGCAGTAAAAGCGACTGGTATCAGGCTTATTAATAGAGATACATACTCTTGTAAAAATGTGTTTTAAAACGTTTGCTGGCATGTTTAATCGTTTTTTAACATATGTTTGGTGATAAAACTTATTGGGGCCTAAGTTTTTTCCACATGGCTGGCTTAAATTTTGCATAGAAACAGTTAACTGAAGCTTCCCACTGTTGTAATATGAGTGGGAAGGGCCTAATTTAGCGCTTTTTTGCGCAGTTAAAATTACAAAATGAATCATCCAGATTCCCTCAGCAGTCCCATGAATACTACAGGACATTTCTAAAGGGCTAAAAAGACTTCCAAAATCGTTTATAGGGAAGGTAATCCACAGCTCTGCTGTGGCAGTTTGTTGTGTCTGTTTTTAAAAACGTCTTTGTCGTTTTTTGATCTGTTTTTTGCATTAAGGGGTTAATCATCCATTTGCAAGTGGGTGCAATGCTCTGTTACCTTATTACATGTACTGTAAAAATTTTGTTTGTTTTACTGCCTTTTTTCACTGTTTTTCAAATTTTGACAAAATTTGTTTCTCTTAAAGGCACAGTAACGTTTTATATATTTGCTTGTTAACTTGATTTAAAGTGTTTTCCAAGCTTACTAGTCTCATTATTAGTCTGTTCTAACATGTCTGACATAGAGGAAGCTCTGTGTTCATTATGTTTTAAAGCCATGGTGGAACCCCATCTTAGAATGTGTACCAGATGTACTGATTTCATGTTAAACAATAAAGATCATTTGTTGTCTTTAAAAACATTATCACCAGAGGATTCTGTCGTGGGGGTAGTTATGCCGACTAACTCTCCCCACGTGTCAGACCTTTTGACTCCCGCTTTAGGGACTCACGCTCAAATGGCGCCAAGTACATCAAGGGCACCCATAGCGTTTATTTTACCAGGGGATTCTGTCGAGGGGAAAGTTATGCCGACTAACTCTCCCCACGTGTCAGACCCTTCGACTCCCGCTTCAGGGACTCACGCTCAAATGGCGCCAAGTACATCAAGGGCGTCCATAGCGTTTATTTTACAAGACATGGCAAAGGTGGTGAATAATACTCTGGCAGCAGTATTAGTCAGACTACCTGAAATTAAAGGAAAGCAGATAGCTCTGGGGGTAGATACAGAGCATACAGACGCTTTAAGAACCATGTATGATACTACCTCACAATATGCTTAGTCTGTGGGTGATTTTTTTTTTGACTCAGGGAAGAGGATTTAACCTGATTCTGATATTTCTACATTTAAAATTTATGCTTGAGAACCTCCACTTGTTGCTCAGGGAGGCTTTGGCTGCCCTGAATGAATGTGTACAATCGCAGGGCCAGAGAAATTGTGTAGACTGGATAAATAATATGCAGTGCCGGTGTGTACTGATGTTTTTCCAATACCTAAAGAGGTTTATTAAAATTTTTTTAATAAGGAATGGGATAGACCAGGTGTGCCGTTCTCTTCCCCTCCTATTTTTTAGAAGAATGTTTTCTAATAGTTTCGACCACACGGGACTTCTGGCAGACAGTTCCTAAGGTGGAGAGAAGAGTTTCTACTCTAGCTAGGCGTACCACTACCTCTGGCGAGGACAGTTGTGCTTTTTAGATCCAATGGATAAAAAATGTTTATTCAACAGGGTTGTATCCTGCAGCCCCTTGCATACATTGCTTCTGTCACTGCTGCTGCGGCATTCTGGGTTGAGTCTCTTGATGAGGCTTTACAGTTAGCGACTCCATTGGATGAATATATTTGACAAGCTTATGCTAGCCAATTCCTTTGTTTTCTGATGCCTTTGTTCATTTGACTAGACTAACGGCTAAGAATTCTGTTTTTTACTATACTGGCGCGCAGAGCGCTATGGCTTATATCATGGTCAGCTGTCGTGACTTTAATAAATAAGCTACTTAACTTCCCTTCAAGGGGCAGACCCTATTCGGGCCTGGTTTGAAGGAGATTATTGCTTATATCACTGGAGGAAAAGGTCATGCCCTTCCTCAGGATAGGTCCAAATCAAGGGCCAAGAAAGGTCTAATTTTCGTGCCTTTTAAAACTTCAGGGCAGGTGTGGTATCCACTTCCTCTAAGGCAAAACAAGAGGGAATTTTTGCTCAGTCCAAGGCGGTCTGGAGACAATCGGACCTGGAACAAAGATAAGCAGGCCAAGGAGCCTGCTGCTGCCTCTAAGGCAGCATGAAGGAACGGACCCCTATCCGGTAATGGATCCTATAGGGGGCAGATTTTCATTCTTCGCCCAGGTGTGGGCAAGAGATGCCCAGGATCCCTAGGCATTGGAATTTATATCCCAGAGATATCTTCTGGATTTTCAAAGATTCCCCCCCAAAAAAGGGGAGATTTCGCCTTTCCAATTATCTGCAAACCAGATAAAGAAGGAGGCATTCTTACATTGTGTACGAGATCCATCCAGTTCCAAGAGAGGAACAGGGACAGAGTTTTTACTCAAATCTGTTTGTGGTTCCCAAGGAGAGGGAACCTTCAGACCTATTTTGGATCTAAAGATCTTAAACAAATTCCTCAGAATTCCGTCTTTTAAGATGGAAACTATTCGTACCATCTTAACTATGATCCAGGAGAGTCAATAGAGGACTACAATGGATTTGAAGGATGTTTATCCTCACATTGTGATGCATAAAGATCACCATCGTTTTTCAGGTTTGCCTTTCTAGACAGGCATTACCAGTTTGTAGCTCTTTCCGTTGGGATATCTACAGCCCCAAGAATCTTTATGGAGGTTCTGGGGTCACTTTGGCGGTCCTTAGGCTGCGGGGCATAGAAGTGGCCCCTTATTTAGACGACATCCTGATACAGGCGTCAAAAATACAAATTGCCAAGTCTCATACGGACGTAGTACTGGCATTTCTGAGATCCCGGTGGAAAGTGAACAAGGAAATAGTTCTCTATCCCCAATCTCAAGGGTTTCCCTCTTAGGGACTCTGATAGATTCTGTAGAAATGAAAATTTACCTGACGGAGTCCAGGTTGTCAAAGTTTCTAAATTTCTGCTGTGTTTTTCATTCCATCCACGCCCTTCGGTGGCTCAGTACATGAATGAAATCGGCTTAATGGTAGCGGCAAGGGACATAGTACCGTTTGCACGTCTACATTTCAGAGCGCTGCAACTATGCATGCTCAGTCAGAGGAACGGGGATTACACAGGTTTGTCCCCCTGTTAAACCTGGACCAAGAGACCAGAGATTCTCTGGTGACTATGTCGGGTCCATCTGTCCAAGGGTATGACCTTCCGCAGGTCAGATGGGACAATTGTTACAATAGATGCCAGCCTTTTAGGTTGGGATGCAGTCTGGAACTCCCTGAAGGCTCAGGGATAGTGGACTTAGGAGGAGACCCTCCTTCTAATAAATATTCTGGAACTGGGAGTGATATTCCATGCTCTTCAGACTTGGCCTCAGTTAGCAACTCTGAGGTACATCATATTCAGTCGGACAATATACACGACTGTGGTTTACATCAGCCATCAAGGGGGAACAGAAGTTCCCTAGCGATGTTAGAAGTCTTACAATAATTCACTGGACAGAGACTCACTCTTGTCTATCAGCTATCCATATCCCAGGTGTTGAGAACTGGGAGGTGGTTTTTCTAAGTCGTCAGACTTTTCTTCCGGGGGAGTGGGATTTCCTCCGGAGGTCAAGACCAAGCAGGAGAGGGCTTTGGTGTTTTTGTCAGCGTCTGCGTAGCCACGCAGGACCTGGTATGCACATCTGGTGGACATGTCATCCTTTCCATCACGGTCTCTGCTTCTGAGACAGGTCCCTCTACCTCAGGGTCCTTTCAACCATCTAAATAGAATCAATCTGAGATGGACTGCCTGGAGACTGAACGCTTGATGTCATCAAAGCATGGCTTCTCCGAGTCAGTCATTGATACCTTAATACAGACATGAAAGCCTGTCTCTAGGAAAATTGAACATAGATATGGTGTAAATATCTGATTGTTATGAATCCAAGGGTTACTCATGGAGTAAAGTCTGGATTCCCAGGATATTATCTTTTCTCCAAGATGTTTTGGAGAAAAGGGTTGTCAGCTAATTCCTTAAAAGGGACAGATTTTTACTCTGTCTATTTTTTTGCACAAGCGTCTGGCAGGTATTCTAGACGTTCAGGCATTTGGTCAGGCTTTGGTTAGATCCAAGCCTGTGTTTAAAACTGTTGCTCCACCATGGAGCTTAAACCTGGTTCTTAAGGTTCTTCAAGAAGTTCCGTTTGAACCTTTTTTGTTCCATAGCTATCAATCTTTATCTTGGAAAGTTCCTTTTGGGTAGCTATTTCCTCGACTCGTAGAGTCTCCAAGTTATCTGTGTTACAATGTGATTCTCCTTATCTGGTCCTTCGTACGGATAAGGTAGTCCTGCGTACCAACCTGGGTTTTTTCCTAAGGTGGTATCTAACAAGAACATCACTCAAGAGATAGTTGTTCCATGCTTGTATCCTAATCCTTCCTCAAAGAAGGAACGTCTGTTACACAATATTGGACGTGGTTTGTGCTTTAAAGTTTTACTTACAAGCTACTACAGTTTTCATCAAACGTTCACCTTGTTTGTTGTCTATTCTGGACAGAGGAGAGGTCAAAAGACTTCGGCAGCCTCTCTGTCTTTTTGGTTAAAAAGCATAATTCATTTAGCTTATGAGACTGCTGGACAGCAGCCTCCTGAAGGGATTACAGCTCATTCTACTAGAGCTGTGGTTTTCACTTGGGCCTTTTTTAAATGTGGCTTCTGTTGAACAGATTTACAAGACGGAGTCTTGGTCTGCGCTTCATACTTTTTCAAATTTAACAAATTTGATACCTTGCTTCTTCGGAGGCTATTTTTGGGAGAAAGGGTTTCTTACAGGCAGTGGTAACTTCCGTTTAAGTACCTGCCTTGTCCCTCCCATCATCCGTGTACTTTAGCTTTGGTATTGGTATTCCATAAGTAATGGATGATCCGTGGACTGGATACACTTAACAAGAGAAAACATAATTTATGCTTACCTGATAAATTTATTTCTCTTGTAGTGTATTCAGTCCACGGCCCGCCCTGTCACTTTAAGGCAGGTAATTTTTTCATTTGAACTACAGTCACCACTGCACCCTATGGTTTTTCCTTTCTCTGCATGTTTTCGGTCGAATGACTGAGTATGGCAGTTAGGGGAGGAGCTATATAGCAGCTTTGCTGTGGGTGGACTCTTGCAACTTCCTGTTGGGAAGGAGAATATATTCCATAAGTAATGGATGATCCGTGGACTGGATACACTACAAGAGAAATAAATTTATCAGGTAAGCATAAATTATGTTTTTTGGGTTCAGTGTCCCTTTAAGTAAAAAGTAGAATGAAAATTCATTACTGGTACCTGATATGTAATTGATCAGTCTTTAAGGGACATGAAACCCAAGCTGCATGCATTTTTAAACAACTTTCTAATTTACTTCTATTATCTTATTTGTTTCCTTCTCCTGATATCCTTCGTTGAAAAGCATATCTAAAAAGGCTCAGTAGCTGCTGATTGGTGGCTGCACATAGATGCCTTGTGTGATTGGCTCACCCATGTGCATTTCTATTTCTTCAACAAAAGATATCTAAAGAATGAAGCAAATTAGATCATAGAAGTAAATTGGAATGTTGTTTAAAATGGTATTCTCTATCCAAATTATGAAAGAAAAATTGGGTTTCATGTCCCTTTAGTAATTTTCAAAGCACTCTACATATTTAGTAATACAGGTAGCCCTCAGTTTACGCCGGGGTTAGGTTCCAGAAGGAATGGTTGTAAATCGAAACCGTTGTAAATTGAAACCCAGTTTTTAATGTAAGTCGATGGGAAGTGAGGGAGATAGGTTCCAAGCCCCTCTCAAAATTGTCATAGTACCTAATACATTATTTTTAAAGCTTTGAAATGAAAACTTTAAATGCTAAACAGCATTATAAACCTAATAAAATAATCACACAACACAGAATATATAATTAAACTAAGTTAAATGAACAAAAACATTTGCTAAACAGCATTATAAACCTAATAAAATAATCACACAACACAGACTTCACTTGCATTTTTCTGCAAACAGTTCTTTCTATGCATTCCAATCTGGACTGATTTATAGACAGGAAGATTGTGTTTCTTTGAAATCTGCTTGATAGCTCAGGTCTGGTTAAACTGATTAATTTCATCTTGCTTGGCTTTGCTGCAACACAAGCGGACAGCTCCACCTACTGGCTATTTTTATACATGCACTGCTTCTCAATGCTTTTCAATAGCAGTCACATGACTGGAAAAAAAGGTTGTTATTCTGAAACGGTGTAAATCGAACCGTTGTAAAACGAGGGCCACCTGTATACAATACCATAAATCTATACTCGCATCATTTAAAAAAAAAAAAAAAAAAGCTGCTTTTTTGGTTTGCTGTTTCTAGACTTTTCTATTTTATTTGTCCTATTGATCATAAACTGTGCACATATTCTTGGTTGTTAAGTGCTGTAACTTCACTCCTATGTTCTGCCCCCTGCTGTTAACAGCAGCATGTCAGCTGCACCCAGTCGTGAGCACTCATTTCTTGCGACAAGAGGTTTATGTCTTGTGAATTCAAACTGTGCTACTTTTTTATTGTTATTTTTTTATATTTTTTACCTTTCACGTTCTGTAATGGTACATTTTGTAAATGATGGATCTGCTGTGCACTTATGTCAACTTCAATTTTTACAGTCTGCATGAAAGAATAAAATGTAGCTTCTATTTATAGCTAATCAACAACAACCAATGCAGAGAGCCATTATCGATTGAATCCGGTAAGTCTATAATTTCTGTTGGAAAGACCAAGACTTTCGCCCACTTCCTATAATTTTGTAAGTCAATAGAGCCGTACTGCAGTATTGCTTTTCGGAACCTAAAGAAAAGAAAGTGTATAAAAATACAGCTTTCAACCTCTGTTTATTCTGACAGATCATGGACTCTAGGAAGTAGCCCACACATTGACGTCATTCAGAAAAAGTTGTGTGATTATTGTTCCTGTCTCTTAATCCTGCCCTAAGGAGTCATAATAGAAAATTATATTCACATCCAAGAACAACACTTTTGTTTTTATTTTGGCTTATTTAAAGAGATTAACAGGCCTCTAAGGAAGTGCAGGTACAAAATTTAAATACATTTATTAAAGGGACTAAAAAATAAAAAGGACTAAAAAAATAAATAAATAAATAACTTTCATTAAAGGGATTTCCTTCTAAATACAGGGAGAGTCCACAGCTGCATTCATTACTTGTGGGAATACAGAACCTGGCCACCAGGAGGAGGCAAAGACACCCCAGCAAAAGGCTTAAATACCTCCCCCACTTCCCTCATCCCCCAGTCATTCTTTTCCTTTCGTCACAGGATGTTGGCAGAGAAGTGTCGGAAGTTTTTTCAGAGTAGTTCCTTATGAGGGGTACCTGCCCTTCGGGATGGAACTGGAGTTTTAAGTAGTCTTGTCAGCCTCTCAGTGAGAGCATTGATGAAAGTTAGAGTCTGGAGATGCAGGGAGAGTCTTTCTGCAAAACCATCCAGACTCAGATTAACAGCTCCTATAAACAATCAGCGTTTACAAGTTTTCGCTGCTTGCTTTCTTCACTCAAGTCCATGTCAAAGCCACTGCTACTATCTGTCAAACTTGAAGAACCGTGTTGCTGTTCCACGAATTGGATTCCGGTAACATCGTTTCATTTTATACACACATGTTAACGATAGAAGACAGGGTCTCAGTGGGACTCCTTTATCTTTATGCAATCAAGGTTTAATATCTCCTGAGGGGGATTGTTGAACAGTGGGGTCTTTTTAATCATTTTTGCTATGTGATTTTAACTGCGTATGTGTAAGGAGACATTTTAGTCTCTTGGCTGATACAGAACATACAGATTACAGAGCTGCGCAGTTTTATTAAGCTGACACGCTTTTTCTAGAAGGGGCGTTCCTGCATGAGGCACCATGGGACTGGGTGTAGTCATGTCTTCTGCAGAGAAGAGTTAACTTTCTCTACCTGCCTGGGCCATAGGAGGTGGTGAGTGCCCCAGCAATTGGGGATGTAGGTGCCAGTTTGCTTTTTTGTCTAAAACTCTTAATTGAAATTATGGGGGTGTCTGATATTCTAGAGTATTCCTCTGATACAGATTTTGATACCTGCTCAATTATGTTCTGTATGCCGCAATAGGGTGTTCTCTTCTAACAATGTTGAGATGTTAGAGACCACTGAGCCGTCTACCTCTGAGGATTCCTTGTCCCGTGAGGAGCATTCCCTAGATTCTTATCCTACACATGCAGTTCCCTTAAGTGCCATTACTCCTTCGTCTGAGGGAGACTTTTTTTCCACCGGAGGTTACTGTGCATTTTCGCATGGCCATCTCTATGGCTTTAGCGAGTTTGCCTCTTCCGCCTATGAAGCGAAGAGTTAATCCGTGCTCTCCTACACATGGGCCGTTGTGTAAAATGACAATTGTGCCAGATCTGTCATCTGGGTGTTCGGTTCCCTCTGAGGCTTCAAAGGTAGAACCTCCGGGGTCGGAATCGGATGAATTGATTCATCCAACTGAGGAGGATTTGGCTTTTAGACTTTGAGTGGCACGCCTACGTTTACTCCTGAGAGAGATTTTGGCGATGTTATAGGTTCCTAGTCCTGATTCGTCTCAGTCCTCTATATCAGATAACGATCTTGATTAGATGAGTGGAGAGGGTTGGATCCTCTCCTTTATCGTCTCTATGTATATAGTTATAGAATCCCAATCCCGAGCTCCATGGGGGAGTTTGTGTTGTAAACAGGCAGGACCTGTACGTTTGCACACCCTTTTGAATCCTTTTGGTGCGTTTAACCATTTACTTTTCTAATCCGTCTCGGATAGGTTTTGTTTTAGGAACTCAGGGTTCTTGTGGAAACTCTCTTTTGGAGTTTCGTCTCTTGGATTGTTTTGGTTATATCGACTTTGATGATCGAGATGGATGTCTTCCGATGGAAGCTTCTAAATCTCTGGTCGGGGTGATGTTCCATCGATTTTATAGATATGAAAGTTTAAGTCTCAGAGCTTGTTTTTATATTTGTTTATTTTCAGTACCTAGCGCTGCTGGAACATAAGTTTTTTGTTCGTAATGACAGACGTGTCGTACCCTTGATGACGGGCGGGACCTGTTTTGGGTAATAGTTCAGTCTGTTATCTCTTTCTAATAAAGAGAAGGAGCCCTTTCTAATTATTCTGGTCCAGGTAAAATGGGCCCTTCTATACCGAAGGACAGGCAGGACCTGTCTTTTGTTCTTCTGGATGGGCACTTGATGCTGGATCATATGGGTCTGGGGGTCCTAGAGGCTGGAGTTGAGTTTTTCATTCTGTTTTTTTCTGGACCAGGGGACTTTTGGAGTCTTGTCCCAGTACGTTTCGCAGTGTCATACACTGTGGGCGAACGGCCCAATTAGGGAAGGGGTTTTCTCATCCTTCTGGGTCCGATGATCCTTAAGCAGAGCTTTCTTGATCTCTTTCTTCTGAGAGAATACACGTTTTTCTCTACCTGGATTTAGGTGGCCCAGTGTAGTCTGGTAGTTTCCTCTATTGAACTAGAAGGTGGATGATTAGAATACTGCCACTGTCGCTGGATGTTCATTTAAAATCATGCTTGTTTAAGCAGGTCCGGTTCTTAGGGGCCGTTTTTCTTCCGGAACCTCGCTTCAGTCCTCAGTTTTGGGATCTGGGGTGTAATGTGACAGTAGCCTATTTATTGGTGTTTCGGCAGCTCCGAGACTTGGCGTTTCTGGTTTTTCCAGTGTTTTCTAGTAGAGCTTTTGGGATTTGCTTCCTGCTGGTTTCATCCTCAGAGGTGGACCTAGACCTGAGTGTGGTTTGGTCTTTCAAACAGGAAGGCTCTTTGCTTTAGAGCTTACGAAGTTAAATTCACTTCATCGGGTTCTGCCCTCCAATGCACCTTCAGGCCCTAGTTGGCGCTGTGTGAATTAATCCCAGGCTGAGTCTTCGACATGCTTAGGTTCTTGACTCTGCCTAGAGTCTTTGTGGTTTATCGGATGGGAACTTGTTCTCTAGTGTTCGGTCCAGCTCTTCTGGTGTTGGGGACTTTTCTCCTAGTCACCCGGGGCAGTTTTGTCTTGGTCTCTTCCCTGTCAGCAGAGAGAGAGTGGTTTTTGGGGTATGTGAATCAGGATTTTCCTTCCAGTCATCCTTGTTTTTTTTTTTCAGTCGAGCATTTGGCTCTGAGATCTGGTCTTCTGGATACATGCCAGTTGTGACCTCTTGGTGAGTTGATTATTTTTGAGTTAGTAAGTTTCTCCTGCGTAGATGGGAGGGTCTCGAATTTTGTGGTGGGCGAAGGCCCACTGCGGCTCTTGACAGCAATCCATTCTCTGAGCAGGCTCTTCCGGAACGTGTGTCTGAGACTGCAGATCAAGGTCTCAGTTGAGGTCCACAGGACTAAGGGGCCGAGGGGATTATTTCCGGGCCTAGCAAGCTGTCGGCTTGGAGTTTAAATTCTGCTGTGTCAGTTTTCTTAATTTTGAGGAGGTCTATTTTAACCTTCTCCTTTTCGGCCATGTCACTCTTTTTCGAGGATGGCTTGATCCTTCTGGAATGGGCGTCTGTGAGATGGTTGCTCTATTTTTGTCCGTGGGTTCATAATAACAGGTTAGAGGCTCGCTGTCTTGAGAGTTCCCTTGTTGCAGGGATCTACTGGGTTAGAGTCTCTTTGCATCTGGGATCTTTTCTTCCGGGGCGTATTGCGAGGGATCGATGGGACCTAGTTGAGAGAAGGTTTTTTTTTTCTGAAAGGTTCAGTCCTTTCCTTCAGCTCGTTCCTGGTTCCTCTTCACCTGTTTTAGGCGTGGAGGACTATCTCTCCTTTGTCGGAAGAGCTAGCTTGTCCGGTCTGTCTTCTGGATCCTGGAGTTCTCTTCTTCCCCTCTAGAATGAGCTGGTGAAGGGCTTGTCTAGCCAGTTCTTGTCCGAAGGGGTAACCTGACATCTATTGGGGAAGACGTGAACATGCAAGCAATATTCACAAGCAAAAACAGTTTACTTTCAACTCATAATACTAGCGTAACCCGACGAGCGCAAAAAGCTTACTTACTAGCACAGTTAACAATTAAGCGGGAACGTTAAATAACGATCTACTTTTAATCTGGCCATTAATCATCAATGATGAAATCAGTGACTGATTACTACAATTAGAACTTACCATGTATATTTATGCTAAAAAAGGAATGCTGACAATAGTATAAAGTAAAAGGAAAAAGATAAAGAAATAAGAAAAAAAGGGAATAGTGTTGTTAATCATCTCTTACAGGATATATGTCCATTTCATGTCCTATGTACACGAAAATCAAGTAAATTTAAGTAATGAAAGTGCATTGCAAAGTTTTTTTTCACCATGTATAACATTTTATGGTGAAATTCAATTTTAAGTTTAATATCCCTTTAAAATATCCACTGCTGACAGTCACCAGGTAGCCATTCTACTTGTCCTTTATTATACTGAAATGATTAGATTATCTTCAAGTTGAGTTAAATTTTGTGACTTATGATAAGAATTTAAAAGCTGTAATACAGGGCATGACACATTTGTTCAAAATCTTAGAGCCATCCCATAACTTTTGCTCATCCCTATGATTTTATATCAATGCGCAATTGGCTGAGCTTGAACAGGGGGCAGTTTTGCACAGGCTATGGCCTGTGCAATGTTAAATGCAGGCAGCGAATGCTTCCCGCTCACTTCAAAGCCAACCGAATGAGGTTCCCGATAGCAAACCGTGTCTGCCTAGCAAATGATAAATGGTTGCCTTTAAGTTACATCCATTTATCATTTGCCAGGCGGACAAGGTTTGCTGTCATCACAATAAACAGAAGAGCCAAGCCAGGTATATTAGACCAACAGAATTGTAAATTGTTTCAATAGTGTATTCTGTTTGTTCTGAAACAAAACACATTTAATCTTTGCTAGTTTGCAATAGAAACCAAGAGGAAATAATAAAATGGTTAAATATCATCCTCTCACTTGTGTCTTCACTGACCTTGTTCAATCTCAGAGCCTCAGGGACACTGTACTACAAGTCTGTCACTGCACAAACATTGCTACTTCTACGAAGGAGAGTTTTACTGCTCTCATTATATACAGCATTCTATTTACATTGGGAACATAAAGGAAAATAGCTTTCAGCTTACTGTTTAAGCTTTAATTATTCATTACATTTTTAAAACAAATTATTTTGATAGAATACTTTGTACTTACTGAAGAAGAACTTGTAATGGTACATCAAGAATTCATATGCAAATATCAATAATATTTAATAATCCTGTAGAACAGTGTTCTTTTCATAAGGTAAAATTAATAATAAAAAATATGACTAGCGTTTGAACGGCTTTATAAGGATTTATGTGCTAGGCATTTCTGCTGAATCAGATTAAAGGGACATTATAATGCAAAAATCAAATGCTTTTAATTTGCTAGCAGTAGCGACCCTGCAGTTCTATGCGTTTAAATCCCACCCTATTAAAAGCAACAGAGAACTGCTGGTCTCAAGTGGATACAGTTTGTTAAGCTAATCAGCAGCAAGAGTCACCAAGCTGAGTTGTGCTACTGCTGCTGTTAAAGGATTCCAAAACTTAGCATTTTTAAGTTTAAGAATATCATCACAATCGTATCACCAACCCTTATATATCAAAACGTACCTACTTTGACATGAAAACGAGCGTTAGAAGCATAATAAAATTATATTTTTGATCTAGAGAATGATGTCACCGAAGCCAAACCCCCTGTTTATAGTGCCTTCAATACCAAAAAGAATATCCAATCATACTACGTTTTCGTGCATATAATTATTATCCTGTTTTGTCACCCACCGCATGCGCAATACGATACGGTTATTCGCACATGCACAGATTTTAGCTTTGAGTTTAGTTAATTTAATGCTCGTTATTGTAAGGGTCATTATCGCAGTGCAGTTCGATGTTCTTACCTGGCCTATTCCACTTTAACATCTGTCTGCACATATCGATTCAGACGGTCTACTGTTTCAATGGAGCGTGACATATTGGATGACGAGTTTATAAGATTGCGCATGCGCATTACCCACAAAATCAGACATTTTGATAACTCAGGTTATCATAAACGATTTGTGCATGAAAAATAATCTGAGAACAGTGGGTTTGGAAATCAATAAATTTTTGGAGCAGCATATCTATATAACGGTAAGAATCTGACACGCAATGCTAATTACAAATATAATTATTATATATGGATAGAGCGATTAAACCAAACTTTTTTTCAATGTTTAGTGTCCCTTTAATTGGCTCACCGACCTAAACCAGCACTTTATCTATGTGTTTAACCGCTTTGAGAGAGTTAAACACATAGCATTGCAGGGTTGCAAGTGTTATACATGCTCTTATGAATTATAGCATTAGCATGTAATTTTTGCATTATAATGCCCATTTAAAAAAGCAGCTGCTAAGGGCCTGATATTTAAAAGTTTGCAGGCATGGAGAGAAATCATTGTTTGCAGGCATGGAGGAACAGCATTGCACTACTGGCAGCCAGCTGAACACAACTAGTTAGCCAATCACAAGAGACAAATGTGTGCAGGCACCAAACAGCAGCTAGCTCCCACTAGTGTAGGATATGTGCGTTTCCTTTTTCAACAAGGGATTCCAAGAGAACGAAGCACGTTTCAAAATAGAAGTGAATTTAAAAGTGTCTTAAAATGACATACTCTATCTGAATCACGCAAGTTTCATTTTGACTTTCGGATCCCTTTTTAAAGGATCAATATTGTGGCAAAACAGCCTAATCATGAGTGGTTTGTTTTTTAATTCCCTCTGTTATAACTGCCTTTTTTTCTTCATTTTTAGCAATTCAATGTCTTTGGTGTGTTTTCCATTATCCAAATCAGTGATGGACAACGAACTAACACATGGGGGCCGCATATCATTATTTTAGAAGCCATACATTTATAGCTAGTAAATAAACAAAACATTTTACCTATAAATGTCCAGTGGCACAGGGTTATATTTAGGTTGCAGGATACCCTCTGTATGATGTACTTCCTTCTAGAGGGCTTTTTTGAGTTGGGGTCACCCCATAGCACATTTTTAGTTCCTTTTTTTCCTTGGGCCAATAAGACTATGTTGTTAGTTCTGTTTTTCCCAGGAGCCACAAAAACTGGTGCAGATGGCCGCATGTATCCTTTGGGCTATCCCTGATCTCAATAATTTATTACACAGAGATTATCCTCCAAGTGAAATATATGAAATATATTACAAGTACTTGGTTTTATTGCACACGTAGTAGTGAAGAGTACACACTGGGGCCTATCTATCAAGCTCCGAATGGAGCTTGAGGGCCCGTGTTTCTGGCGAGTCTTCAGACTTGCCAGAAACACAAGTTATGGAGCTCCATAACCCTGTCCACCTGCTCTGATGAGGCGGACAGGAATCGCCGGAAATCAACCCGATCGAGTACGATCGGTTTGATTGACACCTCCTGCTGGCGGCCGATTGGCCACGAGTCTGCAGGGGGCGGCGTTGCACCAGCAGCTCACAAGAGCTGCTGGTGCAATGCTGAATACGGAGAGCGTATTGCTCTCCGCATTCAGCGATGTCTGTCGGACCTGATCCGCAGTGTCGGATCAGGTCCGGCAGACATATGATAAATAGGCCCCTAAATATTCACTCATGTAGGACATTAGGCCACATTACAAGGGGAGCAGTATTTAACGCACGATAACCAGACTATGTGATCAAACCTTTTCCTCACATATCTGCCTTCTATGACAAAGCCATGGGATCTTTTACAACACATGCACATATGTACTCACACACATATATACATATACACATATATACAGGGAGTGCAGAATTATTAGGCAAGTTGTATTTTTGAGGATTAATTTTATTATTGAACAACAACCATGTTCTCAATGAACCCAAAAAACTCATTAATATCAAAGCTGAATAGTTTTGGAAGTAGTTTTTAGTTTGTCTTTAGTTATAGCTATTTTAGGGGGATATCTGTGTGTGCAGGTGACTATTACTGTGCATAATTATTAGGCAACTTAACAAAAAACAAATATATACCCATTTCAATTATTTATTTTTACCAGTGAAACCAATATAACATCTCAACATTCACAAATATACATTTCTGACATTCAAAAACAAAACAAAAACAAATCAGTGACCAATATAGCCACCTTTCTTTGAAAGGACACTCAAAAGCCTGGCTCCCATGGATTCTGTCAGTGTTTTGATCTGTTCACCATCAACATTGCGTGCAGCAGCAACCACAGCCTCCCAGACACTGTTCAGAGAGGTGTACTGTTTTCCCTCCTTGTAAATCTCACATTTGATGATGGACCACAGGTTCTCAATGGGGTTCAGATCAGGTGAACAAGGAGGCCATGTCATTAGATTTTCTTCTTTTATACCCTTTCTTGCCAGCCACGCTGTGGAGTACTTGGACGCGTGTAATGGAGCATTGTCCTGCATGAAAATCATGTTT